>NC_081428.1:3762347-4125680 GCF_949786415.1 Peromyscus eremicus | reverse complement strand
TCACAGAGATCCACCTGGCTCTGCCTCCCGAGTGCTGGGATTAAAGGCATGTGCCACCACCGCCGGGCTAATCTTGCTAATTTTTAAAATATTTATTTATTTTGGTGAGTGGGTTTGGGAGGAAGGCTGGAGGGGCGGGAGGAGGGGGATCTGTGATTGGTATGTAAAATGAATAAAAAAAAATTCTTAGAAAAAAATGATAGAAAAAACATTTATTTATTTTATGTATATGACTGACCAGAAGAGGGAATCAGATCCCATTACAGGTGGTTGCAAGCCACCATGTGGGTGCTGGGATTTGAGCTCAAGACCTCTGGAAGAGCAGCCAGTGCCCTTAGCCGCTGAGCCATCTCTCCAGCCCTGTGGGGCGTTTACCCAACCACCCCCACAGTTCCCCAGAGTTTTCTTGAGTGCGAGCAGCAGGAAATATTAGATAGAAGGATTTATTGCGGAGAGTATCGCGGAGATAAACAGATAGAAAATAAAGGATAGCCTCGAGAGGGCCTGGAACCTATTCCAACGGGCCCCGACTGTCTCTGCCCCAGGGTTTTTATAGAGACGCCAAGGGGTGGAGCAAAAGACCTCCTCCCCCAGCACAGGCAAGTGCAGACCATCTCAGACACCTGCACTCAGGCCCGTGGTCTAATCATTCTCTATGAGGACCTGCTGGGTAAAGCCACGAGGAACCCGAGAACGGGCTCCCACACAGCCCCCTATCAACCTTGCCACTTTTAGAAATGCCATGCATGCCTCACCACAAAGGACTGAAGGTAAGAGACACTGCCCCTCCACATTATGTTCCCCACCCTGTAGTCACACCCTTACTGTCACACCCAGCACCACTCAAGATGCCGACATCTAGGATACCTTCGCTTCCTCTGCAAACAGTTCCCTGAGGCACTGCAACTACCTGATCTAGCCTCTTTCCATCCATCCCGAGATGAACAGAAGCACAGCAGAGACCTGACACGCTGCAGTTCCAGGGGATCTGGTGCCCTCTCCTGGCCACTGCGGGCACTGCATGCATACGGTGTGCTCGTATGCTGCAAGCAAACACTCACACACATAAAATAAAACCTTTTTAAAAAGGAAATGCGCAGCCGGACGGTGGTGGCGCACGCCTTTGATCCCAGCACTCGGGAGGCAGAGCCAGGCGGATCTCTGTGAGTTCGAGGCCAGCCTGGGCTACCAAGTGAGTTCCAGGAAAGGCGCAAAGCTACACAGAGAAACCTTGTCTCGAAAAACCAAAAAAAAAAAAAAAAAAAGGAAATGCAGAGTTACCTGGACATAGTGGCACATGCCTTTAGTTCAGCATTTTGGAGGCAGAGGCAAGTGGCTCTATATGAGTTCAAGGCCAATCTTTTCTAGATATTAAGTTCCAGACTAGGCAAGGCTAAAAAGAGAGACCATGTCCCCTCCCATCTCTTGCAAAAAGGAGGAGAAAGAGGAGGAGAAAGAATGAAAGATAAAATGCGAAGGTTTTTTGTTTTTGTTTTTCAAGACAGGGTTTCTTTGTGTATCCCTGACTGTCCTAGAACTCGCTCTGTAGACCAGGCTGGCCCAAACTCTGAGATCCTTCTGCCTCTGCCTCCCGAGTGCTGGGATTAAAGGTGTGTACCACCACTTCCCAGCTGCAAAAATTTGTTTTTAGATGATCTTCCTTACTTACAAGCAAGGGCATTTTCAAACAGAATATGAAGTTACTTGTACTTTGTTTACCTCTCATTTTTTCTTTTTTTTTTTTAAGATTTATTTATTATGTATACAGAAGAAGGTGCCAGATCTCATTACAGATGGTTGTGAGCCACCACGTGGATGCTGGGAATTGAACTCAGGACCTCTGGAAGAGCAGTCGGTGCTCTTAACCTCTGAGCCATCTCTCCAGCACCCTCATTTTCTTTTTTTAAATGGTGTCTCGTCCCTCACCCAGGCTGGCCTCTGCCCTAGCTAGGTTTCTGTTGCCATGATAAAATATCCTAACTGTGATAGAATGAATGAAAGTGGCCCCCATAGGCTCATATATTTGAATATGTTGTCCCTAGTTGGTGGAATTGTTTGGGGAGGATTAGGTCTGGCCTTGTTGGAGAAGGTGTGTCACTGGGGGTGGGGTGAAGTTTTAAAAGAATGGAAGGATCCCCAGTGGATCAAGATGTGTGCTCTCAGCTCTTCCCTCTCTACCATCACAGACTCTAACCCTAAGACGCTGGAAGCCAAATTAACTGCTTTCTTTTGTAAGCATTTACAAATGGAGTTTGTAAATCGGTCATGGAGTTTTATCCCAGCAATAAGAAGAAACTAAGACAAGGACTTATTGTAGGGACTTAGCAGAGTCACTGTATGGGGCAGACACTAGAACAAACAGCTGCTTTTCAAAAGTACTCTGACCTTGAAGGAACCTTGTGGAAAACAGTGACTGTTTTGCTGAAGGAGCTTTGCGGCCATTCAATGGTTAGCATTCAGATCCACCCAGGCCCACCCAGCATCCTGATGTCACCCTACCTAAAGTCCCCTTTAACAAAAAACCTCCCTCTCCTCTTCTCTCTCCCTTTCTCTCTCTCACCATGAGGCAGCACACACCTCTTCTCTTCCTTTCTTCCCTTTTCTCTTCCTCTTCTCTCCTCAGACCCCGCCCATTTTCTCTTTCTCCTCCCCCCTCCCCCCTTCATAAAACTTTCCACATGGATGACGGGTCTGCATGGTGTGAGTAACTTCCCGCTGTGCCCCCTTGGCCACCACCTGCTGTGTCTGTGTGACATGTCTCTGTCACCCACTGTGGGGCACCTTGGCTCCACCCATCAGGGTCGCCATGCCATGACTTTGGTCACAAGACGCTCAGGCACACTTGATGCTCTTGATTAGTGTGGATTGCACACAATAAAAATAAAGGACTAGAGTCAGGGAGGCATGTGATGCTCTCCTTCAGTAAGACATGTGAATTAAGATTAGGGACCGTGGTATGAGGAAATACTCTATGCTGTGGGATGTATGGCAAATGTGTTGGTGATTAATCAATAAAACACTGATTGGCTGTTGGCTAGGCAGGAAGTATAGGCGGGGCAAGGAGGAAAATAAAGCTGGGAAGTGGAAGGCTGAGTCAGAGAGACACTGCCAGCCGCCACCATGACAAGCTGCATGTGAAGATCCTGGTAAGCCACGAGCCATGTGGCAAGGGATAGATTTATGGAAATGAATTAATTTAAACTGTAAGAACAGTTAGCAAGAAGCCTGCCACGGCCATACAGTTTGTAACCAATATAAGTCTCTGTGTTTACTTGGTCGGGTCTCAGTGGCTGTGGGACTGGCAGGTGAGAGAGATTTGCTTTGACTGTGGGCCAGGCAGGAAAACTCAAGCTACAAATGGCGTCCAACATGGTGGCAAGAGTTTCCACCTAAAACCTGAAAAAAGATTCTAAAACGGAGCTAAAAACAGCTTCCTAATTGTCTCTCTCAAATGAGCGGCAGCTGCCGGTTTGAGCTACTGACGGGTTCCTAGAGTGTGTGCTCGACCTGCATTCCCCTATGGCAGGAATGAGGCCTCTGCAAGTGGCACATTAAGCTGCATGGTGGAATTAGACTTTGCTGTACAAAACAAAAAAAGAGGTTTCTGGGCTACACTCTGCTTGGATAAAAGCATAGACCCACGATTGCTCCCAGGGCTGGTGGTAAAGTACCACCGCCATGTGGGGAAGCTGAGGTGGGTGGAACCAGCAGCCACAGCTGCTGCAGTTTAAAGCAATAAATTCACAATAAGACAGATTCAGATGTAATAGTTTACAATGTATGTAAAAATGTACGTAGGCTTGAAAGAGAGAAAAAGGAATATATACAGTTATATAAAGAAATAAACAGTTTTTAAAAATAAAGTCTTTAAAGAGACAGTAAATGTAGTATAAAAAAAAGCCACGTAAAAAATGGATATTACACAGAGAATCTGGATTGTGTTGTCTTTGGGATTTTTAACTGCAGAAAAACATTTGATTGTAAAAGCTGTTCAGTTATGCCAAAATGTATATTTTAAAGATACCTTGACTTCAAAATTTGGATATAAGGATATGTTACTTTGGAAAGGAGTCTCTGCTTTTGTTCCCACAGAAAGCCAAAGGCTATGGATTTGTTCAAGATTAAGATACATCAGGTTTGACCAGCCAAGACCCCCTGAAAGGTCTCCGATGACACCATGGCCCAGATGATCCAACATCCAGAATGGTTTGAAGGCATCTGGCTCAGACGATACAGCCTCATGGACTATTCCATAATTCTAAAATTTTCTTTGTTTCCCCATAAGATACAGCGCCCCCCTCCAGCAGGAAGTAGTAAGAGAAGCTACGCCCAAATTCCCAAATTATATGTAATTTTACTTTGTTAAGGTTAAAATCTTCCTTTTTGAAAAAAAAAAGGGGGAAGTGCTGTGGGATGTATGGCAAATGTGTTGGTGATTAATCAATAAAACACTGATTGGCTGTTGGCTAGGCAGGAAGTATAGGCGGGGCAAGGAGGAAAATAAAGCTGGGAAGTGGAAGGCTGAGTCAGAGAGACACTGCCAGCCGCCACCATGACAAGCTGCATGTGAAGATCCTGGTAAGCCACGAGCCATGTGGCAAGGGATAGATTTATGGAAATGAATTAATTTAAACTGTAAGAACAGTTAGCAAGAAGCCTGCCACAGCCATACAGTTTGTAACCAATATAAGTCTCTGTGTTTACTTGGTCGGGTCTGAGTGGCTGTGGGACTGGCAGGTGAGAGAGATTTGCTTTGACTGTGGGCCAGGCAGGAAAACTCAAGCTACAACTCTATGTAACAATCAATAGGCCTTTGTATGGCTGTTCAGGGGTTCAGTCCATCAGAAGAGTCTGGACCTTCCTACTGCCACATAGGCTTTAAAACTTCATCTTGGGAATGCCTTTTTTCTTCAACCGACCCGCAGTACATGGATGCACCCCAACAATGACCAAAAGCAACTTGGAGAGCAAAGGGTTTATTTCAGTTTACAACCCTCAAGTCTCACTCCATCACTGAAGCAGAAGCCATGGAAGGGAGCTGCTTGCTGGCTTGCTCTCCATGGCTTGCTCAGCCTGCTTATACAGTCCAGGACCACCAGCCCAGGGGTGGCACCACCCACAGTGAGATGGGCCCTCTCACATCAATCAAGACAATATCCCACGGTCTCGCCTAGGGGCCAATCTCATGGGGGCATTTTCTCCATTAAGATCCCCTCTTCCTCATAGGTCTACGTTTGTGTCCAGTACACAAAACCCAACCAGCACAGCTTCCAACTCACTAAGGAGCCAGGCTGGCCCTGAACCCCAATCCTGTTCCCACCTCCCCAGTGCTAGGATTGTACGCATGTTCATCTTTCTGGGATTAAATCTGCTCAAGCATCTAAATGTATAGCCCTAACTACAACACATCATTTCACAGAAACCAAACTAACATTTACAGACAATCACCAAGCCTTTGGAGCACTAGCCGACTATAGCATGCTGCAGAAACAAAGAGGAGTTCTAACTTCCCCTGGCCAACTTGTGCAAATGGTCAACAGAGAGTGGAAATGTTCTACATATTTGCCCAAATAATCAGCTATGTAAAAAAATATATATTTTAGAACCGGAGAGATGTCTCGGTGGTTAAGAGCACTGGCTGCTCTTATAGAGGATCCAAGTTTTGATTCCCAGCACCCACATGGCAGCTCACACACCTGTAACTCCAGTTCCAGAGGATCAGTCTCTTCTGGCTGCCACAGGCACCAGGCACACAATTTCAAAGCCCTGGCACCCACATAAAAAGCTGGACATGGCCACACAAGCACCCGGAACCCCAACATGTGGGATGGAGGGAAGCAGAGAAAGGAAGATGGCTGGAACTTGCTGGCTGCCAGCTCCAGATCAGTAAGGGCCCTACCTCAAGGGAATAAGGCAGGGAGTGAGAGACCAGGACACCAAATACCCTCCTCTGGGTTCCTTGGGAATGCAGGAGCCAGAGTATCCCACAGTGAGTTCCTGGGAAACAATGATCTAAATGAGTAAGAATTAAAACTAGACAAATGACTTTGTCTGTTGGTGGGGGAGGGGTCCCACACTGAAGACAGAACCCTAACAGACGGTTCTAACTTGTGCTAAAAAGCATCAGGAGGCAAACTCTATTTTTTTTTTTTTGGAGCTGAGGATCGAACCCAGGGCCTTGCGCTTGCTAGGCAAGCGCTCTACCACTGAGCTAAATCCCCAACCCCAGGAGGCGAACTCTTAGATTCCTATTTTTCATCTCAATTCATTGTGAGGGCATGGCCACACAGACATGAGAAAAGCTGGGTGATCCTCATCTTCAATTATATCGACAACTGAGAACTCCAAGCGACTGAACCCAAAACCCTTCTGGCAACATTTCTACAAATTCTGATGTTTATATCAATAAAAAAAAATGCTTGAGATATTTGGAATTTAGTTTATTTTCTTAAATAATAAAAAAAGATGATTTAGATAAAGAGGATGACATCACTCTCGTTGACAGTGTGTTGTTATAAATATTGGTACCCAATCCCCCTGCTTTATTTGAACCAATTCTTCATATTTGAAGAGACTCTAACCTTTCACTCTCTCTCATTGTTTTCAGTATAATTATTTTCTTTTGGGGGTGGGGTTATTGGGGACTGAACCTAGTCCGACTCACACTAGACA
Source organism: Peromyscus eremicus (assembly GCF_949786415.1). Lineage (NCBI taxonomy): Eukaryota > Metazoa > Chordata > Mammalia > Rodentia > Cricetidae > Peromyscus > Peromyscus eremicus. Next base: position 4,119,008 of record NC_081428.1, on the reverse strand, counting down.
AGTCCTTCCCCACAGTTACATCCCCACCCCAGTATAATTGAGCTAAAGATAAATCCCAGGTTTTGGAATGGCAAAGGCATATTTTAAATCTTCCCTCCATTGTCTCATTCAAAATACTCCAAATTTTTACTAGTTCCCCCTTCTCACACAAAAATAATAACCATACAGTATCTGTGTATATCTAGTTTTCTTCCATTTGCCAGTGAAATCTAGAAAATCACGCTATGTCAGGTGATATTTTTCTGCACAACCAAATGGTGCTGCATTGCGGATTCATCCAACCAATCGCAGCTGTGCTGGCACAGACGCTACGCGCAGAGCTCGGGCCCTGCGGGCGACTACACTGCGAAACCAGATCCACACACCAGCCTCCAGGGTAGTAGAGGGTGAAATCACGAGAGCGGGTAAGTGGGCATAGGACAAATGCATACGAGGTGTGCCGGACACCACTAAAATTCCCTTTACGGGAGCAATTCCACCTGGCACCCGCACCGAGGGCTGAGCCTGTTAGCCGAGCCCCAGGGGTGTGGCGAAGCCAGACACCCGAGCGTCTTTCCTTCCGGCTCGCAGAAATCAGACATTACGTCATCGCATGCGCGTGCTCGGCTCCTGTGCCATCTCTTTAAATTGACTGACCCTCCGTCTTCAAGACCCATCTACCTACGAGGAACACTGATCCCTCATCTCTGACGCACGCTGAAAGTGTTTGTGGATCATTTACCAGTTGTCTTTTACATGACTGAGGGCTCTGCTCCCTCTGCGCAGCGGCTTTCTCCCTCTTTCGGGAGGGCGGGAGGCGCTTCCCAGCGACTTCCGGCCCCGCGGCTTCCCGCGCGCGCGCAGTGGCGGCGGAGCGCGGTTCCCCGGATGTGTCCCCACCGGAAGCCCCGCCCCTGCCGCAGTGCAGCCACATTCGCAGTGCTGTGGGCGGTGGCCCTCGCCTCCGCGCCGAGCTGCGGTGTCCAGGCGATATCCCGGCCCGGCTGGCCTGCCCGTCGAGCGACCTCAGCCCGCCGGCGAGTCCCCGCCAGCCGCCGGCGCGGCGCCCCGCTTACCTGGAAGCCCGGGGCTCGGCCGGCGCTCCGCACGGTGGTCGCGCTGAGACCCCGCTGCGCCCCCTGGCGGCCTCCGCGAGCAGCGCGCGGGAATGCGCACTGCGCAAAGCTGCCTGTGCCTCGGGGGCGCGCAGCCAGGCTGCAGTACCCGGCGCTGCGCCCTGCAGCTGCCACCTGGCTCCATAGCGCCCCGGACCCCGCAGAGCCAGCCTTGCCATTTTGCCTCCGGGTACCCTTCCCGCGGCGGCTTTTTTCCAGCACCAGAAGACAGTTGCTCAGTTTCCCCACAGCGTCTAGCGATTCACTTCCTAAGCCAACACCCACGTTATCATGTCCCAGCTGTTGGAGTTGGGAAAGCCCGCCCATTTCCGAGGGCAGCCCCAGGTGGCTGTCTGAGCTGCCCTCATTTCTGCCCATCCAGTTGGATTTGGGCGATGCCCAAATGAGATGCTCCCTCCTCATTTCCCCAGGCTTAAGCAGCTCCCTAGAACAGCGCATCCTAAACTGTTTCCTAGCCTGAACACATCACCCCTTTTCGCCTGAGACATTTTCCCAGAACCCCGGATGTATAGGTATATAAAGTAGTTACACAAATCAAACATTAACGAGCCAAAAATTTCACGGTAATTCTTTGGCATACTTGTAATTTTATCATTTTCTAAAGATGACGGCAAATCTGCGTACTAGTATGCTTGGTAAATCCTGACTGAATGTTTGATACTGTAGAACGTAAGAGTATTGTGCCAGTTAGGTTTCTACTGCTGTGATGAAGAGGAAAGGGTTTATCTCAGCTTGTAGCCCACCCTGAAGGGACGTCAGGGCAAGAAATGGAGGCAGGAATTGATGAAGAGGCCAGGGTGGGGGTGAGAAGTGCTCACTGGCTAGCTCTCCTTGGCTTGCTCAGTTAGCTTTCTAACAACCCAGGATCACTTGCCCAAGTGTAGTGCAACAGTAGTCGGCTGGCAGAGCCTGAAAAAAACGTCAGTCAAGTATATACCCCCAGGGACTTGTCTAAACCAATCTTCTGTTGTTCCGAGATGGTCACCTCCCTGAACCTGTGTAAACTGCCTGATCCTGACTGGCCAGGAGCTTGTTCTATACACCAGGCTGGCCTGGAACTCCCAGAGGCCCTCCTACCTCTGCCTCTGGAGTGCTGGGAGTAAGAGCTTGCGTGCATTATCATGTTCCCTCAAAAGGATTTGAACTATAAAAACATCATGAGCCCGGTATGGTAGCGCACACCTTTAATCCCAGCACTCAGGAGGCAGAGGCAGGCGGATCTCTGTGAGTTCGAGGCCAGTCTAGTCTACAGAGTGAGATCCAGGACAGGCACCAAAACTACACAGAGAAACCCTGTCTCGAAAAACAAAAAACAAAAAACAAAAAACAAAAAAAAAAGTCATGAAATGGTTAGCACATTGGAGCATTGTATTTGGGGCAACGGGACCCATGTTCACTCATATTTGGATCAGAAAAAGTCATCTGTTCCCTTTAAGGTAAGAGCTGAGTTTTACAGCCACAGTCCTTAGACCATTGAGGGCTGAGGGGAGGGCCCAAAACAACTTGACCACACAGCTGCCATGACAGGCGTAGAGGCCCAGACACAGCTTCTGATAGATGACAACTGGACCCAGGAAGAGCCATAAGCTGACCCCACCCAGTGGGGCCTGCATCTAAGAAGAAATACCTGACATTCCAAACATTCCCTATATCCCTAGACAAATGTCAACCAATCAAGGTTCTGAACCTGGAAATCCCCTCACCTCAACCTCTGGTATGATTAAAACCCACCCCACCTGAGCTCAGGGCTCTCTGCTCTTACCACTGCTTTGGACAGACAGACTAAGCTCAGAGCTTGAAAATAAAAGGCTCTTTGCTTTTACATATGGGATTCGGCCTCCGTGGTGGTCTTTTGGGGGTCCCCGCGATCTGGGCATAACAAGGGCATGGCCCTGAAGGGGACGGCAGGGTCCTAGTCCTTTCCCTGGCCTTCCTGGTTCACGATATGAGCGATGTACATGAACGTCCCACTGTTGCTAAGCAACACTACACCAGAGACCCAAAGCAATGCCGCTTCCCCATCTTGGACAGAGCCTTCCAGAGCATGAGTTATATAAACCTTTATACCCTAATTGCCTCAGCCATCTGATTGCAACGCAGAGCTAGTGCGGCCAGCCAGATCTTGTGAGTCCTTTCCATTTGGAGGACCCTGTGGATGAATGTCACTCATCACCTGTGAAAGCCAGGACAAAGACAGAATGATACCTGCTCTGGTGGGCAAGACTGAGAGGCAGGAGTATTTTGATCAGCCTTCATCTGGGCCCTTGGACCCTCTGTGTGCTGCTGGGGAGGAGAAGGGGCCCTGGGAGGAAACCAACTAGGGCCCTGTCCACAAAGGCTACACAGGGTGCGGAGGGAGCCGCGCTGGGTCTCTAGGAGGATGAAGAAGTTACAAGGTAATTTCCAAAACTGAGCCACATTCTCCAGCATCATGGGGCACAGGGTGGAAATCCTTGGTGAAATCCAAAAATACCCGCCCCCAAAAAGGACAGCAACTGTAAACCCTAAGAGCCAATCTTCCAGCCCAGGCCAGACCCCTCCCATCCTCTTCCCCTAGAACCTCACCTGCTGGCCATGAGGTCAGTGGAGAGCTACCACAAACCTTCAGCCTGTCACTTCCCACAGGTGGGCAGTTCCAAGCCCTGACCCAGTTGGCCTTGGGATAAAGCTGGAAAGAACTGGGCAGGCTAATTCTAAATTGAGAATGTGTTTGTGAGTTAAGGTAACCTTAGAGTCTGAAAGCAGAGACGTTGGAAGTCAGTTGTGTAACGAGTTGAATTGTTGAGGCCAGGTCACAGTGGCTCACACATGTAATCCGAGCATTGGGGAAGCTGAGGCAGGAGGATTGCCACAAATTTTGAGAACCTGTCTCAAAAACAATCAAATAAACAAAAGATTAACAAAAGCCTCTGGGCAGTGATGGCACATGCCTTTAATCCCAGCACTCGGGAAGCAGAGGCAGGCGGATCTCTGTGAGTTTGAGAAGAGCCTGGTCCATACAGTGAGTTCCAGGACAGGCTCCAAAGTTACACAAAGAAACTGTCGAAAAACAAAAAACAAAAAACAAAAAACAAAAAAAACAAAAAAAAAACAAAAAAAAAGCCCTAACCTCCAGCACCAAGGAGTATGACCTTTGGATGTCGGATGTCATGTGGCCGGTCATTCAACTGGCGTCTTTTGGTTTGGTTGCTTGGCTTCCTACTGTTTGTAGTACCAGGGTTTGGAAATTGAATCCAAGGCCTTGCACATGCTAACCAGTGCTCTACCACTGACCTGCATTCCCAGCCTTACCAGATGTGTGAGATCAAAAGGCAGCATCTGGAGAAAGCGTCTCAAGGCAGGTGTCATGCCGATCAGAGCGGGGAGAGGCCGAGATGGGGAAGGCTGTGGCCCTACCCAGGTGTGCAATGATGAGACTGGAGAAAGATCTCAAACCAAACAAAACCCCAGCTGAGCTTCCAGACATCCGGGGTGGAGTGAGATAGCAAATCCTACTGACAGCCAGATTTCACCTAAGCGCAGCGACTCTGCTCGCTCTAGGAGTATAATACACTCATGACTGCCTGCAGCTGAGATCTTTCTGTCGCTTTATCTTTGGCATTTATATTGGCATAAACACTTAATGCACATTTTAGTTTCCCAAGGTATATGCTAACTAGTTTGATTTTTCCCCCTTTGTCTTATGGTTTAGGGATACCTTGTTAGAGAGACTTTAAAAAGTTATAAAATTTAATAATCCTAAAAGTTCTGATCAATGAAAATATTTTGTTCCTTGTTATGGTTTGAATGTGTCCCCCCCCCCCAAATTCACTTGCTAGAAACTTCCCAGATCACCTGTTCCTGGCATTTGGAGTTGGAGTATATGCAAGATCGTTAGGTCATCAACGTGGTGGCCAGTGATAGAAGGTGTGACTCCTAAGAGGTGCAGAGAGACACGAGCTGTCACTCTTGCTGTGTGTGGCCATGTGACGCCCTCCACCTTCTTACGATGAAGCAAAAAGGCCAAACCAGGTGCTGGTGCCACTGGCCTTCCCAGCCTCCAGAAACATTACTCGGGCTCAGGTGTTTTCTTAGAACAATGTAAAATGAAGCAAGATGGTCCTTTATATGGTGCCAATTCACACCCACATCAATAATAGCAAATACATCAAGGCATGGTGGTACCGTCTGTAGTCCCAGCTACTCAGGAGTGAGGCAGAAGGATAGTGTATAGTCAGGGTTCTCTAGAGGAACAGAACTGATAGAATGAATATATATGCGGGATTTATTAGAGTGGTTTACAGGCTGGTCCAGCTAGGTCCAACAATGGCTGTCTCCCCACGGGAAGGTCAAGGATCAATAGTTGTTCAGTTCACAAGGCTTGATGTCTCTGTTGGTCATCCCTCTACACTGGAGTCCTGAAGAAGTAGGGTCTCATACAGGAAAGGAATGTCTCAGCATTGGGTAGATAACTCAGTAGCCAGGGGGCAAGCAGACAAAAAGCAGTTCGTCTATGGCCTTCTTATGGGCTGTCACTAGAAAGTGTGGCTGGTCTTCTGACCTCAGAAAAGCCAATCAAGAAAATCCTGCACAGGTGTGCCCAGCCGCAGGGCTTTTAGTTGATCCCAGAAATAGTCAAGTTGACAGCCACGATTAGCCATAACAGCTTGAGCTCAGGAGTTCAAGCTATGCTGGCCAACATAATAAGAACTTGTCTCCAAATTAGGGCTGGAAAGCCAAGTGTGGTGGCTTTAATCCCAGTATTTGGGAGGCAGAGGCAGGCAGTTCTGTGGATTCAAGACCAGCCTGGTCTGTGCAGAGAGTTGTAGGCCAGCCAGAACTGCAAGAGGAAACCCTGTCTCAACTGGGGGATGGGCAGATGATTCCATTTTAAGAGAGCTCACCGCTCAACCATTAGAACTGAGTTCAGATTCTAGCACTCACCAGAGGTAACTCACAAACACCTGTTAACTCCAGCTCCAAGGGATCTAACATGCTCTTTTTGTCTCTCAACAACTCATACACATGTGCACACAGTCTCACACAGACACATAGACAAGACACACACACGTAAATAAAATATGAATAATTTTTAAATATAAATTAATTCAATAAAGTTATCTGGATGTGTGGCTCAGTGGTTGAACACTTGCCTGGCATGCATGAGGCCCTTTGCTAACACTGCAAAAATATTTTTTTTTTTCCCAGACAGGGTGTCTCTATGTAGCTTTGGAGCCTGTCCTGGAACTCACTCTGTAGCCCAGGCTGGCCTCAAACTCACAGAGATCTGCCTGCCTCTGCCTCCTGAGTGCTGGGATTAAAGGCGTGCGCCACCACTGCCCGGCTGCAAAAATAAATGTAAAAGAACCTTACAGTTATATCTTTAAAGATTCCCACTGCTCTCTGGAGCAGGATAGCAATTCCACTCATATGTTCCTATTGCTAATATCCTCTTCCAGCAAGTATCTATTGAGCATCTCATCTTACAAGAGTGGATAGATTTCCAGATGTGTTCATATCTGTTCTGGTTGTCCTCTAGCTAGCATGTTCAGCTTGATAATGACTGTGCTTCCCAACAAATGAGTGTGGTCATGTGATCAGGTTCCCACTAGGACATAAGCAATTTGTGTCATCCCCAAAAATTCATGTCAAAGCCTGATTCTCAATGTGGTCACAGGAGGCACAAGGATCTCTGGGAGTGATTAATTCACAGGGCTGAAGCATCCGGAATGGGGCTAGTGCCTGTGAGTCATTAGGAGCCAAACTTTGGGCATGCCTGTGTGGGAATTCCAAGGTCAGGCTCATTGAGGTGGAAAGACCTGTCTCAGATGCAGATGAAACATTCCATGAACTCGGAACCAAGGCTGAATAAAGACAGAAAAAGAGCTCATCACAGTCGTTCACCTCTCTCTGCCCCCAACTGTGACAGAGTGTAACCCCACTGCACTCTCCTGCTGCCCTGATTTCCTCCCCACAATGGACTCACCACAGTGGAATGTACTTTTTATTGTAAGTCAAAATAAAAGCTCCTTCCTTATGCTGCTTTTGTGGAGCATGTGACCACGGAAACAAGAAAAGTGCCTGGTACTGTCCCTCATTGAAGAAACCCCGTGATTGCCTACCTTCCTCCATCAAAGTAAGAGCTGACATCTGTGGACAGGTTCTCCTCAGATATGGAAGCCAATGGCCCCTTGATCTCTTGATCTCAGAATTCCCAGCCTCCACAATTAAGAGAGTAAATTCTATTGACCATAAACCACCTAGGACACAGGGCTGAAACCATGAGCATAGACTTCCCTCACACACATGGATATACACACAGATATATACGCATATACACACACATACACCCAGTACACAGGGCTGAAACAATCAGCATAGACTTCCCTCACACACATATACACACATATATACACAGGGCTGAAACAGAGTGAGTGTAAATTTCCTTCGCACACATCTACACACAGATATATACACACATACACACACACATATACACCCAGTACACAGTGCCGAAACAGAGTGAGCATAGACTCCCCTCACACACATTACACACACCTCATACCACTTCTTGGAACATAGACATGGAAAAATGCCATCTTGGGTCACAAAGACAGTAGTTGCATCTTCCAAAGGTAGCATAACAAGACAGAAGGAACCTGTAGGCGGCATAGCCCTGTGGAGCCCAGCCTCATGCTACCTGTGGACCCTCCCCAGACTGTGTTTGTGATCTAAGGGCAACCAAACTCAGTCATATACAACACAGAGAGACTGTTCTGGGCTCTGGGAACAAAGAGGTCACACCCTATGTAGGAAGATAAGCACTTCGGGAAAGAAATGTCACCAAAGGCAGACAAAATGTAGACTCCATCATGAGCGTGTAGAACAAAACTCAGCTGTCAACTTGGTCCATCAAGATGGCTCGGTGGGTAGAGGTGCTTGCTGCCAAGCCTGACTGAGTTCAGTCTCTGGGATCCACATGGCAGAAGGGGTGAGTCAGGTCCTGCAAAAGGTCCTGCGACTCCCCACGTGAATGGTGCATCCTCCCTTCAACCAACAAACCAATAAATAAATGTCAAAAAAAAAAAATTGATGGAAGGAAATTGTGACCTACGCTGCAACATGCACAAATTGTGAGAATGTCATGTCAAATGGATGATAGACACCGGTCACAAACAGACAAACACCGTGTGATTCCACTCGTGAGCAACCCACTGAAACCTAGGCTAATCCAGTTCAGAGAGACAGAACGGATGGCGGGTGCCAGAGTTCGGGTGGGGAAGGCCTGGCGGTTGGTCACGTGGTCCACTGTCAAGCAGAGAACAGAGGGAAGTAGGGTGGGGCTATGACCTCAAAGCTTGCCCTCAGGTGACTCACTTGCTCCAGCAAGGCTCTGCCTCCTCAAGATTCTACAACCTCCCCAAACAGCACCACCATCTGGGGACGGAGTTCAAACACCCGAGCTCGGGAGTTTTGTAGCCAAAGCACCACAGAAGTTATTGTTTAAGAATTTCAGTATAACAAGACGAAAAGTTCCATAGGGAGGGGACCATAGGGAAGCAACAGGAAGATGTCAGTGTGCTTGCTCAATGGCACCTTGAAAGGATTAGGAGAGGAAATTTTAAGTTATATACACTTTTAAAAAATAATGTCACATGAAACATTTTAACCTAAAATATATCTCTTATTCCCATGGAACAAATACACTATTGTTTTTAATTTAAGAAAATTATGAGGGCTGACAAGGTGCCTGCCAGGCAGCCTGACAACTAGATTCAATCCCAGGGACCCATGTCGTGGAAGGAGATGAGGGACTCTCCAAAGCTGCCACCTGCCTCCACACAAGCACAGTGACATGGGGGACACACCCTACTCATAAACAGATAAATGGAGGTCAAAAATTATTTTAAATCTTGAAGTTAGAGAGTCACTCAGTGACTTGCTAGCATATATGAGGCCTTGAGTTTGATTCTCAACAGTGAAAGAAATAATAATAATAATAATAATAATAATAATAATAATAACAACAACAACAACATGACAAGTAATAATGTCATCTCACAGCTTCTAAAACAGCTTCCAGAACTGTGCAAGGCTCTGAAGAGCAGGTAACAGGAAATGAGGCTGAACCAAACAGGAGAAAAGGAAATTATCGCTTCCCTGCTTGTCTTCCACACTGTTTATGTAAAAATACTCCACCCTCTTGGATGTTTTGACTTTGGCATCCTCCTCAGAGACCTGCCGGAAACCCTCTGATGAACAACTTTACTCTTTGTCTCTAAGATCTCACTGGAAATCAGTATCTGAGCAAGAGTTTTTAATTAAAGATAAGAGAGCATGAAATAGAATCTCCATTTATTTCCTACTTCATCACCTGAGGTAGGATTGACATCCTTGAAATTCAATAGATTCCCCTAGATTATATGGCCAGGGCCCAGTGAACTTTCTGTCTCTTCTGCCCAATGGCTTCCTCGTGCATGAAGATCTGCCTTGGACTCAAAGTTTGGGAAGTTATTATACTCAGATACTCTGTAACACAAAGGCCTTTACATTCTCAACGACTTTAACTGTAGATTGTTTCTTTTGCTATAATTTATTTGGATATTCCACAGGACTGGGAATCCAAACACAGGGTCCACCTAGGGCCTCTTGAATGCTAAGCAACCTACCACAAAGCTATATCCTAGGCACGTTCTGTATTTAATCCCTGTGTCTGTAGAATGAACTAAAAAACAAACAAGAAAGATTGAAAAGAGGTGCTAGATCATGGCTCAAAAGTAAAGAGCACCGGACGCTCTTGCAAAGAACCCAGGTTCCCAGCGCCCACAGGGTGGCTCACAACCAACTATAACACCAGTTCCAGGAACCTGTCACCCGCTTCTGGCCCCAGTGGGACCAGTCATGCATGTGGTGCACAGTCACACATGGAGGGAAAACATTCATCATATAAAATAAAAATAATCCCTCATCAAGGAACCTTCTCTCTGCAACGGATGGAATCCACAATCAGTCAAAATACAGAGTTGTGCCCAGCTCCAGCTGAGGACACATCTACAAGCCAAGCCCTGCACATAAGGCTCAAGGATATTTTCAAAAGAAGGAGCAGACTGGAAGAATTGGAGGAACAGGGAGTTTGCTGTAAGATTGCTTCCCCTAGAAATGTCAGAAGCTACGCCCACATGACTGTCTAAACATGACCTGAACGCGATGACACCAATGGACATGCTAACATAAATGGGGGCAGGGAGCTCGTGAGGCCTCCACCCTAGACAAAGAACTACAGGCAATGTAAAGAAGGCCGAGAGAGGCAGAAATAGTCTTCCCTGGGGAAGAGCACAGCATTTGGTTATCCAATACCAAGTGGTCAGCCCTGAAAACACAAACAGATAACGTTTATAAATACTGAGCAGGTTATATTGATGTGTGTGTATGTCACAATTAAAGAAAAAGAAGTCGGCCAGGAGGTGGTGTCGCACGCCTTTAAACCCAGCACTCAGGAGGCGGAAGCAGGCGGATCTCTGTGAGTTCAAGGCCAGCCTGGTCTACAGAGTGAGTTCCAGGACAGCCAGAGCTACACAGAGAAACCCTGTCTCAAAAAAAAAAAAAAAAAAAAAAAAAGAAAAAAAAGAAAGAGAAGCCATGAATTTGAAAAAGAGCAATGGGTCCATGAGAGGGTTTGGAGGAAGGAAAGGGAAGGGGGAAATGATGTCATTATATCCCAGCATTCAGGAGGGAGAGGCAGGGGGATCTCTGTGAGTGAGGCCAGCCTGGTCTGCATAGTGAGTTCCAGGACAGCCAGGGCTATGTAGAAAAACCCTATCTCCAAACAAACAAGCAAACGAACAGTCACAACAACAAAAGGTGAACAGTCACAACAACAAAAGGCACATGCCGCTGGGCCGGCGCAGCGGCTCAGTGGGTAAAGCTGTGGGCTGCTTGCTGAGGCAAACCTGGCTCCACAGAGTTGCTCTGGAGTCAATACAACACCTACAGCACACAGAGGGTGAACTTGACTAGTGATGCCTGCCCTGAGAGGGCATCGTCTGCAGAAACCACTTGGACACTTGGACCTCGACTGTTCCTGGGTCTTCTCTGTCTTTCACAGATTTTCAAAGTTTCGTTTATTCAGCATATATTGATGTAAGGAAGAACTTGTGGGTATCTATTTTATACCTTGAACTATAAACAAACATTTTGTTACTCAAACTGTCCAAGTTTTGACCATGGAGATCTTACATTGCTCTTAGCATAAGTAAAAAAACAACAACAAAAGCCAGACGGTGGTGGCGCACGCCTTTAATGCCAGCACTCGGGAGGCAGAGGCAGGCGGATCTCTGTGAGTTCGAGGCCAGCCTGATCTACAGCGTGAGATCCAGGAAAGGCGCAAAGCTACACAGAGAAACCCTGCCTCGAAAAACCAGAAAGAAAAAAAAAAAAAAAAAAAAAAAAAAGACAACAAAAGATTGAAGACCACACAAGCCACTGTGCGCATGCTCCGTGGTGGAGCCTTTGCCTTGACATTTATTCTTGGTGCTGTTCAATCCTGGCTCTCTAACCAGTGATTGGCATCACTTATTTAATCTCTCCGAATGCCAGTTTCTTCTACTTTTTAAACTATTATGCTTGCCCGTGTGTCCAGAGGGCAGGTATGTGCCAGGGGGTACATGTGCCCACGGAGGCAGAAGAGGGCATTAGATCCCCTGGAGTTGGAGTTACAGCCTGCAGAGAACCACCCAATGGAAGTATTTGAAAAGAGCTCTGGAAGGTCAGTTACAGGCTCTTAACCACTGAGTCATGAGGATGAAGCCTCATTTGCAGGCATGGGGTGAGGAGGACAGCCTTAGTACATGCTTCACAAAGAAACACAGCGGCTACATTTATAGATACAGGAACTGGTGACGGGTACCAATGTGGGGGAGAGGACCTGAAGTTATGCAGCTTCCGCACAGGATGATGGAAGGTTCTGGAGATGAAGCAGTGTTGAAAGGCCAGATGAATGTACTTTACATCACCTATGTAAGTGTAGATTAGAAAATGATTAAAACGGTAAATTTGTATTCTATTTTGCCACAGTTAAAAAGTAATATATTCATTGTTGAAAATTTAGAAGACATTTAAAAATTCCTTCAAAATTCTTAGTTACCTGGGCCAACAAAATAACTCAGTGGATATGATGCTTGCCATCAAACCTGACAGCCTAAGTTTGATCCCAGAATCTCCGTGGGGGACAGAGAGGACAGACTCCCACAAGCTGTCCTCTGACCTCCGTATGCATGCCTTGCCCCTACAGATAAATAAATAAACGTAAAAACAAATTGATCCTTAGTAGCCCCTCAGAAACCACATCTAGTCTTTTTAAACCTTGTATCTAGGGGATAGAGAGGTGGTTCAGTGGTTAAGAACAATTGTTCTTCCAGAGGACCTGGGTTCAGTTCCCAGCACCCACATGGCAGCTCACAACTTCGAGTGGTACACAGACATAAATGCAGGCAAAACACACACAAAACAAAATGAATAAATTTAAAATAAAATTAAAAAAATTTTGTATCTATTTTCCCATAGTGTCCAGAACTCTGTAGAGGCCCTGGATTGTATACATAGTATGAGGATAGAAAATAAAGACCTGTTTGAATTGTTTATTTAGTTAGGGTTGGTTTTTTTTTTTTTTCTGTAGACCAGGCTGGTCTCAAACTCAGAGATCCACTTGCCTCTGCCTCCCCAGTGCTGGGATTAAAGGTGTGTACTACCACTGCCCAGTTTAACATGAGTGTATTTTTATTAGCTGTGTAAGTGACTATGATTAGATATATTTTCATCTTCTCTTCAAAAGATGCCTTTAGTGCTTAACTGAAGTCTAACTTCTGGGCTAACAGATGCACATCTGGATGTTTTGTTATTGAAAAAAGAAATCCCTGACACCTTACTGCACTCTCTTATCTTTTGCGATCCCCAAGAGTCCTCCATTGGACTCTAGTGTATAAAGTTTGTCATCTCTCCCTCTTTCCTGTTTGCCTGAGTTGGGGTTAAATATTTCTCAGATTTTAAAGAAACCATACGGGAAACATTTTATTCCCGGACTTCTTCGGCTTTTAAAAAGCAGTCACTTAATTTGAATAATGCAGAGCAAGCCTTAGTCCTCACAGGCAGTCACCTGGCACTGGGGAGCAGGCTACCAGGAAAGGGGGTGCCCAGGGGTCTCGGCTGGCGACTCCCCATCTTAAGGCCCCCAGTGGGTGCGGAGGCTGCACCAGCACCCTCCCCTGGCTTCCTCGGACCCAGGAGTGGCAGCCTCACTCGTGGGGCTGGCCTGGACCCTCGGTGTCACGAGGACTCTGCCCCACACCCGCGACGTCTCGCCGCGCGGAAAGGGAGACATTGGGGGACCCGGAGGGGCGCGCAGCGGGCCGAGGGGCAGGCTAGGTGGGATCATCCCAGATGGGATCGGAGCCCCGAGGGCAGTCACGAGCTGCTCGGCGGCGGGGACCACCTCCGGGGCGCACAGCCGCCACCCGCCCTCCTGGAGGGCAGTGTCTGCGGTCTGTCCGGTCCTGAGCTTCCCGCTCCGCCCGTGACCCCTCCGGGTTTTCTTTTGTCCCTTCTCCACTCTGGACACACACTCCTCCCCGCCGTCCGGAGCAGGCTCTCTTCCTTGAGCCTTCCTAGTCTTCTCCACTCCACCCTCTGCTTCCTCTGTCCCCCTCCCGCGGTCCCCGGCCCTCCCCCTCCCCGGTGGGGCTGCGCAGTTTCCCCGAGTCCCCTCCCCGCCCCGCCCCTGGTTTTAAACCTGGCGCGGTGCGAGCGGGTAGGTGAGCGCGCTCGGCGGGTGAGCGGGACTAGGCGCCGACCGTCGGGCTGCCGGACTCGCGTGCCGCCAGCACCATGAGACCCGAGGCGGCAGCCGGAGCCCCGGAGGCTCGGGGACGCCTCTGCCACTGTCCCGGGGATGATCCCGGGAGGCCACCGCTGCCGCGTGGGCCCGAAAGGTGAGGGTGTCCCCGCGGCCCCCGGTGGAGGTGTACCCAGACGCTGAGTTCCTTAGCCTGAGACCGACTACCGCAAAACTCCTGTCTGAAGTGCAGGGACACGGGGCAAGGAAATGGGCCGACGCTTGTGCGTATTGAGGATCTGAAACATGGGAAGCTGGGGGGCCCTGTGCAAAACTTGCCAAAGGATCCCGCACTCTATCACAACGTGGTTGTCTCTTTGCCCTGTAATAGGACTCAGTGTTTGCCCATCCCTGGGACCCAAGCTATCTTTAAAGTTATGAAGTTTAGGGAAATCAAATTAGGTGGGGAGATAGGGAGGAGGGCACTGCTTGGTGATGGAAAGACAGAGTGCCCTACAGAACGCTGTAGCATCAAGAACCTTCAGTGGCAGAGGTGATGTAGTTGAAACCAACCAGCTGTAATGGGAAATCTTGAAGTATCAATGAGAGAAAAATACCTCGACTAAGAAGTGCCCCAGGAACGGTGTTAGATTTAGAGCGCACCTTCTCAGAGTGTACTTGGGAGCAGAGGACAGAGACTTGAGCCGGAGACAGGAACAGGTAAGGCCCTGGCTGGCCCGCGGGCAGACAGGCCTTACGGGAACATGGTGTGTACAGGGCCTCTTGGTCAAGCATGGTGTGTACAGGGCCTCTTGGTCAAGCAGACACTATACTCTCATAGTAACTTTTTAGGGGCAGCAGAGATGCCCGGGGTTCAGTCTCTCCTGGTGCTTGTTTCCAGTTCCGTCCCAGCTCTGTGGAGACCGTGGATGCCGCTTCCTGCAGATGCCGAGCTGACCAGAACTGGAAGCCCGGTAAGCTAAACTGTGGTTGTTGTAGGTAACAGTCAAGCCAGAAAATGGCACCATGTGTATGGCGATCAAAAAGCAAAACAAAACAGGAAAGGTCTCCTCCACCCCACTTCGATCGGTCTTTTAACCCAGAAGTGCCTGGAGGTCTAGCAGGTATACCGAGCTTGAGCGAGCAGGGGTGCTAATGGGCACATGGGGCTCCTGATTGCTTCTCCATCCTTGAAAAGAAACCACGGCGGACTCAGCTGTTGCATGGTAATTACACAGAGGTGGTGTGTGTGTGTGTGTGTGTGTGTGTGTGTGTGTGTGTGTGTGTGTGTGTGTGTTGGGGGGTTGTTTCTTCTGTAAAGCAGTTGGTGGAGGAGGGAAGGGCAAACCCCAGCCCCCTTAGAGAAAAGCCGAGTGCACATTAGCGGGGCTGTTGGTGCCACGGTGCAAAGAAAGGCAGGCGTCTACCTCAAGTGCCCAGAAGGTGCAGCTAGAAGCCCCCACCCGGCGTCTGGCCCTTTCGGAGCTGATGTCTGTGCAAATACACTCAAGCAGAGGGCTTTGCAGGCAAAGATTAATTACCACAACTATTCCTTTATCTTTGCGTTGTCACTTCATTGCTTTTAACTTAAGGCAATGGCTTGCTTACACTTGTTGTATTTTCAAATATGAATTGACTTTTAAAACAAAGGCGGTAGCCTGAGGGAGGACCATGCATTTTATTTACTTAAAGCCCGTGGGATACAGTTTAATGTACAGATGTGTGTAAGCAAAGTTAGGTGTGGGAACCTAGCCCTCCGCTATTCTTTTGCATTAGTTATTTTCTTTAGATTATTGGGTGCTTTAATTTAAGGATGAAGCAAATAAAATATCAGTCTAATAAGTGATATTTTAGCCCTAATTATTACTGCTCCAAATTTCTAAATGATGGGAGAAATTATTCTTTAAGATTCAAGTTCTTAAAAGTCAGATTTTAAAGGTGAAGTTCACAGATTATTAAATTTCCCTCTAGGTAGAACATGACTGTGGGGTGGTTCGGTTGTGTGCGAATCTATAGGTACTACGTGGTGGCTTTTGCTTCTGTTCTGCCGAGAAAGCCCCTTGTGATGCTAATGTTAAAGCGCAGCCCTTTCTAGTTGACTGCATGTCACACAAAGCAGCTACCTCCAAGATTTGGGTGGGTGGGGGAAGCCTGGTGTTCTGTTGGGGTTGCAGAACTGGCAGCCTTCCCACACCCTTGTCAGGGCGGGACCTGGGATCCACCTCTGGGTCTTGTGTTGTCTCCAGGTTCCAGCTTTACTGGGAGCTAAGATTCCTGGTAAGAGAAAACTTGCTCTTTGTTGGGGTCACAGCCTGTCTCTCTGCAGGCCTCGGTAAATCAGGTTCTCCCAAGTGAGCTGGGTGAGTGTACCTATGACTGGGTTGCAGAGCTTCTAGCTAGTAACAGCCCCTCTTGGCCAGACAGGACAATTCCTCAGCCCTAGTCTCCATGCCATTCTATAGGGGAGTATGAGAGGTACTGAGGCTTGATAACCTGTCCCAGGACGCCCAACAAGCAGATCGAAATTATAATTAGATATAAATTTGATACAAGGCCTTGTTCTTTGATTGGAGGAGCCACCTGTACCCATTTGGTGCCCCTAGAGAGCTGTATCCTCCCCTGGACTGGGAAAAAAAGTAATAGGCCAAATCTTAAGAAAAATTTTTTTTGGTCTTGAGGAACCTGAGGACTGGTATATCTGATGATAAACATATGTTCTATCACTGCGTTGCATGACAGCCCTTAGCCTTGACGTTTCTTGGCCTCAGTGCATTTCCCTCCTGGCTACTTGTCCACACTGCCAGGGCCTAGGCCTGTCTACTATCCAGGCTTCCCACCGTAGCCTGACAGTCAGAGGTCCATGGCTGAAACTCTCTGCTCCAGCCTGTTCTTCTGAGCTTAAGAAGATGCACACGCCTTAAACACAGTGCTTAGCTGGTTTACCTTTCTAGTCCCATTTAATTGCCAAAGTGTGAGTGTTTCAATATTTCCCTCCATGAGAACCGATCTTTTATTAAGATCTTTCTGAAAGCCAGGTGTGGTTGGCTCATGCTTGTAATCCGAGCATGTGGGAAGATCTCTGAAAAGACTGAAGCCAGCCTGGGTTACACGGTGAGACCCTGTCTTAAAAAGTCAAAAAGGAAAAAGAAAACAAGGCGTAAAAGTTAAGAGCATGTATGTTTGTGGGGTTCTACAGCTCATGAACAGGTGTTGCACGTCCCCCAGTCTAGTCAGGACAGGACGCTTGAAGGAAGTAACCTCTCTGGTCAGATGAGCCCTGTGCTCTGCCATCTACCACAGCCTGTGCACTGTTGCCCGCCATGGCCATCTTCAGCTGGACAGGATTGTTTGCAGCGTGAATGCCTCAGTTTAGGGAATGTTTATAATTACAAACAGCTTAATCCAGAAGTTGTCCCCTGTCGTTCTGAAGAATCCACATCCATGTGAAGGATCGTGTTCCAAAGAATCTCGCTTAACTCTTCTTAGCTCTTCACGATGTTAGCATGGAGAAGAAACAGAGCTGACACACTATAATGTCTGCAGGGATATCTTGTAGGCCAGTTTGCTCACAGATTGTTGCACACACACACACACTACATACACACTCATGCACTCAGGTTACCTACAGGACAGAATGGCATGGGGAGCAACCGTATCAAAATCTTCTCCTCGTTGGCAGGCTTCGTCCTGTCCCTAATCTGGTTCTCACTAAACTGTGTGGAATCCAAAAGAACTTGGGTTTTCTTGCCTCCCTCAGCCCGTTTTAGCGCCATGACCCCCCCTGTAGAGCTATCAGAAACCCTAGCCCTTAGGACAGCCTGACTCTGCTTCAAGCCAAATCGGTTCAGGTACGGCGCCCAGAGTCTAGGCAGAATGGGGTGACTCAGGACCACCCCCTCAGCTTCCTGCTTACCCCAACTTATCGTGGACAAGTTCAGCTCCCTGCTGTCTCTGGTCCTCGTGTCCTTTGTCACCTGGTGCTCAGGGCTGTTTCTCTCTCCTCAGCTGCTTACCTGCAAATGGCCACAGGCTTATGGGATGCTGCTGAAGGGCTTGTGGTCACCCTGTCTCTCTTCCCCTCAGCTGTCACTTCTGTTTTTATCCTCTCTTACTGGACTGGTGCCTGTCAACCCTTACTTCAGTCTAGTCCATGTGCAGCTCCCAGCGGCCACCATCCTTAGGATACAGACTGGAGACTGGATTATTGAACCCCTGTCTTAAGAGTTGATCTCCAGAGTCAAACCCAACTATATTCATTAGTGCTCAGACATTTGCCTCTATTTGCAGTCTTCAGGAGCAAGCCCAAACTCAGCACTTAGTACTGCAGAGCTCTGGACTCATTCATTTCACCCTGGGCTTCCTTATCTGTGTCTTGTTTTCCTGCCCTTCTTCAGAGAGAGCAGGTCGATGCTTCACTTTACCAGGAAAGTCCCAGGACTCTACGAGAGTCACATGCCTGGGGAAAGACGGCTCATGTGTGCAAGTAACGTGGTATAAAGCGTGAGATGATACGACTTATCATTCTAAGTAAGGAGGAGGGCCGCAGTGGTTTGTAGTCAGGGATATCCATGACAATATGGCTAAGGCCCTATGCATTCCCATCTTTATCATCGTCATTATTTTGTTTGTTCTGGTTTTGTTTTTGTTTTGTTTTGTTTTGTTTTGTTTTTGTTTGTTTTTGGTTTTTCGAGACAGGGTTTCTCTGTGTAGCTTTGCGCCTTTCCTGGAACTCACTTGGTAGCCCAGGCTGGCCTCGAACTCACAGAGATCCGCCTGGCTCTGCCTCCCGAGTGCTGGGATTAAAGGCATGCGCCACCACCGCCTGGCTTGTTCTGGTTTTTTTTTTTTTTTTTTTTTTTTTTTATGTATACAGCATATATGACAGCAGGCCAGAAGAGGGCACCAGATCTCATTATAGATGGTTGTAAGCCACCATGTGGTTGCTGGGAATTGAACTCAGGACCTCTGGAAGAGCAGTCAGTGCTCTTAACCTCTGAGCCATCTCTCCAGCCCTTGTTCTGGTTTTTTAAAACAGGGTTTCTCTGTGTAGCTTTGGAGCCTGTCCTGGAACTCACTTGGTAGACCAGGCTGGCCTTGAACTCACAGAGATCCACCTGCCTCAGCCTCCCGAGTGCTGGGATTAAAGGCGTGAGCCACCACCACCCAGCTTATCATCATCATTATTAATTATTATTATTGCCATATACTCATTGTACATAGTGCTAGGTTTCATAATGACAATTTTTCCAAACATAAGATGTACATTCTCTTCCTTTTGTCTTCCCTATGGTCTCCCCCGCCCACTAGCATCCTCTCTTCCCCTCCCCTCCCTTCTGCCTTCATGTCTCATGTATATACATGTATGTATATATATTTACACACACACACACACACACACACACACACACACACACACGGTTTATATATCTATATAAAATCTAGGACCTGGGAGTTGGGGAGATGGCTCAGTGGGTAAAGTGATTGCTGTGCAATCATGAGGACCTGAGTTCTAATCCCCAGGACCCATGTACAAAGCCTGGTGTAGCGGTGCACCAAGGACTGAGACGGGAATCCCAGAGCTTACTGGCAAACAAGTGTAGGTAAATAGGTGAACTCCAAGTCCAATGAGAAACTCTGCCTCAAAAATTGTTGGAAAGCCAGGTGGTGGTGGTGCACACCTTTAATCCCAGCAGTCAGGAGGCAGAGGCAGGAGGATCTCTGAGTTCCAGCACAGCCTGGTCTATAGAGACAGCCAGGGCCACACAAAGAAACACTGTCTAGAAAACAAAAACAAACAAACAAACAAAACCCCTTTGTTGAAGAGGGACAAAAAATACTCGATGTGGACCTCTAGTCTCCACACATACTCATGAACAAACATACTTGCACACACACATGCACACAAATACACCATACCACACACATGGGTTTAAGGTCTGAACCCTAGACCATCGTGGATAAACATTCTAGGAAGCAGAACCTGTGACACTGAAATGTTTATAAACTCTAATGTCAGTACTACTAGCAATCATTACAGACTACTTAAGTCGTACCTTGAAAACTTCAAGATGGTACCACAGTAGATCCTTGACTACATCTGTCTTTCTACACATTTGTCTTTACAGTGTGAGCCTTGTGGGACCCAACAGACTGTAGGATCAAAGGGAGCCTTTGGGTTCCAGCACCCTGTCAGGTAATATACTACTTCATGGTAAAAAGCATGTGATTTCTAGACACTGGCACACATTAGCGTTTTCAACAGAGTGAAGTAAACATATTGTCTAGCATTATTTTGTTTCCTTACCAAGGAGTTTCAAGGATATTTTGTTATATTTCTGGAATCTGTTTGTGAGTTCATGCATTTAATGTTTCATTACAAGCTGGGACTGGCCACATGACAAATCCTATTTGCCCTTCCAACTCACTGGCAAATACTTCCATATAATCACCTAACTTTCACACGCACTGGCCTACACCTTGCTCATATTTCTGTTTTAGATGTGTTGATGCGTTTTGCACATGCTCTGTCTGCTGCAGGGCTCCTGCCATACTGGGCATAAGCTGGGCGGGACTGTGCTGTGGGGATTGACCCCAGGGTTTCTGGCAGCTCTCCAGCTCCTGCCCAGAAACACCAGGAGCTTCTCCTGAGTTACATTAATCAAAAATGTCTCCAAGTGTTGCCAAGGGTGTCTGGAGCTGGGGAGCAGGGATCCACTGGGACCTTAGGAAGCTAAGCATCGCCACACAGTTTATAACCAGCATGTTCTCTCTCCCTGTCCTCTGACCAGGAAAGGGGACACTAATTAAATCAGCAATCAATTGACAAACTCTGCTTCCTCAGAAGACCATGGGGGGGGGGGGCAAGAGGGGAGGAGCAAATGAATTAATAAGTGAAAAAAATTAAGAAATTATTGGGGCTATTTTAAAATACTTTTCATAATAACTGGAATCTCCAGTCTGCTAAAACTTGAAACTGGAGATTCCAGTTTTTATATATTTGAACTTTTCCCTTCCTCTTTCTCTCCCTTCTCTCTCCTGCTCCTGTCTTCTCCCTCCCTGGCATGTTCTCCTTTCTCTTCCTCCCCTCTCCTTCTTCTTCATCCTCCCCCTCCTCTTCCCCATCCACCTCTTCCTCCTTCCTCCCTCCCTCTCCCTCTTCCCTCCCTCCCTCTCCCTCTTCCCTTCACCTTTCCCTCTTTTCTCCCTCTCCCTCTCCCCCTCCCTTCTCTCTTTTCTTTCTGTGAGAGGGACCCACCCTCTCCTCCTCCTTTTCAGTCACTCCTCCAGGCCAGAATCTCAGGGGTTTCATTCCTGCCCTCCATGGTGTATGTGCGTGCACATGGGAACAGGACATTTAGGGCTCAGGTCATCCACCTGACGAGAGTGAGCCTTTTAAGATTGGAGCCCAGTCAACGTTAATGTCTTTGCTGTGGGTCTAGGTCGACTAGTGTGAGGTTTATTAGCTAGTCCCTCGGCAGGTGTCCACTTCTGTGTTCTGGTATCTTGAAAAGCACCATGTACACAGAAGGCAGAAATGGGGTATTGAGTGCTTCTGTCAGGAGCTTGGGTCCTTTTTTAGGTTGACTAATGGTTTATTTGTTTCTTTCATGTTAGACTTTACTTACCCCTTTCAAAGCGTCAAGAATACCTGCAGAGTTCTGGGGAAAAAGTTCTGGCCAGCTTCCCAGTGCAAGCCACCATTCATTTCTACAACGATGAATCTGAGTCAGACTCTGAGGAGGAAGAAGAGGAGGCCCAGCCCAGCCATCTTCAGAGCCGGGAGGCAGAAGGACAGGGCAGTGGTCCCGGGGGAAAGGGCAGAGCAGGGCTGACAAGCCTGTCGGAGGAAGGGTGGCTCCGGGGTAAGGGTCAGCTGCGTGCAGAGGGCAGTGAGCGCTCCAGCGAATGAAGTGAGTCTCTCCCGTGCTGGTTCCCTGTCCTGGGGACAGCCTTGCCAGGACTCGGCCTCTTGTCCAGCTTCCTCTGCTGGGAGTTCAGAGGCTGGGACTCCGCTCAGCACCTGCAAAGGCCAGGGACTTCACTTTTACTTTTAATTTTCCTGGTCATGCGTGTGTCTGTGTATGTGCGTGAATGTGTGTGTGTGTGTGTGTGTGTGTGTGTCTGTCTGTCTGTCTGTGTGTGATCCATACCTTTGGGGAAGGTTGTCTGGCAGAGACGTGTGTCAACACAGGCCGTTATCAGGAAGAAGGTGGTCAGATCTCATTCAGCTCTCACTCTGAAAGTTACTCCTTCATGAGCACACCACCCCTCCCTTGCCCAGAGACCCATTATCTAGCCATTCTTGCTTTCATAAAAATAGATATTAACTCCCATCTTAAGGGTTCATTTGGTTACTCAGTACCTGTCTGAAAAAAATATTTTTATTTGTGAAAAAAACCAAAAAAATCGAGACATTGAATAATTTCCACTGGAATAAGAACAAGAAGATACACTCCTTTTAGGGGATAAAATAGATGCTTCTGAGAAGTGGATAAGATCTGTGTGTGTAAGTTGTAAAGGGTTAATTTTTCTTACTTGGTGGCCAGTATGGTTTTGTTATTTGCATGGAATGACACTTTTTAATTAAAGTATCGCAGGTAAAATTACTTTGAATTTTATCATTCTGATAACCCCAGGACTGTGCTCCAAGACTCTCCCCTGATTATCTTAGCTGTCTTCTTGTGTATACCACTTTGTATGAATTTGTACTTGGAATAAATATTTTGCAAGATAGTTTGATAATATAAGATGTTCTTAGAGTGAATTAGTTCCTGTTCTAAAGTTTTAAAGATTTTTTAAAAATATTTAACTCTGTTGAAATGATGTATTTTCACAAATGCAAGAAGAGGCCGGAACAATGGCTTAGTGGGTAAAGGCACTTGCCACCATGCCAGAGGACATAAATTCCTGCTAGTTGTCCTCTGACCTTGAGGCATATACAGTGACATGAGCCCCCCTACCACACAGACAGGATGAATGAATGAATGAAAGCATATGATAACAAACCCCAATACTCCTGGCCTGTCATCCCAGCTTCTTAAGAGGCTGAGGCAGGAGGTGCGCAAGTTCAAAGCCTGCCTTGACTTCAGAGTGGGGTTAAGGTGAGCTGGGTACTCCATGAAACTTTCTCACGAGAAGAGTTAGGGATGTGGCTCAGTGGGACAGTGCTGGCCAAGCATGCCTGAGGCCCCGGGTTCAGTTCATAGTCACACACACACACACACACACACACACACACACACACCAGAAATAAAAGCCTTTTTTTTTTTAATAACCTACATCTTCACTGCCCAAATAACATATTACTATTTAATAAAATCCAAACAATGCAAGTACCATAACCAACCTAGCAATTCAGAAAGTTCCATTACAAGGTAAAAGGCATGCTTAGTTTTCTCCCTTCCCACCTTCAGGTAACATCAGATTGGTTTTACTGGAGACAGGCTCTCACCGTATCTGTTCGGTCTGGAAGTCTCCATGTACACCAGGCCAACCCCAGACCGAAAGACCCCTCGGCTCTTCCTCAAGTGCTGGGGCTAAAATCCCGCTCTGCTTCCCTGCCGAACGATTTTCATTTTCTTTCCTAGCTTTTTTAATTGTTCCATCCATTAAAAACAAATGTCTCTGGGAGCCCTTAAAAGCCAGACACAGACCCCATCCTCTCTCTCTCTGCTCCCCACCACCACTACCATCTTTCTCTCTCTGCCCTCCACATGTGCTTTCCTGCAGACCTGGCTCTCCTCTCCCCTCCCCCCACTTTCCTCCTAATAAAGCTCTGAAAGCTAAAAAAAAAAAAGTCTTCCCCCCTCCCTCCCTCCCTCCCACTCCACTATTCTCCCCCTTCTCTCTCTCTTTTTGAAGGGGCCTCTAGACAAGTGCTCTACTAATGCACTTAAAGTTTCTGAGTAAAACTTTCCCTTAAAGTTCTTTTTTTTTGGGGGGGGGGCGGTTTCAAGCAGGGTTTCTCTGTGTAGTTTTGGTGCCTGTCCTGGAACTCACTCTGTAGCCCAGGCTGGCCTTGAACTCACAGAGATCTGCCTGGCTCTGCCTCCCGAGTGCTGGGATTAAAGGCGTGCGCCACCACTGCCCAGCTAAAGTTCTTTTAAATTTATTTTTTCACATGTTCTGTAGGTGAATTCAGCACCTGACTTCACTGGTGACTGTTACATTGATTCACTAAATGAAATCTCTGGCCTGAAAACTCTATGCTTTTTATTTCTTTTTCTTAGTTTTATTTTATTTGTGTGTGTGCGTGTGCGTGTGTTTGCCTCTGTGCGTACTCACATGTGTGAGTGCAGGCACGTTCACGCCACAGCACAGGTGTGCAGGTGAGAGGATAATCTTGGCTGCCAGTCCTCACCTTTCACCTTGTTTGTGGGGTCTCGTTTATGCCTCGCACAGCAGGCCTGCAGCCAATTAGCCACTGAGGTTCTGCCTGTCTTACTGCAAGCATTGGATCACAGACACACTACAGTGTGTAGATGTATGTGGGTTCTGGGGATCCAAACTAGATCCCCACTGCTGCGGGCCGCAGAAATATGTAGTAGAAATTCAGCTGACTATGACAGGCTATACCTGGAAGAAGCCGAGGGCCTTTCCAGAGGATAAAGCCAAGACTTAAAGAGTCTTGGTGATAATTGGCTTTTGAATATTAGCCATTTCCTGCTATGAATTTCATGTGTGTTATTACAGCTTTCCCATTTGATTCTATGAACTTCTAACAGTGTGACTGATCATTCACTGGGCACAATTTCACCTATACAATTAAAATATTTGTATAACTTCTTCCAACTGTGCTAACAACAGACACAGTCAAGATCCCTAATTTCAGGGCTTTCTGTAATACTCCATTAGCAAGAATCCAGGGCAAAAGCATTTTATCTCAAATTCTTCTCAAACATCCAAGGACAGATGGCAGACAGATAAGCATTCCAGACCACCTGCTAGTCTCCCGAGTTAAGGTAAATACCCATACAGAGACAACTGCCGAAGCCAGGTGGATATTGGGTATATAGCTTTGTTTCTTGTGCAAATCAAGCTTAGATCCTCTTTCTTCCATAGCCCAAGTGGTACCTCTAGACTTCCCGTCTAACAACTAACTCAGATCAAAAGGGGCTTTCACATACCAGGTACATCAAGCCATGACGCAGGCTTCCTAGCTACCAAGCAGACTTGCCCCGCCCAACCAGAAAGTGCCAGAGCCAGAGGATTTCGGATTGCATGTGTATTTAGTCTAGACTGGGGAGAGAGGAGGGGGACGAAGATGGAAGGAACTTAGAACCATGAGAGGACAGGAGGGGAAGGGACAGAGAGGAGCTAAGGACGAGTACAGAATTGAAGCTGTGGAGAGAGACTTTGACTTAGAAGAATAAAGTGAATGGACTAAAGAGCTCCGTGTACTTAG
The DNA here is from genome assembly GCF_949786415.1 of Peromyscus eremicus. Lineage (NCBI taxonomy): Eukaryota > Metazoa > Chordata > Mammalia > Rodentia > Cricetidae > Peromyscus > Peromyscus eremicus. The sequence goes on along the minus strand of NC_081428.1, from coordinate 4,093,684 downwards.
ACTGAGTCGACCTCCCTCAGATTAAGTCTCACCACTGGTATCATCTCTTCTGGAAACCCAGGGAAAGGATACTTAGGGGCTGGACACTGCTGCAGGAAAATGTGATGGAATTCAGCTATTACAAAAGCTGCTACTTGGAAAGGTCAAGGACATTTCCGAAGGTCAAGCCATGGCTTAAGAAGTCTTGGTGAGCCGGGCGGTGGTGGGGCACACCTTTAGTACCAGCACTCGGGAGGCAGAGGCAGGCGGATCTCTGTGAGTTCGAGGCCAGCCTGGGCTACAGAGTGAGATCCAGGAAAGGTGCCAAAGCTACACAGAGGAACCCTGTCTCAAAAGAAGTCTTGATGATATTTTAGCTTTTGTATATATATCAGCCGATTCCTGCAATGATTTTCTTGTATGCTATGTATGCTTCCAAGAACTCATAACAGTGTATTTTATCTGAAATACCTATCAAGCAAGCATCCAAGGCCTAATGATCTCCTGAATTAAGGTACATTAAGCTCAGACCCTCCTTTCTTATACAGCCTTAGTGGTATTTATACTAACATTATAGACTTCTAACATTTCCCTAACCACCTCTAGGAATGTAGTTTGAGCACATAAATTCCCTTTTTCTGATATATTAACCAATTTTAGCTCTTAGTTAACCTCCTCCCTTACCACTCCCCTTTTGGGTTGTAAAAGAAAGCCTAATGGTCAATGCCTGAGGAAAACTCTTGTCTGCTTTTATGACCCTGTAAGAATTCAAGCCTGGTGACCTTGCTTTAGCTAAAGTACTGCTATTGCATGGGTATATAACTGTAAACCTCAGAGACTGAGGGAGGATTTGAGGATTCTGACTGGAGAACTAGAAGAATGAGATGGAAGATGAGGAAGAGCCAGATGGGGGAGAACAAGATGAGAAAGACCAAGATGGGGCAGAACTAAGATGAGAGAATTAAGGTAGAACTTAGAGGGGACAGCAGATAAATGTAGAGAGAAATCAGGCAAAAAGGAGCTAGGCATGAGAGCAGAACTGTATCTGTGTAGAAAGAATTTTATCCCAGAGGAATAAAGTAGGCAGACAAAAGAGCTCGGTGTACTTAGATTCTTTGTTACCCCACACTTTCATGGCAAGCATTTTTCCATGGAGCATCTTCCCAGCCCCAAGTTCCACACACTATAACTATTTTATCACTTACTGGCATGTATAAATTGTACATTAGGGTTCAGTGTAGCATTACCATCTGTCTTGGTTTGGGTTTTTATTGCTGTGAAGAGACACTGACCACAGCACTGACCACAAAGAAAACATTTAATTGAAGGTGGTTCACTTACAGTTTCAGAGGTTCAGTCCATTATGATCATGGCAGCACACAGGCAGACGAGGTGCTGGAGCTTAGAGTGCTACATCTTGCAGGCCACAGGAAGTCAACTAACTGTCACACTGAGTGAAGCTTGAGAAGAAGAGACCTAAAAGCCTGCCCCCACAGTGACACACTTCCTCCAACAAGGCCACACCTCCTAATAGTTCCTCTCCGTTTGGGGGCCATTTTCTTTCAAACCACCACACCACCGCATGCACTAATCTGACCTAGCCTCTCTTTACCCACCACCCATTTCCCAACATTTACATTCAGGTGGACTTAAATTTATGCATGTACACACTCACACACTGATGTGCATACACACACACACACGCACACACACACAAGCATGCACACACACACTGGGCGGTCATGTGTACACATATGCATATATGTGGGGTGTGGAGGTCAGGAACTTGCAGGAGCCATTCTGTCCTTCTGCTCTGTGAGTCCTGGGGACCAAACTCAAGCTGTGAGGTCTGGTGGCAAGCGTCTTTATCTGCAGGCCCCAGGCAAACTTGTTCTAGCTTCTATATGTGAGAAAGGACATGTGCCTATGCTTGGCCTATTGCATGTATTAATGTGCTACAAATGACAGGATTTAATTCATCTTTATGAGTGAGTGATATGCCACAGTGTCAATATGCAATATTTTTCTTTAATTTCTAAAAATTAATAAATTTTACATGTAGGGGTATTTTGCTTACATATGTGTCCATACACCACACTCACACCTGGTGCCCTTGGAAAACAGAGAAGGCATTGTATCTGCTAGAACTGGAGCTACAGATAGTTGTGAGTCACCATGTGGGTGTTGGGAATCACACCTGGGTCCTCTGGAAGATCAGCCAGTGCTCTGATCTTCCGCTGAGCATCTCTCCCGTCGAACCTCATATTTTATTTACCCATCCTTCCATGGATAAACACCAAGGCTGATTTCATATTTCAGCTATTGTGAATCGTGCCACAGTCACCACGAGTGTGCAAGTATCTCTCTGCTATGATTAATTTCTTTTGCTTATATCTAGTATTAGATACTTTCACATAGCTGTGAACAGAACACCGGACAAAGACTACTATATGGAGGAAAGGCTTATTTTGTCTCATGGCTTTACTCCACCACTGCAGGGGTAGGTACAGCATCGACAGAGTGTGACAGAGGCTGTTCACACCACAAGAGAACAGGAAGCAGAGAGCACAAAAGGAACCATGGTTACGGGCAGTTATAACGTCAGAGGCCGGTCCCTAGTGACCAACGTCCATCAGATAGACCCTGTGTCCTAAAGGTTTCACAGTCCCAACCCCAAAACAAAACAAACACACAAAACCAGTGCTACTACCTACCTGGAGAACAAGCATTTAGAAATGAGCCCATGGAAACATTTCAGTCATAACATATTCAGTCAATAGGACTGCTGGATCACAGCGTGGGAAATGTGGAGAAAATGTAGTGTCTTTTCTACCAAAGGGTTAAATTCAACAAAACTCCATTTAAAAAAAAAAATCAAGAAGCCTCTTGAGGAGGGCATGGTGGTACATTCCTTTAATCCCAGCACTCTGGAGGAAGAAGTAGGTGGTTCACTGTTTGAGGCCAGGCTGTCTACACATCAAGTTTCATGCCAGGCAAAGCTACAGAGCAAGACTGTGTCTCAAAAAAAAAAAAAAAAAAAAAAAAAGAAAGAAAAAGAAGGAAAAAAAAAAAGGCATCTTGGCAGACTTTCAAACTCCTCCAGGCCTAACCTGACGGAGGGGCTGCATCATCATCCCACCGGCTGCAGGCGGCAGACACAGGCAGTAAAGGGGAAAATTAGCAGTCAGGCTTCCTCCGTCTCTGACTCTGTGGTGATGTGAGCTCCATTCATCATTTCTGGGCCTCCCTTCCTTAACTGGGGCAGTGGCACTCACAGGAGTCGCTCACCCAACCATGGGTCCCCGCCACTGCCCTTCCCTGCCTTTTGCTCCCACACTCACCAGTGTTTTTTCACCGGTTCACCCTGGGCCCCAATCAACAGACTCAGGAGCTTTTCTACTGGTTGAGGTCATCTGTTTATTTTGCCACCGAGGTACGATGTACCTAGCAAAGGGATATCTGCCCTACCGAAGCATTGATGCTTGCTGCAGGAGAGAGTCATGACTCATTTTCACAAAGCTGCTGATGAAGGATCAGCGCACATACACTCATTTGTGGTGACAACCATGTAAAGGGACAGGTCGTTAAACGCCGACGATGGTGTAACCGCCCTAGGAGCAGACTTACCGATAATCTAAAGTACACGCTATTTTAACATTCCATGACATCATCTCCCTGTCGTCATAGCAACTTGATTTGTTTCTGATGTTTTACAGGGATGCTGCACGGCCCCACAGCAATGCCCTGTTGCACTCGCTACAACAGCCATGGTTTTACTTACTTGCTAAGAATGTTACTTTAAGTTTACAAACTTTCCTACGTGTGTGTGGGGGGGGGGGGGGCACAAAGCGATGCCGTGACTTGTGGACGTGATGCAGAGTAACCAAATCATAAGCTAATGAACATAGCCATCAACTCAAATAGTTGTGATTTTTGTAGCAAGAACATTTTTAACTTCTCTTTTAGAAATTTTGAAATGTACAATGCCCTCTTACTGCTGTTTTTAAAAATATGTTTTTGTCTGTGGGTATTTGGCTTACATGTAAGTCTCTGCATCACATGTATGACTCTGCAGAAGCCAGAAGAAGTCACTGGCTCTCCTGGAACTGGAGGTATAAACGATCATGAGCTGTCATGTAGGTGCTGGGAACGGATTCTTGGTGCTCTGGAAGAGCGGCCAGTGCTCTTAACCACTGAGCCATTTCTCCAGCCTCTACAATGCTCTTTTAATAGCTATAGCCATCACATCACACGGGCTGTATTAAAGCCCTTACTCCCCTGTCTGAGGCTTTGCACCCTGGGCAATCATCTCCCTACTTCCTACCTCCATTGTCTAAAACCAACACTCTGCCTTCTGTTTCCATTAATTTGGTGTTTCAGACTCTACAGATGAGCACTAATCTACAGTATTGGTGTCTTAATAACTGGAGCATTTCCATTTTAGCACTGTTATCCAAATCCTCCATTTGTATTTTTTAAAATGAAAGAATGTCTTTCCATTTGCGGCTGAGTCTATGACCACACCTACCTAAATATGTCCAATCCCATCATTTTTTTAAAATAGAGATAAATTTAGTTATCACTATTTGTGTGTGTATGTGTGTGTGTGTGTGTGTGTGTGTGTGTGTGTGTGTAGGGGGCATGTGTATCAAGGCAGGCGTGCAAAGGTCAAAGAGCAATTTTCAAGAGTCGGTTTTCTCCTTCTATCATGGGTTCCAAGGATCAAGTTTAGATCATCTGCGTAGCAAGCACTTTACACACGGGGCCGTCTCGCCAGCTCCATTGACCTCATATGTGAAAGACTGAATAGTACTCCATAGTCAGAACACACACACACACAGTCTCAGCAGCACCTATCTGCTGATGGACACATCACTTGATCCTGTCACTTGGCTACTGTGGTATATGGCAGTGAGCATGGAAGTGTAGATGTCTCTACTTTGAACTGACCTCAGATCTCCTGTGTGGATATGCAGAAAGGGGTAACTGCATCTGTGATTTAAAGGGTGAGAAAAATCAACATTTGGAGGATGTGGAAAATTTAGAACCACATACTCTGATGAAAATATAAAATGGTACAATCATCTTGGGACATAGTTTGGCAGTCTTATTAAAAAGCTAAATATAGTTTATCATGCAACCTAACCATTTTATCCCTAGGAATCTCCCCAAGAGAAACGGAGACATTTTATACAGAAAGACATCCACATGAATGTCTTAAATAGCTCTGTCTATAATAGTCCCAAACCAGAAACAGTTCAAATATACATCAACTGGTAAATGGCTAAGTGAAATGTGGCATCCAAGTCCAAACGCTTTCCATTGTTAGTTTTGCTTTCCATGGTTTTGGTTATCTTAAAGATAGTAAATGGAGGGGCTGGACAGATGGCTCAGCGGTTAAGAGCACTGGCTGTTCTTCCAGAGGTCCAGAGTTCCATTCCCAGCACCCATAAGGTGGCTCACAACCATCCGTAATGAGATCCAGTGCCCTCTTCTGGCCTGCAGGCTGACATACAGGCAGAACACAATAAATAAGTAAATCTTAAAATAATAATAATAATAATAATAATAATAATAATAATAATAATAGGGGCTGGAGAAATGGCTCAGAGGTTAAGAGCACCGACTGCTCTTCCAGAGGTCCTGAGTTCAATTCCCAGCACCCACATGGTGGCTCACAACCATCTGTAATGAGATCTGGTGCCCTCTCCTGTATACATAATAAGTAAATAAATCTTAAAAAAAAATAGTAAATGGACAATTCCAGAAACAACTTGTAGGTTTTAAATTGAGTGCTGTCCTGAGTGTCATGATGAGCCCTCGTTCTGTCCTGCTGTGGTGGAAACTGTCGCTTTGCCCACTATATCCCACGGTCTACGCTGTTAGTCACTCAGCAGCCATCAGGCCATCAGATGCTGAGGCACAGCGGGGCTTTCACATAGGACTTGTGTCCTCCAAGGGTGAGGATGGACTATTGGACATTTATTCAATGAGATATTACTCTGTGAGAAAAGAGACTGGGGAGTGATTCATGAGTGGATGTTGAAAGCGTGCTGAGAGAACCTCTGGAGGCTGTGCAGAATGACTCTTTACATATATATATATGTATGTATACTCCAGACAGAGAGGGAGGAAGACAAGGCGGGGCGTTTATGACAGAACGGAAGAGTGGGCTGCTTGGTGCTGCTGCTGGGACACAATCCATCACAAACAAGCACAAGGACACTACGGGATGTGGATATGTCCTAAAACTGGATTACGGTGACTGCTGTACAAATTAACTAAGGTATTTGTATTATATGAACCAACAGCCAGATATATAATCTATAAATTACAGTCTGAAATATTTAAAACAGCCTAGACTCTTCTATTTAAACATTTTTCTTCAGACACTGAGCTATTTACTACAGATTACTCTTCCTTTTTCTTTCTTTCTCTCTCTTCTCTCTCTCTCTCTCTCTCTCTCTCTCTCTCTCTCTCTCTCTCTCTCTCTCCTCTCCTCTCTCTCTCTCTCTCTCTCTCTTCTCTTTCTTTTTCTGGCCATGACAGAATTTAAGTGTTTAAAAGTAGCTCTAAGGGAAACGTTCTAAACAGAGCATTTCCTAGTTTTGGCTCTGGGGTTTATTTATCAAGGTGCTGTCTTCCAAAGACTTGCAATGACCTCGGAGCCGTCCATCACAGAGAGGTAAAAGGGTCTCAGGTGTACTTTAAGGCTAATGAGTTCAATTCCAAAACAGAACATGAAGAGACGTTGTTGCCCAGTTCAGGTCATCTTGAGGGTAGGTCTTTGTGTCCCGTGTCCCATGTCCAAAGAACATGTCTTAGGTTACTTCAGACTGTTAAACATCATGGTAGGGCCAATATACAAATTTAAGTTAGGCATGAGATCGAGGATTTCTTGCATCAACAATGCGAAATGACAAGAGTCTCCGCTATCTCTTGGGCTCTGTCTGGACTCATCCTATGCCTGCAAATTCAATCATTTTCAAGTAGGGTTTGGTTTGGTTTTTTAATATGCTGCTTCCTTAAATACTTAGTCACTATACACATCATTAAATGATTTTAAAGTGTTTATCTTAAAGTACGCTTTTCATCAACAAAGGCAGATGTGGAAAAGTGAGGTACTCAGAACTGTCCGATAACTTTCAAATATAACGCACCTTCCAAAACCGGCACCAGCCAGCAGCCTCTTTTGGTCTCTTCATCACAAATTTCCAGTACCATAAATTTGCTCCATTTTAATTACATATAAACATCAGTCATGTTTACTCATTTGCATCTGGACTTCTGCACTTGACACAATGTCTGTAAGGGCCCCTCTCCGTGACTTTCTACTGAAGGAACATCGCGTCGCTTCTCCATCTGTTGGTGAATGTTCAGGTTGTCATGAATAATGAGACTATGACATTTTTGATACATCTGTGGTGCACATATGTGGAAGTGTCCCCCGACTGCCTGTCAGTATGGTTAGTTGTGGTAGAAATCATCCTCTTTTGCTAACATCCCCAAAGCCACTTGAAGTGGTTTCACTGTAAACAAACCTAAACGCAGAAATTTCCTGATGTAAACAGACGTTCATCCTTCAGAAGTGACTTGAGCAAACACCATCATAGGCAAAACAATTGCATATCAGTCACAAAGTTACTGGGCTGTGGTGTCTCACAAACACGGCTGCTTCAGAAGACCCCATCCTGTAGGGTTCCTCGGGAAATGCACCCCTGTGAGCTTCCCAGCCTTCCCTGAGGCTTCCATGGTGGAGTCTGATGAACATGGCTTGGACCTGAAAGAAAAAACATGTTTCATTTCTTCTTGAGGTCTAGGAATCTGATTATTCATTTATTTAAGAGTTTGTTCATGTGTGTGCACGTGCTCATGTGTGTACGCGCAGCATGTGGAATGCATACATCAACCTCAGGTGTTCCTCAGGAGTCACTCTCCTTGGAGCTGTTGTTATTGTTGCTTTAAGACTATCTTTTATTATTACTTGACAATTTCATACGTGTATAAAATGGGGTTTTGTTTTTTGAGACAGAATCTGTCAGTGAACCTGGAGCTCACTGAACTCAGCTAGACTGACCAGTGAGCCCCAGGAATCTACTGGTCTCTGTCTGCTTCTCCAGGGCTAGAACTGCATGCGCTTGCCTCCACATCTGGCTTTTTAAAATTCTAGGATCCACTTGAGGTCCTCCTGCTTGTGAGGCAAATACATCACAAACTGAATCATCCTCTCAGCCTGCTACAAATTAACTCATGCTTTGGCTGGAAAAAGCAGTCCAATGGGGCTGGAGCAATGGTGGTTAAAAGCGCTTGCAGTTCTTGCAGAGGGCTGGAGTTCAGTTCCTAGCAACCACATCAAGTCTCATTTCAGTTCCAGGGGATGTGACACCCTCTTCTGTCCTCCACAGGCACCTGCAATGGCTGTTCTTGGTTGTCAACTTGACTATATCTGGAATGAACTACCATCCAGAAATGGAGGGTATACTTGTGATCCAGAGCTTGAGGCAAGAAGACATCTTCTTTTGATCTGGATCTTGAGGCAGGAAGACACATTCCTTTAATTCAGATCTCGAGGCTAGAAGACATAGGCTTTTGATCCAGATCTTGAGGTGGGAAAACACACCTTTAATCTGGGCCACAGCTTCTGCTGGAAGCCTATGAAGGATTCTGCTGTAAGGACAACGGAAGGAGGAAGGATTCATTCCTTCGTCTCCTGCTTGCTGTTGCCTTCTCAGCACATCCAATCCTTCACTGGCATTGGAGCCTACGTCTTCAGGATTCCAGCATCTACAGAAGACCAGCTGAGACCCCCAGCCTTGTGAGACTGAGCAACTACTGGATTCTTGGACTTTCCACTCACAGTCAGCCATTGTTGGACTGCAGCCTGTAAGTCATTCCAATAACTTCCTTTTCTTGGGAGACACAAAATACACCTCTACTCACCCCAGATAGAGACCCTATGACGGACCAACGTATGGATACCACAGAAGTCCAGCTTGGTGAACCAATGAGTTTTATTGGGGTTACTTACAGGAATATGGGTGAGGGGTCACTTACAGGAGCAGAAATCACTCAGAGATAGGTGCATCACCAGAGCCCACCCCAGCATGGGTGACTGTCACAAAGCTGGGTACCGGAAGTATATTGCATGGCCTGCAGGGAGCTCAACAGGTTGGGGACTGACTCAATGACTCTGGACTTGAACCTCTTCAGGCAGCTCAGCTGGTCTCTGCTTCTTCAAGGCAGCTCGCCTGCCCTCCCTGCTCTGCTTGGCAGCTTGGCTTGTCTGAGAGGCCTCTTTGCTGCTTTACTGTTTACCCTGGCACAAAGGGGCACAGTGAATCTGCTCAGTTTCAGGGACTTCCTGAAGCTATTTTGAGTTGTTTAGCTCCCTGCTTAAAGAGCGTCCCTGTAGGATGGAATGTTTCAGTCTCCAAGAAAACTTATATAACAGGGCCAAACATTTATACACATAAAAATTTTTTTATTATTATTATTGTTATTGTTATTGTTTCATGACAGGGTCTCACTATATAGTTTAGGCAGTCCTGGAATTCAGTATGCAAACCAAGCTGGTCTCAAACTCATAGAGATCCACCTTCCTCTGCTTCCAAGTGCTCAGATTAAAGGCGTGTACCTCTATGCCCAGCTCTAAAACTAGTTATTTTTAAAATAACAATAAAAATAAACAGTTCAAGATAATGATTGGCACATGGGCCTGGCTGCCTTTAATTCCTGGGTGACACTTCTCTACTGTTTTATAACTTGGAGACTTGTGCTCTCACCAGGGCCAAAGCTCTTGACTATAGCCAGTTCTTGGGTGGCTATCTGTTCATAAACTACCCTGTGATTAGTACATCTGTGATCTGTGACCTTGGTGTCCGGACCTCAGCCTGGGCATTCTACCCACAATGCTTCAGGAGGGTTTCAATGCACAGGTGACTCAGGCATCTGTCTCAAACGGGCCAAACTTTGCAGGAATCTTTCCCCATCTCTTCCCTTCACAGTCACTGGACTGGGTACACACATTTAGGGAAGACTTGAACAAGGGTTCCTCTAACTTGCTGCCTCCCCAGGGGGCACATTCTGAGACCTCCGAGGCCTTTACACCCTAATATCCCGGGCCACAGAGAGCCCTGTGTTTTTGTTTTTTTTCAGAGCTCCCACTTTTTAGTCTGAACCTTAGGCAGCTCCCGCACCTTCTCCAAGTCTCCAGGGCATTTGCTAGTCTACGGTGCCTCTTGAGGCGCCCATTCATTGTCTTTGTATTAAGTGCTTAGCACGACATTCCCCCATGCCCTAGTGTTCAAATAGAGCACTGTAACTGTAGCTTTTCACAGGGGCTGGAGGGGTGGCTCAGTGGTTAGGAGGACTGGAGCTGGATTGCCAGCATCCACATCAGGTGGCTCACGACTTCCTGTAAGTCCAGCTCCAGGGAATCTAGACCTCTGGTCTCAAGTACCTGTACTCACATGCACAAACCTATCGGGGACTTCGGGGGTCCAGCCCCTCGATAGTCCCCTCCCAGGGTCCGGGAAGAATCTACAACCAGCTGATAATTAATCTTTGAAGAAAATAAATGAATCTATGTACACGAAATTCCTTAGTCCATACACTTTATTATTCTGTCAGTTCTCTCTCTTCAAGCTTATACTCTGCTCTCATTTTTAGCTCCTTTCTTGCCCAATTTCTCCTTACATTTATCTGTTGTCCCCTCCAGGTTCTATCTTAATTCCTTCATCTAGTTCTGCCCCTTCTAGGTTCTCATCCATTTTGTTCTTTCCCCTATCAGCTCCTCTCCCATCTCCTTTTCTCTCATCTTGTTCTTCCCCATCTGGCTCTTCCTCATCTTCCATCTCATTCCTCTAGTAATCTCTTCTAGCCCTTCAATCTAGTTCTTCCCCATCTCAGTTTGTTCCTCTCAAGTTCTTACCCATCTAGTTCTTCCATTCTCTTTTCTCTTCTCCGTCCCTCAAGCCCCGGAAGTCCCGGTATTTATACACTTACAATCAGTAATCCCTTGGCAGTGCAAAGCCAGGCTTCCAGGGTCAAATGGAGGGATGATAAGAATCACATAGGGAGGCAATAACCGTTAATTATCATTTGCAACCCCAAAGGAAGTGACCAATGGGGAAATGAATTAACTAAAGGCTAAATTCAGGTAATATCTAAGAAGAGGGATCTTATGTGCTCAACTATCGTCTTAAACGTGATTAGTAGAAAATGTTAAGAATCTATAAGTTGCTAGGTCAATGGGAGAAAATAAAACTGCCTTCTTTTTTCCTGTGGCTCCTATCTGTCCCAGCTATCTGCTGTTCATCTGCAGGGTGGGGGAAAGTGTGCTCGGTCGATAGGCAGCCTGTGCACAGCTAGATGCCTCTGGTGATAGTTAAAGGGAAGTCTGGAACTAGAGGTAAGATTTGGGAAACGAGGAAGTTAAGCTTAATTGGCACATCCGCCAGGCCTTCTCAGACAGGTAGTCTGGACACTCAAGTCTGTTCTTAGAGAGTACAGAGGTATCTCTGATAAGGTACTTTCCTCCCTCTGGGGATGGACCTGGCCGGATGCTGCTAATGATAATTACAGGGAGGCCTGAACTGGGGTTCTGGCCGTGCATAGCTGTCAGCGCACAAGGTTATCTAAATATTCCTTTAGTAGAGGGGAAATGGTGCCCAAATAATGATGGAAAAGCTACAATAACATACAAGAAACTCATAGCAGGAAATGGCTAATAATCAAAAGCCAAATATCACCAAGGCTCCTTGAGCCTCAGCTTGACCTCTGGAAGGCCCTTGGCTTCTTCCAGATATTAACTTTGTCATAATCAGCTGAAATCCTACTTTGTATATTTTTGCGACTTGTAGCACATACCCACCCACAGACAGTTTCCATATACATTATTAAAAACTAAAAATGAATATTAAAAAGAATGTACCAGATGCTTCTGTTTTGTTTGGTTTTAAAAGTTGCTGTAACATTTTTACTTGCTAGATGGGCTTCTAGCACCTGGCCGTGTGTGTGTGTGTGTGTGTGTGTGTGTGTGTGTGTGTGTGTGTCAGGGAGGAACGTATGCATGACCGTTGGTGCACACGCGACCCAGTGCGTGTGTCAGCGCGCTTCTGAAGACCACACTCTCTGGCCTTGCTGAGGTCGGGTCCGTCTTGTTCCTGCTGTGGGGCTGCACACTGACAATCTAGCTGCTCCCAGCCACTGGGTGACTCCCGTCTCCATCCACCTCACGGTAGGAGTGAGGGCTGAAGATGTGTGCCATTGCATCTGTTTCCTTACGAACTGGACTCGTCAGGCATGTGTGGCTAGTGCCTTTACCCTTTGCCATCCCCCCAGCCCCATTTATTCATTCATTTTAAGCAGTTATACTGATAGGATCCATAGACTTTAGAACTTATCTGAAGTACACAATTTAATGATTGTGTATTCACAGATACATGTAACTATTACCACAAACAGTTATAGAAACTTTTCCCCAAACAATTGCCATATCTTTTAGCTATCAATCTCCTAATCTTCTATTACCCCACTCTGGCCACAACTATACATCTTTTTAAAAATTAATAGAAATAACTTTAAAATTAATAAACAGACTTCATCTTTGTATATTCTCTGTCTCGTCTCTCCGTCTCTCCACCTCTCCACCTTAGGTTTTGAGACAGGGTCTCTCACTGAAACTAGACCTTCCAATTCAACTAAGCTGGCTTGCCAGTGAACCTCATGGACCCCTCTGTCTCTGCCTCCTCAGTGTTGGGATTACAGGTGGACCCACATGTCTGCTTGGCATTGTGTGTGTTTTGGGGGTGGACTCTCAGGTCTTCATCCTTATGCAGCAAGTTTTGTCCATGGAGCCATCTCCCTAACTCTATTCTTGACTCTTTCATATGAATGGAATAAGATACTATGCAGCTCTTGACGAATGAGGTTTTTTGTTTTTTTGGTTTTTCGAGACAGGGTTTCTCTGTGTAGCTTTGTGCCTTTCCTGGAACTCACTCTGTAAACCAGGCTGGCCTCAAACTCACAGAGATCTGCTTGCCTCTGCCTCCCAAGTGCTGAGATTAAAGGTGTGCACCACTACCGCCCGGCTGAATAAGATTTTTATACACAATGTTTTGAAGAGTCACACAAGTTGTAGCATGCATTGGTGCTTTGTTCCTGGGTCTGGCCAAGTAACAGTCCATTGTATTGCTTGCCTATGGATGTTTGTACTATTTCTCTAGATGACTAAAAGTGTGCTGGAGTTTTGCAATCCTGTTATTTCTAAACACGAGGTTACCCCGGCCAAGGGTGGCTAACACTCAGCAAGAGGATTGTCAACGGGATCTCTCTGTGTGCCTCTTCACTAGACTTTTGCGGAAAAAAAAAAAAAAAAAAAAAAAAAAAAAGAGCGTTGGGCTCTCACACTGGCTAGATCCTCCACATGCTTTCTTCTTATCAGCAAATCCTGAGAGAGGAAAGTGGCTTTTTACCTCCTTTAAATAAAGTGAGGAAACATCCTGCTTTCTTCCCGCTCTCCCGCCAGCTTGTAACAAAGTGGACCCTGACACCAGCACACTTATTTTCTGCACACTGGAAGCCACAGAGCTCATGCCATAGCAGTTTTGTTTGTCAGACTGTTTAGTATGATCGGACCTTCGCTAAGCACGTCACTGGAAAAGCTGTGTCAACAGCCTTTGTCTCCTCATCACAGTGTTTAAAATGTGACGAGGAGACAGCATTTGGGACTATGGAAGCCAGCCTTCTGTTTGAGCAACAAAATACCTGCTCTAAGAAGAAACAGTTCGCTTTGCTTACAGTTTCAAAGGTTTTACTTATTTGTTGTGTACATTTGTGCATGCATTTTTGTGTGGACACATGCACATGTGTGCACATACATGTGCAGGCCAATGGTCAGCTTCCAAAGTTTTCTTCCTCCTTGGTTTTTTGAGACAGGGTCTCACCTCCTGGAGTGCTTCAGTTAGGTTAGGCCAGCCAACAAGTGAGTGTCTGTACCCTCTGTCTCCCTAGCACAGGGATTTTGAGTGTACAGTTTCCCTCATGGTTTTGTTTTAACATGTGTTCTAGGGTTTGAACACAACTCTGTGTGGTTGCATGGCTGCTTTACCAACAACCAATATTAACTGAGTACTGAGGCACACTTTCTTAGACCTCCAGCCCCTAAATCATGACATGGAGACTTAATATGAGTTATGAATGCTCAGCCTTATCTTATGCGTGTCCCACTAGTTCTTATAATTTAACCTGTTTCTCTTCATCTACATTTTGCCTCGGGGCTTTTTACCTTTCTTTCATTCTGTATGTTCTATTTTCCATGTCTGACTGGCTGGCCCTGGGTGTCTTGCTGCTTCGGGCCACAGAAATATGAAGTAGGAATTTAGCTAATTATGACAAAAGCTGAATGCCCATGCCCAAAAGCCAAGTCAATGCCCAAGGAGTATTGGTGTTACTTGGATTTTTTCATATGGCAGCTGTTTTCTGCTATGAATTTCATGTGCACTGCCACAGCTTCCCCAATTGGCTCTTTTTCCTAAGAACTTCTAAACAATGAGGACTGATCATTCTTCAGGCACATACAATTAAGGTATTTGGATAACAGCCTCGCAGGCAAGGCTTCCTGCTTCCAGGCCTTTTGTTTCTCCTTTTTAGCACTAGAATCAGATATCTTCTTTAGCTACATCCAAGGATAAGTGACAGACAGAATAAGCATTTCAGAACCCCTGCTAGTCTCCTGAATTAAGGTAAATATCCATACAGAGACATCACCTAAGCCAGGCTGATGTTAGGTACATGGCGTTGATTCTTGTGCAACTTGAGCTCAGACCCTTATTTCTCACACAACCTTAGTGGCACCCCCAGTTTTCCCCTCCAGCAGTTAAGTCAGAACAAAAGGAATTTTTCATACCAGGTGCTATGAGGCAGGTTTCCTAGCAACTGGGCAGACTTATCCCACTCGACCAGAAAGCGGCAGGGCAGAGTATTGCTGATTGTAGGTGGATGGAGACGGATGGCGGGGAAAGGAGAGGAAGAAATGAAGATGGAGATAGGAATGAAGATGAAGAGGAGAACAAGATGAAAAGAACTTAGAACTATGAGAGGACAGGGGGAGAAGGGACGGAGGAGCTAAGGATGAGAACAGAATTGAAGCTGTGCAGACAGAATTTTTTTTTTTCTTGAGACAGGGTTTCTCTGTATAGTTTTGGTGCCTGTCCTGGATCTTGCTCTGTAGACCAGGCTGGCCTTGAACTCACAGAGATCCGCCTGGCTCTGCCTCCCGAGTGCTGGGATTAAAGGTGTACACCACCACCGGCTGGCTTGCAGATAGAATTTTGTATCAGAAGAATAAAGTGAATGGATTGAAGAGCTTGGGGTACTTAGATTCACTCCCTCAGATTATTTCTTGCCATTGGTAGCGTCTCTTCTGGAAACCCTGGGCAAGAACTATTAGAGGCTGGACCCTAACAACCCTTATTATCTCCCTCTCTTTCTCCCTTGTTCTTTCTCTCTCCTCACCTAAATTCTTCCATTTACTATTCTCTCTGCCCACCAGCCCCGCCTATTCCTCTACTGCCTAGCTATTGACCAATCAGCTTTTTATTACACCAATCAAGTGCCTTAGGCAGGCAAGGTAAAACAAATGCAGCACATCTCTAGTAGTTAAACAAATGCAGCATACACAAATGTAACACACCTCTACATAGTTAAACAAATGCAGCATACACAAATGTAACACACCTCTACATAGTTAAACAAATGCGGCATACACAAATGTAACACATCTCTACATAGTTAAACAAATATAGTGTAAATAAATGTAGCAGATATTTGCATAGTTAAATAAATGCAGCATAAACAAAAACAACACATCTCTACATAGTTAAACAAATGCAGCATACACAAATGTAACATCTCTACATAAACAAATGCAGCGTACACAAATGTAACACATCTCTACACAGTTAAACAAATGCAGCATACACAAATGTAACACATCTCTACATAGTTAAACAAATATAGTGTAAATAAATGTAGCAGATCTTTGCATAGTTAAATAAATGCAGCATAAACAAAAACAACACATCTCTACATAGTTAAAGTAATATTCCACAACACAGTACCTACTATCTGCCCAACATGGAGCTGGTTAAGGCTGCACGTAGACAGAAAAGACAGAGTAAGTGGTCAACCTTGGATGTTTACTTGGCCATTGTCTACCTTGTTTTTGAAACAGTCTCCCAAGTGGTGTTGGGAGTTCACTGATTCAGCTAGGCTGGTCGGCCAAGGAGCCCCAAGTATCCACTGGTCTTTGCCTCCACCACTGGAATTACAAGCCCATGGCACTATGCTTGGCTTTCTTACGTGGGTCCTGAGGATCAAACTCAGGTCTTCATGCTTGTGTACCAAGCTCTTTAATGACTTAACTGTCTCCACAGCTCCATCATTTCAGAGGTTATAGGCCATGGTTGCTTGGCCTCACTGCCTCTGGGGCTGAGATAATACAGAACATCTGCTGGAGAGAACGTGCTGGAACACGCTGTTTGCCTTGTGGTGTCTGGGATTCAATAGGAAAAAAAGAAAAGAAACAAGATGAGGCAGAAACCCAAAATCCCCTTGAAGGGCGTGTGCCCAGTGACCTAACTTCCTTCCACAAGGCCCTATGTCCTCAAGGTTCCACCACCTACCAGCAGCGCCATAGGCTTGAGAGTCAAGCCTTCAAAACAGCTTGTAAATATTCACGAGCCCCAAGATTAGCATGAGGTCTTATCTGTGCTCATTTTCTTACTTTCTTAGAGACAAGAATTTTTCTGTGCAGCCAAAGCTCGTCTGGAACTTGCTGTAAAGTTCAAGCTGGTCTTTGAAACATAATCTTCCAGCCTCAGCCTTCTGCATGCTGGAATTACAGGCATGCATTTTTTTCTCTATCAACCCTTGACCTGGTGGCTATTCAGAGCACACTCTCTTCAGATTTCAAGTTCAAATAGATTCTATTTAGTAGAAGAAAGCAGTGTTTCACATTAGTAAAAACAAAAACATAAATAAATAATAAAAACATGCCTTTGTCTCCTGAGATTGGCCGTGACAGTCTAACTCATGGCAGAACTCTGCACTGGCAACTTGTCCAGACAAAACAGTGACTCAGCTCTCACCCAGACATGAGCCCTGAGGAACCCCTGTCCATGGTCTCATGTGTCCTGTTGCAGGCCTTAGCTGAAGCAGGTGCCCTGTAGTAGTTTGAATTGGCCCCCAATAAGGTCATAGGGAGTGGCACTGTTAGGAGGTGTGGCCTTGTTGGAGTGGGTGTGGCCTTGTTGGAGTGGGTGTGGCCTTGTTGGAGTGGGTGTGGCCTTGTTGGAGTGGGTGTGGCCTTGTTGTTGGAGTGGGTGTGGCCTTGTTGTTGGAGTGGGTGTGGCCTTGTTGTTGGAGTGGGTGTGGCCTTGTTGTTGGAGTGGGTGTGGCCTTGTTGTTGGAGTGGGTGTGGCCTTGTTGTTGGAGTGGGTGTGGCCTTGTTGGAGGAAGTGTGTCACTGTGGGGGCGGGGCTTTGAGGTCTGCTATGCTCAAGCTACTGCCTAGTTCAAACCACTTCCTATTGCCTGGAGGTCAAGATGTAGAACTCTCAGCTCCTTCTACAACACCATGTCTGCCTGCATGCTACCATGTCACACCATGATAATAATGGACTAAACCTCTGAAAACGTAAGCTACCCCAGTTAAATATTTATAAGTTGCTGTGGTCGTGGTGTCTCTTCACAGCAATAGAAACTCTAAGACAGGCCCTCTCAGTCCTCTCTTCTTTTGGAACTATCCCTTAGCTCATAAGGAAAACCAAGCTGGGGACATGGCTGAGCCTATCATAGGAGTATAGAGGAGCTGGAGATGGATTGATTCATCTGGCTGTGTGGGGCTGGAGAATCTGCTGAAGTATGTAAGTATAGAAGATGTGGTCACAGAACAAAAGTGGTCACTAAGAGTTCTGTTAGTTAACAGTTCCTGATTCCTTTACATTTTTGATGCCCAGTTGCCTTCCTGTCCTGGGCTGTGCTGAAGGTTCTTGTGTCTTTCCAATGACAGCAGCAACACAGTAATATAATACTTTTTGAATCTTTTCTGTGCGCTGGGTGCTAGTTTGTGCATTTTGCTCATTTCATACCTGTATAGATCTGTGGCATCCCCCCTGACAGCCAAGAAAGTGAAGTTCAAATATGGATATTTGAACTCACATAGAAGACACTTGGAGCTAGCATCTTAGGGCTTCTATTGCTGCAATGAAAAACCATGACCAAAAAGTAAGATGGGGAGGAAAGGGTTTATTTACTTACACTTCCATATCACTGTTCATCACTCAAGGAAATCAGGACAAGAACTCAAACAGGGCAGTATCCTGGAGACAGGAGCTGAAGCAGAGGCCGTGAGGGGAGCTGCTTACTGGCTTACTTTCCATGGCTTGCTCAGCCTGCTTTCTTATAGAACCAGGATCGCCAGCCCAGGGATGGCACCACCCACCATAGGCTGAACTCTCCCGCATTGATCACTAATTGAGAAAATGCCTTACAGCTGGATCTCATGGCGGCATCTCCTCAGCTGAGGCTCCTTCCTCTGATGACTCTAGAGTGTGTCAAGTTGACACACAAAGCCAGCCAGCACAGCCAGTATCCAAGGCCCCGGGCTCTGTTAGTGGTACGGGAGAGGTAGCAGTGGTGGACGCTAAGATTCGGAGCAGGGGCCTGCAGCCCGAGGGAGGACTGCAAAGGAAGAAAGTGGGTGTGTCACTGGTGAAAAAGCATTTTCCCACGGGCAGATCTGTGCCACCACACTTATGCACTGCCACTGTGTCAGAACACAGTCCAAGAACCAAGTCCTACGAGGGGAATTCTGGGTGCTTGTGAGAAAACTCCAAGAAAACAAGACAAGAGTCTTGTGGCCTCAGTTTCTTCAAAACCACAGAACTGTTCTTGGAGTGTGCTTTCGTGGCCCTCAGGAGGAGCAGGTGGGGTGAGTTTACCTCAGATTATTTGTCACAACTGGCCATTGTTACTTGTTATACAGCTCTGTGGAAAAACATGTTTATACCACGTGAGGCTTGTCCTTGTGACTGTAGACTTTACTCGTGATTCTTCTTAACCCTCAGACTATAAATTGTCAGATGCTCTGAATGAAGTTGGCTGCTGCATGAGACTTTAGTCCACCTCATTTTTAAGCTCCACTCTCCCAGGTCCAGTCACCACTTCATCCCGACATCACTGGGGAGGAAAGGAAAATCTGGAGTCAAAAAACCGGAACAAAGTGATTGTCCTCTCCTCCTCAGGCATGGTGGGGTACTACTGGTATGAGAAAGGTGTGGTCAACGATGCTGTGCCAGAGATCTTAGGAACTTGTCCTATGTATGTCTGGTGGTGGGCTCAGCAGTTAGAGCTGTAGCCAAGGGTCAGGCAGATGGTATCTGCTACGTCAGGCAGCTCTGAGGCAGTTACATTGGGCATTTCTTCTTCCACAATAGTTGGTTAATTGGTTCATCTACCTAGGATGGCCAGGCAGCCTTACTCCCCTAGGGGTTACAGGGACATCAGGCTGGGGGTGATCATCTATTCAAAAACTACGATGCTCTATACAAAAATTTCCATCCTGAAAAGTTCTGAGGTAAAGCCACCATCAATTTCATTCTATCTCATACTTTACAGACATAGGTTTGTACTGAGCTTTGCACAGCTGTGTATAGCCATCTGCACATATGTGAGCCATAGGTGAGATGAAGCAAGACCTTCAGGTGCATGGCTTTCTTGAGAATGGGATGAGCCCAACAGACTTGGCATGCCAGGGCTTGATGAGGCATACAGCCCTTCTGAAAAGCCTGCCCAGAATTTCCTCCAGAGGTCATCCTTCCCACTTGCTCTTCCCAGCCCCTCTGCTTAGGGGAAGCAATTGGCTTTCTCTCTAAAGAGCTACCATCTCCTTCCCGAGCTTCAGGGATGGCTCTGGTCTGTACTCAGAAATCAAGGAGGAGGAAGTTTGTGTCCTTAGTTCAAACTGCCTTCTGCCCTGGATCCAAACAAAATGTGGAGCCACATGAAATTGTCATATTCTGACTGCTTTGGCCTCCAAAATGGTACATTCCCATAGACCAACTAAAACATGGGCCTCAAAAAAGATTTTTTTTTCCAGAGCTGAGGACTGAACCCAGGGCCTTGGGCTTGCTAGGCAAGCACTCTACTACTGAGCTAAATCCCCAACCCCAAAGATTTATTTTTATTTTTAATTATATGTCTGTGTGTGTCTGTGTGTGGGTATGTGAATATGAGTGAAGTTGCCCTCAGAGGCCAGAAGATGACATGATCCCCTGGACCTAGAGAACAGGTGGCTGTGGGAACCCAACTCAGGTCCTCTGCAAGAGCAGGAAGTGATCTTAACTGCTTAGCCATCTCTCCAGTCCCAGTACAGGCCTTTTTATTGGAAACATTTGTGGTAGGAAAAGAGAAACAAAATTAAGTAGGCATTTAATGGACCTCTCTAGAGACCACAAAGGGTGTGTGTGTGTGTGTGTGTGTGTGTGTGTGTGTGTGTGTGCAAGAGGAAAAGAAAGATTGATTTTCTGACTGGGTCTACCTATCACTTTTCTATTTAGTTTTTATTATTTTATATTTATTTTCAAGACAGGGTCTCATGTAGCCTAGGCTGGACTTGAACTTTGCTATGTAGTGAGGGTGACTTTGAAGCCCAGATGATCTTATTTTTGAAAAGATGTCTTAGTCTTATCCTTTATCCAAGTTCATTTAGAACTCACTACGTTGCCCAGGCAGGAGTCAAACTCGTGCCCCAGCCTCCTTACAGCTAGGGTTACAGTTGTAGCCACCACACATGGTATTGTCTTTCCTTGATTAATAGTGAACTCTAAGATGGCTGCCACACCATCTGGCTTAGGTGTCCCTAAGCCATGTACCACAACACATGGCTCCCCTCACACAGTATCCTCGCAGGTTTTTTTTTTTTTTTTTTTTTTTTTTTTTGAGACAGGGTTTCTCTCTGTAGCCCTGGCTGTCCTGGAGCTCACACTTTAGACCAGGCTGGCCTCAGACTCAGAGATCTGCCTGCTGGGATTGAAGACGTGTGCCACCACTGCCCAGCTCCCTCATGGTTCTTGATTTTGCTATGTTTTACCTGCCCTTGCCATAAGGGGATGTCCAAACAGTTCCTAACCTTTATTGTAGACTCAGCCCAAGCCGGCTCTCCCCCAAAGTCAGGTTCTCAAACAGCAGGGGCTCCTTTTGGAATCCCACAGACTTGCTGGAATGACCCCATTACTCTCTTATCTCCTACAATGTAGGAGCCCACAGAGACTAGTGAGAACTTACTCAGGGTCAGAGAATCTGAGCTTGCTTTACTCAGCAGGGTTGTGTAAGGGGATGATTTGGTAACAGGCGTGGTTACCAGGTGTTTGGAAGGGTCTACACCTGGCTGTATGTGTGCTTTGATCCTGTAAGGGATAGGTCTTTTGCCTCTCCCCTTGGCATATTATACAAAGCCATTTTCAATAAAGGACAAGGCTGTTGGGTATTGACCCAGGCCCTCCCAAGGCTATCTTGTGTTTCTGTCTTTCTTCTTGTCAGCTAGGTCTCTCTTTCTATCTGATATTTCCTCATTCCTCTCTCCTCCACCTAAGAACCTTTCCAAAAGTGGGAGCTGGACTCCCACACTACAGGAGTATGAGGTCCTTTTGGTCTCCCGACACCCCGTGTTTGGTCTCTGTGAGGCTCAGCTTCTGCCTCACTATCACAGGGCTCATGTTGCACACTTAAATACTGCCTCCTCAGTCTCTCAGTGACACCCACCTTTTCAGGTCTTATCAGTGGGCCTCCTTGGCATTTCCATTCTGGGCCTTCAGAAGAACTTTGGTCAGAGAGTGTAGGGGCCTCCAAATAGAGGAGGGAGCAAGAACTCTGCTGAGCTGTGCTGAGACAAAGCCTGGGCCTAGTCTCTCCTGACCACTGTGGTTTGAGTAAAGGGGAGGACTACCTGTGAGTCTCAGTGATGCTAGCATACTTCATGGCTCGCACCATCCACCTGGCCAACAGTGGCCTGCAGAGCCAAATGACCCTGCTGGTCCCTCTTTCCACACACCCTCCTTTGCTCATGGTTGCTTATTCATTTAAGCTCTCCTCATTCTTTGGGGATGTACTCACCCACCATCTGCTAGATACCATTCTAGGCTCTCAAGGCAGTAAGATGGTTTGTTGGGGTCCATAGAGGTTTCCTAGTGAGATCTGAGCTTGCTTTACACAGCAGTGCTGCATAAGGGCATGGACTGACCACGGGAGTGGTTACCGGGTGTTTGGAAGGGTCTGCACTTGGCTGTGCCATGCGGCATGCTTTGATCTAGCAAGGGGGAGGTCGTTTGCTCCACCTCTTGGCATTCCTTTAAAAGCCCTTTAGTAGAGATGGAAGGGGCTGGTGGGTTTTGACCCAGGCCCTCCCGAGGCGATCCTGTGTTTCTATCTGTCTCTCTCCTCTCTATATTTCTATCTAAATATTTCTCGCTTCTCCCTACTCAAGAGTACCCTGGGGGGAAAAGTGGGAGCAGGTCTCCCATAATGGCTCAGCAGCCAAAAGTCCTTGCTGTGAAGTTCTGATGGCTTGAGTCCAATCCCCAGAATCCAGATACAGGTGGAAGGAGAGAATCAGCTCGACCAAGGTGTCTTCTGACCTCTGCACACATATACCCCGTAGTACACACACACACACACACACACACACACACACACACCAAATGTTGAGGAGAGATGTTCTAAACTATACATTGAAATGTATCCCATGAACAGCAGGTTGGAGAACAAGGGGAACCCCAGCAGAGCGATGTCTGTTAACAAGAATACCAAGCCAGGGCAAAGGCCAGAGGAGTCTCCCAGGCATGTGGACAGCCCTGTGCAAGGGCCCTGAGGCAAACAGGAATCTGGAGAATGAGATGGAGATGCAGCCAGCAGGCTGAGCAGCAGCAGCAGCAGAAGGGAGAGTGGTGGGGAGATGAGGAGGCAGGGGGAGGCCCAGTCACGTGATGACGCAATGTTCACCAGGGCTGTAAGTGGAGAGGGCATAAGGTCTGTGCTGTGAGGCTCCCTCTGCTGTATGGCACAGTGAAGCTGGACAGTCTGGGAAGAGAGTTGGCAAAGAGGAACCTCACAGCAGTGGATGACACCCAGGAGCCTGGATGGAAGCTTGGATGTTTCTCACGGCCAAGACCTTGGGTTTGATGTACCAACAAAAGAAAAGAAAAATCACAAGACATACTCGGGACCAACACAATGGGGCTACGATGGTACCTGCTTCTGTCCTGCCCCTCTTGAAGCAAGCAAAAGCAGCTCTGCCCTGACCTTAGAAGACTCAAGGAAAGAAAGAGAACCACAGTAGGACATCTCAACCAGAGCCCAAGCCCAACCAGGCTTTTCAGAGTGGCTTCGGTGCAGAGGCCAAGCATACAAACTCTCTTGAAGGGATTTTTTTCTTTCCAGGAGACTTAACAACTGAGATAACATGTTGCCAAGATGGAATTTCAGTGGGGGCAAAAAAGGATTTTCTTAAAGACACTAACTGTGTAGCTAGTTGGGAAAAACCAAAGATGAAAAGGACCTTAATAATTTCCCTGAGGGGCTGGAGAGATGGCTCAGAGGTTGGGAGCACTGACTGCTCTTCCAGAGGTCCTGAGTTCAATTCCCAGCAGCCACATGGTGGCTCACAACCATCTGTAATGATATCTGGCACCCTCTTCTGGCATACATGCAGGCAGAACATTGTATGCATAATAAAAAATAAATAAAAAAAATAAATAAATAAATAATTAGAAAAAAAAATAAATAATTTCCCTGAGAATTAAGAGGTCGTAGAAAAGCTGGCTTTGACTGGCCTTCTACCAGCCGATGTTCACGGGCTGTGAACTAAGTGGTAAGGAGTGCTCTTGGCCATGAGCGCAGAGCTGCGAGTCTCCAGTTACCTGCGACTCTCCAAAGGCACAGAAATCAGGCTAGTTGAGGAGGTGTGGTCTCTGTTTTCTCTTTCTGAAAATGCGATGGAGGGGCATTAAACAGGACCCTGCAGAGGACTTTACAGTGTGTCAGCGTCTACAATCTCTCTGCGAGGATACTGTCACCACTGCCCACAGTCTTCGGGAAGCTACTGTGGATCATTCAGACAAGATGATTTAGACTGATCTGGAATTTGGAATTTGAACCAGTTTCATGGTCCTTTTCATTCTCAAAGAATTGGTCTGTGTAAAGAGTTTTTTAAATGAGTTGGAGTTTGAAAGGTAGTTTCTGCCTCCTGGGTGTGCCAGAAGCAGCTTTTACTAGAAGTTTTCTTATCAATTAAGTCTAAGTAAATTCCTAAGAAGTTATGGCTTCTTAGCTATCCAAACCATACTTTGTAACTGCCATGAATCTATTTTGTGATTCTGAAAATAATCACAGAAGACTCAATATGACTTTCTTGAGCAATTAAAGCATAGACTGTGTATTAAATAAGTAAATCATTGGCAATATTTGATTTTACTAATAAGAGTATAAAACAGAGGCTACATGCTTGTAATGCACCACATTTCAGGTGGTGTACACACCTATAATAGCAGCACTTGGAAGCTGAGGCAGGAGGATCATGAGGTCAAGGGTCAAGGTTAACATAGCAAGACCTCATCTCAAAAAAAATAACAATAAAAAGATGATAATGGAAAAAATGCAAAATTGAGGCTACCTTCCCAGGAATTTGGCAGTGGGTAGTAAGAATTTTTTTTTTTTTTCCGTTTTTGAGACAGGGTTTCTCTGTGTAGCTTTGGTGCCTGTCCTGGAATTCACTCTGTAGACCAGGCTGGCCTTGAACTCACAGAGATCCGCCTGGCTCTGCCTCCTGAGTGCTGGGATTAAAAGTGTGCGCCACCACAGCCTGGCTAAGAATTTTTGAAAATTTTATATTATCTTTCTAAACATCTTTCCTAAGGATATAATCATCGATTTTAATATAAAAATATTTTATAATATTTACAAAAAAATCTCAGATATAATAAGGACTTTAGGAAAAAATTACATTGTATCAATATGGACAATAGTATTGTGTATTGTTAAAAGCTCACGATTGTTGGAGAATATTATTTTAAGGTGTGTTACTTTTATTTATGTTGCATTTGTTTAACTCTGTGAAGCTGTGTTACTGTGCCTGTCTAAAACACCTGATAGTCTAATAAAGAACTGAATGGCCAATAGTGAGGCAGGAGAGAGAAATGGCGGGGCTGGCAGGCAGAGAGGATAAATTGAAGGAGAAATCTGGGAGGAGGAAAAAAGAAGTGGCCAGAGAAGGAGAAGGACTCCAGGGGCCAGCCACCCAGCTACACAGCCAGCCACGGGGCAAGACACAAAGAAAGGTATACAGGAATAGAAAAGGAAAAGCCCAGAGGCAAAAGATAGGCAGGATAATTTAAAGTTCAGAAAAGCTGGCTAGAAACTAAGCCAAGCTAAGGCCAGGCTTCATAATTAAGAATAAGCCTCTGTGTGTGATTTATTTGGGAGCTGGGTGGAGGGCCCCACAAAAGAGTAAAAATCAGAAACAACACACAGTGTAGTGACACATGAAGTTATATTTATCATATGACATAACACTTCATTAACTACACATACACAGATGCACACATCCACTAAAAAGTGTTTATTTTGGGATGATTTTAGTATTTCTGTTATTTACTATAGTTTAAATATCTGCATGACACTTCAAAACTAAGTGATGTTAACACTTGACCATGTAATCACATTGAGATTCAGTCATATTATTCTGTGTTCATTATCTCTCTATATATATACATATTTAAAATTCTATCATTATAAAATAACCTTTGCCCAAATCTTAGACTTTTAATCAAGTGCTCTAGGTTTTTTTTTTTTTTTTTTTCACAGTCAATCTGTCCACAGAACACCTTGACGGATTTCACTGTTATCTTTCCATCATCATCGTTATCTGGCTCATGTCGTTGTCATGAAGAACCCAATACAGAGAGTCTGATTGCCTCCTCTGCAGTAACCACCACTGAGGCTGTGGTGACAGGATAAGGATAAGGATCTTTCTGATAAGGAGGAGCCCAGGAGGTGAAAATGAGGGCAAGTTTGGGGATTTCACTTCAATGAAGCCCTTCCCTTTGAAGGGCTGGATATTTGATCTGATTTCCTTTACTTCAGATCTTTAATCCTGGAACAGGTGTGCTGGGGAGGGAGGGGGTTTAAGTCTGATAGCGGGGCTCTGCTGGATTGGTTTGGGGGCCACTTACTGACAGCAATGAACATTTTCTAAGTACCTAAATGAAAGTAGACTGTCATGGGGCAAGCAGGGGGGCAGGTTAACTTGGTTGTTTCTCTGCATTCATTTACAGGAATGTTTGCATGGGGGAAAGAATCCAAAATAAAACAGATTAAAAGTCACCTTTCAAACCTGTCATGCATCTGTGCCTGGTGTGTGGTCCTGCCCAACGTCCAGGATGGCTTAGGGAAGTTATTTCTTTTGGAAAATAAAGTTCAAAAAGGCAGCGATGTCATCAGCTTAGATCACACACTGAGTAACACTGGAGAACTGTCTGTCAGCAGGTCCTGACGTACACTCCTTGTTTTGGCCAGGAAGGGTAGATATTCTCAAGGTTAAGTAAATGTCACCTCTGTCTGCCATATGACTGCTCAGCAGTGTCGGAAAAGCAAAGGTCACAGTTGTTAACCTGGAAATTTCACTTACAAGACAAATGGCCGGGGCAGTCTGTCTCTCAGGTCACCTTGGGTACGTTTCCCATAGTTGTACCAGGTCAGTAGGCGAGTGAAACGCCAGATTCATCACTGATAGAATCTGTGCGAGGCTGACAGTCCTTTAATTTGGGTGCCTGCATGGCCCGAGGCCATTATTTTCAATTGCCTTTTGTCTGTAGCAGCCCATCTGTCTTTCACACACACACCAAATTTAATCTTCAAGGGAGACGATGATGAGATTTTTTTTTTTACCTGAAGTCACCATGACACTAGTTTCAGAAACTGCAGTAACTTCAGGAAAATGTTGACGTCAACAAAATCTGAAAGTCGTTGGGAAGTACTTTCTAGTAATTCTAGGCTATTGCAGGCTCCCCACACGGGTACTTCTAAATACCTGGGTCCTTACCCAATTTACTCCTTCAAATGTATAAGCATTTTTAACTCATCACAAACACTTCTGATCATTTAAATCAGAACTTCTGGACTTTTTTTTTGGAGAGGAGGGCTGATGGGAATTAAACCCTTAGGAGAGAGGCAAAGCTAGACATGAGTTAGCCCATCCAAGCAGACATGATGGAGGAGTACAGAATAGGGAGCTGTTGTGGAATATTAGTTTAAGATGTGTTACATTTGCTTAATGATGCAAAGATGGGTTGCATTTGTTTGTGTTGCATTTGTTTAACTCTGTGAAGCTGTGTTACTGTGCCTGTGTAAAACACCTGATGGTCTAGTAAAGAGCTGGATGGCAAATAGTGAAGCAGGAGAAAGGATAGGCAGGCCTGGTTGGCAGAGAGAATATATAGAAGGAGAAATCTGGGAGGAAAAGAAGAAAGAGCAAGAGAACAAGGAGAGGAGGATGCTAGGGGCCAGCCACACAGCCACATAGTCAGCCATGGAGTAAGAGTGAACGTAAGATATACAGAAGTAAGAAAAGGAAAAAGCCCAGAGACAAAAGGTAGGTGGGGAGTGTGGGGGGGATTATTTAAAGTTCAGAAAAGCTGGCAAGAAACAAGCCAAGCTAAGGCTGGGCATTTATAAGTAATAATAAGCCTCCGTGTCCATGTATTTATTTGGGAGCTGGGTGGCAGGCCCCTCAAAAGAGCACAAAACAAAACAAAACAAAACAAAAAAAACAACTACAGGGAACAGGAAGAGAGCCAGGTTCACTCTGCAGGTATGATATCACACCCATCCTGTCATCCCCTGATTTCGGACATGCTGTGTGTTTCTCTTCTCAGACTCTTAGCCAAACCTCTGTGAACAGGAGTACAAGAGCAGCTGAGGTGTCAACCTTCAGAGATGAGGCAAGCAAATGATGTCTGTTATCCCTCTACCCATCCTTAGAGCCAGGGCTCAGCAGCTCAGCATTCCAGATCGAAGGACCAAAGATGCTCTTCCTTCTCTCCCCAACCTGGGCTACTCCTTCAACCCCATGGACTTTTACCAGAGTTCTCCCACAGAGCTGGTATAGAACCAGTCTTGGAGACAAGAGGAGAGGTCAGACAGTGTCCTTGGCCTAGTTCAGCATGCACACAACAAATGTGAAATGACAGCTGTGAGAGATGTCCCAAAGATGGCAGGTTATGATCACAGGCTGGCACGGTCTGACAGCAAAAGCTGTCCTGAAGAAATCAAAGGTCTGAAGGAAGAAAGGGTAAGCCAAAGGAGGTGGAGGGGTATCCTAAAGAGATAGAAGGCCCAGCCCTGGAAGATGGAGCAGGGCATTTTACGATGCAAAGGAGGCCAGGCCTCCCTTAAAAAATCCTTAACAGTTTTATCTGTTTGCAATGTACAGACAAGAGCTGCTAACAGCTCTGAGAACCACGCAGACAGCCACGTGCATGAGGACCCTGACAACACAGACAACCACGTGTATGGAGGACCCTGAGAACCATGCAGACAGCCACGTGCATGGAGGATCCTGAGAACAATGCAGACAGCCACATGCATGGAGGATCCTGAGAACAATGCAGACAGTCACGTGCATGGAGGACCCTGAGAACAGAGCAGACAGCCACGTGCATGGAGGACCCTGAGAACAGAGCAGACAGCCACGTGCATGGAGGACCCTGAGAACCATGCAGACAGCCACGTGCATGGAGGATCCTGAGAACAATGCAGACAGCCACATGCATGGAGGACCCTGAGAACAGAGCAGACAGCCACGTGCATGGAGGACCCTGACAACACAGACAACCATGTGTATGGAGGATCCTGAGAACAGAGCAGACAGCCACGTGCATGGAGGATCCTGAGAACAATGCAGACAGTCACATGCATGGAGGACCCTGAGAACCATGCAGACAGTCACATGCATGGAGGACCCTAAGAACCATGCAGACAGTCACATGCATGGAGGACCCTGAAAACCATGCAGACAGTCACGTGCATGGAGGACCCTGAGAACAATGCAGATAGTCACGTGCATGGAGGACACTGAGAACCATGCAGATAGTCACGTGCATGGAGGACACTGAGAACCATGCAGATAGTCACATGCATGGAGGACCCTGAGAACCATGCAGACAGTCACATGCATGGAGGACCCTAAGAACCATGCAGACAGTCACATGCATGGAGGACCCTGAAAACCATGCAGACAGTCACGTGCATGGAGGACCCTGAGAACAATGCAGATAGTCACGTGCATGGAGGACACTGAGAACCATGCAGATAGTCACATGCATGGAGGACCCTGAGAACCATGCAGACAGTCACATGAATGGAGGACACTGAGAACCATGCAGACAGCCACATGCATGGAGGACCCTGAGAACCATGCAGACAGTCATGTGCATGGAGGACCCTGAGAACCATGCAGACAGTCATGTGCATGGAGGACCCTGCGTGCTTACATATACATAGCACATAGCAGACAAAAGGGGGTGTTAAGTTAGTACCCTGTCCTTCCCTCCCTCCTTTCTCTTTTCCTCACTTGCTCTTCCTGTTTATTCCTTTCTTTTCTCTTTCTCCTGTCTCTATTTCTTGTCCCACAGCCCTGAGCCGTAGCAGTGGGTGCTCCCAGGAGTGGGGTATTCAGTGTTATGGTTCTGCTGTTCAGATTCTGACATCTTTAATACACTGGCTTCATTCTTAGGTTTGAGGAAATAAATTACTGGATTAATTTAGTTAATTTATTTTGAGACAGCTTCTCACTATGTAGCCCTGGCTGGACTGAACCTTGCTATATAGACTGTTGACCTAGATTTATTTTTTATTTTTATTTTATTATTTTGCACTGTGGATTGAACTCATGATGAATGGACAAACAGTGTACCATGTGAGGTATATCCCCAACTTTTTTTTTAAAAGATGAATTGTAAATTGTGCTTTAGTACAATATTATAGTAAGCTGAAACAGTCTCGAAGATATCAGACCTTAAAACTGGTGGAATTTGTAACTGTTGCTGCCTGAGTTCCTTTTCCTGTGGCTGTGGTAAAATACTGTGACAAAAGCAGCTTAAAGGATAAAGGGCTCATTTTAGTGACAGTTCAATGTGGGGAAGCCAGGGCTGCTGGAGCCTGAAGCAGCTGGCCTCGCTGTACTCACAATCGGAGCAATGAATGCACGTTGCTGCTTGGCTCCCTCTCTCCGTGTACAGGGTCCGGGATCCTAGCCAGGAAATGGTACCATCTACAGAGGACGGGTCTTTTCATCTCAATTAATGCAATCAAGATATTCAGTGAACTGGCTCTGCCGGAGCCCACCTCCCAGGTGACTGGAGAGTCTATCACGTTGACAATGAATTCTAACCATCACAGTTACTGTATCAGGAAAAGGGGGCTTTAAGCATGTGATTGAGTACTATCCTGACAATGACATCAGCCTAGATTATGCAGGGACCCCTGACTCTAATCACGGTGTCCCTGGTAGGAGGAAGGCTAGGGACATTTGACACGTGCCGCAGTGAAGACAGCAAAGAGACCACTGAGGCACCACAGCTAAGAAATGTAGCCCCACAAGGGATGAGTGGTCCCCAAGGCCTCTGCAGCACACTCATCCTTAACCACTCCTTGGTCTTTGTAGAACTGCTCTCGGACTCTTGGTCTCCAGAATGCTCAAGAAGGTGCTGTGAGCAAGCTGCTAACTTCAGAGGACTTGTTAGGGCAGCCACAGGGAACTGGAGGAGACGGGTGAGAGGGGGTGACTATGAAGCGCAGGGTTTGGGACAGTGGTCCCCCACGAGGACAGACAGCAAGCATTCTGAGCCACGTGAGGGAAGAGAGGCTTTCAGCATCTTGTGGATTTCTTGTTCTCCAAACACTGTAAGGTGAATGTGGTTTCACAGACTAAGAACTTGAGGCTCAGAGAGGCAGAGTAACCTACAAAAGGTCACACTGGTGGAAGTAGTGGGGCTGGGTTTTTAACTCGGGCCTGAGAGAGCCAGACTTACACACTCTTTTTACTTCTCTCCTTGGAATTTAGCCATTTTAATGCATGTTCATTTGCTAGTTGAATAAACATGTTGTACCTCGTTATTATTCAAACTTCCAAATTAAAAGTGCATACTATTTCTTTACTTCCTATATTAGCATAAATGGTGATTACTGAGTCATTTCCTGACATTTTGCTCATTCCTTTATTGCTACAGATTGGCCAAAGAAGAAGTACAGTATCTCTGCACTCCCCTTCTTGGAATCACATCCCCAGGGTTGAGGTTTCTTCAGCACGGAGCAACACGTGTGTAAAGCTGGCACTCCTGAGTACAGGTATGTGTGTCTGAGGGAGCGGATGGGAACCGCTCAGGAAGCAACCTCTTGTGCAGATGAAAGGAGATCTGGAGCCTGGAGCCCAGCTCCACCCAGGCTTTTGGTTCTGAAGACCCCACTCACTCCCAGCACGTGGTCCCCAGCCTATCTCATGTCTCCAGGGTGTTTGTTGAAAGTGGAGACTCTAACACCTTCCAGACTTACGAGACCTAGGAACCTGCATTTGAAGGTCTTCTTACATACTTCTTGGCCACGTCAAAGTCGAGAATAGAATTCCAGGCCTTCCTGGAAGTTTGTGGGCTTTGTGGAATCATGAGGAGAGCTACATTAGTTTGGCTTTGTTTGGACTGTAATTAGACAAACCAAAAGGACAGTGGCTGCAGCAACAGAGAAGCAGATTCTGTCTTATCCAAGTAGGTGACAGGTTTTGGGCTCTGCCTTGTTGTTCTGTCTCTGCATGGCTTCTTTATGACATTCTGCAATCCAAGGAGGCATCTCAAATTCACCATTAAATCCACATGCCAGTGAGCAGAAATGAGAGGGCTGAGAAAGGACATGCCCCGTTCCATCTTTTTGTTTTGTTTTGAGACGAAGGCTCACTCTGCAGTCCATGCTGAACTAGAATTCATTCTGTAGCCCACACAGCCTTGAACTTACAACAGTTTTGCCTCAGCCTCTCTTCAAGAGCTGGGATACAGGCATGAGCTGCTGTGCCCAAGCACTCCACATAAGTCCCATGCACTATTTCCCCTTCCCTCCACATTCCCTGAAGAAACTGAGGTCCCACTGCCCTGCTGCAACAGAGAGGGCCTCTAGTTTGGGCTGTGGTATACCAAGTTTAAAATAGGGGGTTATTTCAAAGGGAGGTGGAGGGCAGCATGGAGATGCCAGAGGCCCCTAGACCCCAGCAGCAATCCTGGGTCCTGAGACTGAGGGGGGACAGAGGCTGAGAGAGTGAGTGTGAAGTGCCCAGGCTGGAGCCTTGACCAAGGGTGCTCTGCTGGCCACTACCGGCAATGAGCACTAAGCCTTGTGTCCTTAGAGAAAAAGGCAGTGGTGGACAAATGGGCCCCATGGGCATGCCAAAGTCACGGTGGCAGTGATGATGAACACCACAGACTGAAAAATGTGAACTGTCTTGCTGTGGGATGGTCTGTATGTCAAATGTGTTGCTCTGATTGGTCAATAAATAAAACACTGATTGGCCAGTGGCCAGACAGGAAGTATAGGTGGGACTAACAGG
The DNA here is from genome assembly GCF_949786415.1 of Peromyscus eremicus. Taxonomy (NCBI): domain Eukaryota; kingdom Metazoa; phylum Chordata; class Mammalia; order Rodentia; family Cricetidae; genus Peromyscus; species Peromyscus eremicus. The sequence goes on along the minus strand of NC_081428.1, from coordinate 4,061,001 downwards.
AGAATTGAGAGAACAGGAAGGCGGAGAGAGACACTGCTAGCCACCGCCATGACAAGCAGCATGTGAAGATGCCGGTAAGCCACGAGCCACGTGGCAAAGTATAGATTTATAGAAGTGGGTTAATTTAAGATGTAAGAACTAGATAGCTAGAAGCCTGAGCTAATGGCCAAACAGTTTAAATAATATAAGCGTCTGTGTGTTTATTTTATAAGTGAGCTGTCGGACTGCCGGGGCTTGGTGGGACCTGGAGAGAAAACTCTCCAGCTACACTGTCTTATTGTCTCAGATAAAATGAGCAAACACAACCCACTATTGGGGGGAGGCATGTCCCACAACAAATGATTCTGAAATTCTTGCCAACAGGGCACAGTGGGGCATCAAAACACAGTCAGATTTAGAAAAAATGCAACACTGTTACACTGCATCCCTCTGATTCTGAGGACCAGGGTATGCCTAGTAAAATCCCTGTGCTGATGCGGGTAAGTTGCCTAGAACCTTTGGAAGCTCAGTCTTGTGGCAAATTGTAGCATCTTACAAATACACTCTTGATCCTCTGATCATCCACTAAGACAGAGTCTGTTCAACAAGCTCACCACGCCAATCTTGGTTGGACTGACTGTTCAGTTTGGAGCAAGCAGGAGAGCACCCATGCCACGTGGCTGAAATACTTCTACCTTCTTGGGGACATATTGAGGGAGCCATCCCTGCCACGTCTCTATGTCACACTCTGCGCTCTTGGGAAGAGGTACACTCACCCAGAGGGTGACTGCACTACCAGCTGTTCCCTCCCAGCTTCTTCAGCACGCAGTGGTGGCCTACATCCCCAGGTGTGGCCCAGCTTCATGTCTAGATTAAAGGAAGAGGGCCTGATTTTAGCCTGAACTTCAGGCAGCATTTGGAACTCTGGCTGTATCAGTCATAAGGCGGGCATTGTAATTTCATCCCTGACAGATGTCTATGTCCTTCACGTAAGTGAGTGACTGAATTTCCTAAAGGTCGTGCCAACTCACGGAACAATGAAGAGTTGGCATGGGAGACCGATGTCACAGGGAGAAGGGCCTCCTAGGACAGCTGTAACAGCTGATGTGGCCGACTCACAGCTGCGTGCTATGGCAGGCCCATATAAACAAGATTTCTGACACAGGTGGACAACGTCACAAGTGACAACGTTGGCCACCTACATGACAAGTTTCATGTGGCAGGCACCGAGTAAGGCTTTATAAGGCTTTGGCTGGTGTTGTCCATCTCTGACCAGGTCTCCTATCGCTGTAATTTACAGAGCAAGGTTTGTTACATTTGCAGATACAATTCAAGACAGCTATTAAATGATTGGAGTTAATTCCCCATGTTTATGTGTAAGTCTTGGTCTACATACACACTTGATCCAGAACTATTTTTGTGTGGCCACTGTTCTGAATCCTTGGCTCTCTTGGTCCCTAACTATATTCCCACCACATTGCTGGTGCTCAGAAACTTGTGTGTTAGTAAGGCGTTAAGGTCCATGGCCATGGGCCACATGGGTAGTTATGGACACATCTGCTGTTCTTGTTCATGTGCACCAATCAGATCCGAGAGCTACCTCACAGAACCAATCTTAAAAACACAGCAAAACAAGCTGCGGTCATGCCAAGCCATGAAACCCTGCTAGCTTTATAGCTGGGCAATCTTCTATGTAGACTTTTGATTCCATTCTTCCTATGACTTTTAATCACTGGAAGGGTTTTGTTAACCTTTGTGCCTGGTGGTATTGGTGTTTAATCCCAGCACTCTGGAGGCAGGGACAGGCAGAGCTCTGTGAGTTCAAGGCCAGCCTGGTCTACAGAGTGAGATCTAGAACAGCCAGGATTACACAGAGAGACCCTGTCTCGAAAAACAAACCAAAAACCATTTGTAATATGCTTATAATTGATATTTTTTATTTGGAGTATTTTTATGTTACTTATTACTTAGGCTTATTGCAAAATGCTGTTTCTTGCGAACAGCTTTGTGTGTGTGTGTGTGTGTGTGTGTGTGTGTGTGAGAGAGAGAGAGAGAGAGAGAGAGAGAGAGAGAGAGAGAGAGAGAGAGAGGGTTTCATTGAACCCAGGCTGACCTCAAACTCAGCTAAGCATGACCTTGAACATGGGAATCCTGCCTCTAACTCCCCAGTGCTGGGATTATAAACATATTCCATCACATCTGGCTTTCAGATATCTTTCTTGAATTCTGACACATAGCAGGGGAATGAATTGTGCACCTCAGCTCCACAACTGACACACATCTTCACAAAAACGTCTCTGCTGAAGGTCCAGCTTATTGCAGAGATTTGTGTGTGGGCGGTTCATTGGAAAGCGACAGCAGGGAGCAGGAGTGGGTAGAGGAGGGAGCCAAGCAGCTGGAAGACAAGCCTGAACAGGCCTGGTGAGTCAGCACCGTTGCCATGGCAACCGTGATTCTGTTCTACAGACCTTCAGAGAAGCTGCTGGAACAGGGCTCAGAACTGTCTCCTGGGGGGAGGAAGGGGAGGGGGTGTTTATCTCCTGAAGTCTGTCTATTTTAGGCTTTAGGTAGTTCTGGAGGGGTTAACCCCTTCCTTCTAGGGTGGACTACAAATGGCTCCTGTATGGATCTGATCAAGGCTTGAACATAACTGTTTGGGGCATCGGTACCTGCGACAAGAGGTGCCATATTAGAATACTTGTTCAACCAGGCACAGTGCATGTGATAGACATGCTCTACCCCAGCTCTCCCTCCATTACAGTGCATGTGATAGATCATTCTGAGTATGCAGTTTTCCAGAAGGTTCCTGATGTGTGTTTAGTTCCCGACTGAAGAAGCAGGTATGAGACCCAGCTTCTTCCATAATCCAGGCATTAAAGAGATTTGCAAAATTCTAAGATGATTCTATTTGGGCCACAAATTCTGTGCTGGAAAATACCAGTATTTTTTATGAAGTACATGAGTGCGTGAGTGTGCATGCACATGTGTAGATGCAACCAACCTTCTTATTAAATAAGAAACACAGAACCAATGCAAAGAAGAAATCCAAGAGGTCAGAGCTAAGAGCTAAAACCTTACCCTTCCTCCTGCAGTGGTCCTACCTCTCCGAACTCACTACCCCTGTGTTAATGTCTTTATATAGTGTTCCTGTTCTGCCTTCTCATTGGTTGTAAACCCAACCACATGACCGCCTCGTCACGGCCTGTCTGTATAGGCCTCCAGGTTTTCCTTGCTTGGTATTGAGATTAAAGGCATGTGTGTCCAATAATGGCTGTATCCCTGAACACACAGAGACTTACCCAGCTCTGCATACCAAGTGCTGGGATTACAAGTATACACCACCACTGCCCTGCTTTCCTATGGCTTGCTAATAGCTCTGACCCCCGGGCAACTTTATTAACATACAAATAACATTTTAATACAAATAAAATATCACCATACACATGTGTGTGCATGAGGCCAGACACTATTATTTATTTTTGTTTTTTTGAGACAGGGTTTCTCTGTATAACAAGACACTATTATGTGGTAAGAATGTAATGATTGGCAAAATTAGCTTTACAACTAAAAAGAGATTGGCTTATTTATTTTTTGGTGTGTGTATGAGTACCCACACCACTGCCTGTGTGTGAAAGTCAGAGGACAACTTGTGGGAGTTGGTTCTCTCTTCATCATGTGGGTGGAGATCAGACTCAGGGTGGGAGGTTTGCTGGTAATTACTCTCACCTAATGAACCATCATCTCACTTCCTCTGGTTTATTATTTATAAAAGTAATATATAAAAATCACATGAAAGCTCTTTGGAGGGTTCACTTTTTACAAACTATTCAACAGGTCCTGAGATTATTTAAAGTGGAGAGAAGGCTCACTAAGTTTATCATAACCCTCAAAAAGAAATACAGCCCATAATGTGAAAACAGCCCCTTATAAGGTAGAGACAGAACGACAAGTCGATTTTGAAGCTAAGGTGCCGGGGAGTACTGTGCTTCACTCCCGTTAATTTAAAAACGTTGCCTGCCCATCACTGGTCCTTAGAGAGGACAGAAGAATATTGTGAACATGAGTGGCAGTTTTGATCACTTCCTGCTCTTTCCAAGGTAGCAGCCCCAGTCTTGCTGGACCACTGGCTCAGGGTGAGCAGATAGGACAGTCATTTGCAACCCTGGCTGCATGTTAGAAGACTCGGGAGACACCGTTCTTGGTTGCTTGGCTGTGTAGGGTTCTGCATACAAGACACCATTTATTTATTATTCTACAGAAGAGGGTTTCCTCAATAACCCAGACTATCTCCTTGTGCTTTCTAGAATTGTACACGACCTCAATGCTCTACACAGTACTCATTCAGACAGTATTTGCTTATCTATCAATCAACCTCTAAAAGCTCTTTAAGATAGATTTTTTTAAACATTTATTTATTTATTTATTTATTTATTTATTTATTTATTTATTTATTATGTATAGTGTTCTGCCTGCAAGCATGCCTGCACTGCAGGCCAGAAGAGGGCGCCAGATCTCACTATAGATGGTTGTGAGCCACCATATGGTTGCCGGGAATTGAACTCAGGACCTCTAGAAGAGCAGCCAGTGCTCTTAACCTCTGAGCCATCTCTCCAGCCCTTAAGATAGATTCTTATTACACCCTTCCCATGCTTAAACAGTCCCTGGTCACGGGAAGCACTAATATTTATGTTAGGTAGAGAAGGATGGTTTAGTGGGCACAAGTATATAGTCTGTAAAAGCCTGAGGACCAGAGCTCAGCTCTCCAGCACCCACATAAAAGTAATGACAAGATAGGACACAGAGACAGGGAGAGCCCTGGAAGCTGTGGGCTAGCCTGGTCTAAGTGGCGAAGTTAGGCCAATGGGAAACCCTTTCTCAAATAAAGTGTTCCTGAGGAGATAAGTTACCCTCTGACCTTTACAAACACTGTACATGTGTGCATTCCCACCCACAGGAACACGTGCATGTGTGTGCATACAGACAGACACAAAGTTGATTATAGTACAATGTGGTATTGTAGTCTGTCAATTAAAAACACAACTGAAAATATTTACAATTTTACTTGAACTCAATCTAAGAAATCAACTTTCATGTTTTTACATGTCAATATTGGGTATTAAAAGGAAAGCCAATATAATTATTTTCAAAGTTATTCACCCCAAACTTGTACATGCTTGGTGTTAGGATATTTACACACAGCTCAGTTCTGGGTGTTAAGTTCTCGAGCTCCAAGGAAGAACATCTTGTTTACTTCACTGATGGGAACATCTCTTAATGCTGGGATGGCATCTTCTTGGTAGTTCTTCCACTGTTGATTTTTAGCATAGTTATCTGCAAAAGAAAAGCTCCGCTGAGCCAAGCATTTTCCTTCTGTAATTTCTGTGGCTGGTTAAGACCGCTCGCACTGCCCAGCAGGCTGACAGGAGGCAATGATGAACACCACGCACCAGGAGTTACTCATCTCACGCTGTAACAAAATCCCTAACAAATGCAGGCTGCTCAGATATTTGTTTCCATGGGGATTCTAAGTCCCATCAAGTTGGCAATCAAGATTAACCACCACGCCATGCTTAATATGACAGATTCCTTTGTCTCAATGTGTTTCTGCAGCCTATTGACTGCTTTTCTGACAAAAGTATTAACATCTCACTCCTCTATCCCTCCCTAATTTGATTTATGTATAAACTTACCTGTGAGCGTATGAATGGAGTCGAGTGGAGAGGTACTCATCATGTTAATTCCAAACAAGAGTACATAACCAATGACAACAGCAATAAGAAGGTAGACAGGCAACGCAACAGCCCAGTATCTGCAGGAGCGAACATTAATGCAGGTTAACACATGTTAAGAGGTCGTAATTCCCAAGAGGCACTCACAACACATGCTTTTTGTTTGTCTTTTTCAAGACAGGGTTTCTCTGTGTAACAGCTCTGGCTGTCCTGGAACTCGCTCTGTAGACCAGGCTGGCCTCGAACTCACAGAGATCCACCTGCCTCTGCCTCCCTAGTGCTGGGATTGAAGGCGTGAGCCACCATCACCCAGCCCACAAAACATACTTTAAAAATTTAGATTTTTACTAAAGCAGCAGATGTACATGATAATCCTACAAGGGTTTAGGCTGCATTCACCTGTCTCAGCCAAGCCATCCCAACCCTGGAGTCCACCCAAGCAAGCCCTTTCAACATCTGAGCTGTGTCTTCTGGTACTTATTTCCATATAACATGCCCGCACGATTATTTCTTGATTTCATCAGCTTCAGACATTTTCTCTAGATGTTCTGATATGAAAACGAGGCCTTTCCTTCTCCCACATACGATCTATAGTTACACTACACTTTTATTATGTCAGCACTTAAAAACAACTGACTATATAAACAGCATCTGCAACTGAGAATCTCAGTGTATCTGTTTTCTTCTGGAATTCCAGGTTTCTGTCTGTTTTCCTAGTATCTTTCAATACTTCAGACTCAAATTCTTAATGCTTCTCAATTTCCCTCTCAATATAGTTAAGCTAAGTGCTCTATCTTGCCAGGTTTTACTTACTATTAAAAATCTCCTCCCTATTTTTCCCTTCCTAGAACTTCTAATAGTGTTTATACATTACACTTCCTGTTTTCCATCTCTGCTTTCTCTTCTACCATGTAACAATTGACTTTCTAGGTAGCATTTTAGTTTTAGCATGCTTATAACTTTTCAATTGGTAATTAAAAAAAAACATTTCCTTGGACAGCATGCTGCTCAGGAGCCTTTCTCATCCTTGATGATTAAACTTTTTTTCCTTCTGTAGCTGACATTAGCTCCATTTCCTTTGAGTCTCTTTCTTTTGCATTTGAGGACAGACTTTCTCCTAATGTCTGGGATTTATGACAGTCCATATTTAAGATCCAAGTGATAAGAAGTTGACAGGAAATAAGGTGTGCACATGGGCAGAGATGGCAGAAAGGTCTTTTACCCTGGTCAGCTCTCTCAGCAAGGCACCTCCCATCTTTCTCTGGGAGAGGGCGGTATAGAACTTGAAGCTAAGGGAAGGTGCTAAGGGAGGGACCGGCCCTGGTTATTTAGCCACGCAGATGTTCGCTTATTACAGGCCCCTGTGCTTCCTTTTTACAGGTAATCCCGGTGACCTCCAGACTACAGACTCTCCACCACACTTTCCATAGGATTGAACTATTCTCTGCAGGGGAGGGCAGGGGCGACCTCCAGGCTTAAGGTAAGGAAGGGGAGTCAGCAGGTCAGCTCTTTAAACACATTTCCTGTCCAACGCACAATTACCATTACCAAGAGAGGTTGATGTTTCCAAGATCTGAGGCCATTTTGGAATTCCAGGGCACAAATACTCTTGATGTCTCTCCTCTTCTATCTCAAAGACCATCCCAAAGTTTTGTTAGTATCTTTTGTCTGCTATTCTATTTTATCTCTGTATGCTTACACCTTTAAAAGATTTTTCAGCAACAGTATAACTTTAGAAAGATTTTATGGAGGAAATGGAGACAAATGTGTTTTCACCACCATCTTTAATTAGTGATATATTAATAACCTTAAAGAAACTTTCAGTTTCTGCTGGGGTATGGCTCACTAGTTAAAGCACTTGCCGCTCCAGTGTGAGGACCAGAGTCTGGATCCCCGGAGCGCAGGCACCTGCCGGGTATGTGTGGTGGCAATTCTAGCAGTTGAAGGCAGACACGGGATCCTGGAGCAAGCTGGCTAGCAAGACTATACTGTTTCACTCTGGGTTCAAGTGAGAGACCTTGCCCCCACGATTAAGGTGGAGAAGGATCAAGGGAGACTCCCACATCAACTTGGGACCATTACACGCACATGCAAACATGTTCACCTTCACACACAAATGTGGCCAAACACATGAGAACACCCTCCCACTCCACTACACCTCCCCGACACAAAAATAAAACACAATTTTCAATTTCAACACAATTACTTATGGATTTTAAAACAATAATGATTTAAGGTGTGTTTTAGAGAAGACTATGATCCTTCAAAATGGTACAGTTTTACCCTTATTAAAGAAATATTAAACTTACTTCTGAGGCCAGTAAGTCAAGCCTAGGGAGTTTAACCAAGATTCAGGAATGAAAGCCCATACAATATAAAGTACTGCAGGATAAAGAGGGTAGGGAAGAGAGAAAAGTTAGTAAGGCATAATCCAGTTTATATGGTTCAGATACAACAAGAATCCTCCCGAGGCATGCTCGACTCTCAGATTTCAGCATCTTTAGCTTCTTGTTTGTACCATTCTTGTAATACTTACCATAATTACCATATTAATAAGTTTTTAGTCTTAGTTCTCACACTGTATTAAACAGTCAAAGGACACATTGCTTCTTAGCAACTGCTATTTTTACAGCATCTAGTGAGTTGCTTCTACATGCTATACATTCAATACTTCTCCACAGGTCAGATGTCATTTCATTTAGTTGCTTAAAGGGGAACTTGTCCCCTCTGGTTCTGACTGTCTACATATGATCTTCCTTTCCTTAATACTGAGTCTATGGCCTCCTTTTTGGCTGTCTCTGTGTAGTGACAATACGCAGGCTCTGAACTTCTCTGCATTTAACCCTCAAACAGTCCTGAGATACGTGTGTAAATTTTATACAAGGGTTGTGGTAAAGACAAGTTTCAAACTACATCAGTGATGATGGGTCATTTTTTCCTTAAGAATAAAACATTACAGAGCTTAGTATGTCAAGACTGTGGAATACAATGAATCCTGAAGAGATTCTTCTGCTTTCCTTATGCATTGGTGCTGAACAAGGATGGTTAAACTGATCTTTTCCCTACACTGTGGTAAGTGTTAATGACTGGGCACTAAAAGACAGCATACAGTACAGAAGGACCTTCTTATGCTCCTTATCCAGACTCTCCAACCATGGATGAAAACTCAATGAAAGCAGACAAGGCTTGGCTGTTTTGCTTCCCTGGCTTGTAACACTGCCTGGAACACAGTAAGTGCTTAATAAATTCTTGAATTAATTTTTTGACACTCATTTAACTGGTTTGTATAGTTTCTAATCCTTCAAATACTCTTTGAATAGGTATTTACAAAATAGTAGCTAACACCTATTAAACATTGTTTCTTTGCATTAAGTACTTTACATAAAATACCCGAGTTAATACGAGAGTCAATAAAGGCAGTAAAGTCCACCAGTATGCCTGTGTTCTAATTCCAGTCCTACTGTTTATTAGCTTTGTGGCTTTGAGCAAGTTACTTAAGCCCAGTATTCTCATCTTCAAATTGAGGACACCAATACAGTGCCTACTTCTCAGGATCACCTCATGCAAAACATCAACAATGAACATTATCAATAACCTGAGTAAGTCAAACACTCTTAGGCCACACAAGGAATCCATGAAAAAGCCAGGATTTGAACTCGGTTGTAACTTCTTCATCCCACTGACTTATTCCACTGACCAGGCTGTACAGCCGAGCTAAAACTTTTCAGTTAAGATTTCAGAACGTTGTATTGTGGGCATTTAATTTTCTTCCATTTGGTTGCCTCATACTTTCCCAACATTTTGCGGAGGGACTTTGGTCCTCCCCGTGTGAGTTGGTCACGTTAGTTTTTTAAGCCAGCCTCCATGTTCTCATCTATAAAATGGGCCATTACGGGGATCAGAGTAGATGCAGCATGGTAAAGTGTACATTTTTACACCTGACTTCTCTAGCCACACTCTTCAGCTCCAGCATGCTGCCCTAGAACTATAAACCCCTCACACCCAAACCTTCCTAGGCCTCATTCAGGGACTCTCCCATGGCCATGCCCCATCACCTTATTCTTCTCTGATAAAATTGTCAGGGGGTGACCCGGAGGAAGCTGACCTGACTTCTCAGTCTCCCACTGCTCTCCCAGAGAATTCATCATGCTGCATTACTGTAGGTTTGCTATACTTCTCCACAAGACCGTGACCTCAAGGGCAGGGGCCAGGTTTTACTCACTTTAGTGTCTAGCCTGGTGCTGGATAAAAATCGGAGACTAAACCTAGTACTGGATACATAAACACTGGGCAAACAGCAGATTCCTCCCAGGGCTCCTTAAGAAGAGGCAGAGGTGGAAGGAATCAGCAGCTCACGTGTGCACAGTCTAAGAACACACGCGCATTCTTCCTGGTCCTCGAGGACTAGGAGATGCCCTGGCCATCCGTCACTCCAGTACTTACTGAAGCCAAACTGGGAGCTTAAGAAAAGAACAAAGCCATAAATCGCTCTTTCGGGCAATGGCGACGGGGAATTTTCCACCATCTTCCTTCCCTGTGGCCTGAGACCATCTGCGGAGAAGGAGCACAGTCGTCGTCAGACATCCCCTCCCTTCCCCACCGGTCCCTTACATAACCTCCTCGCAGGGACGCGGACACACTGCGGATGCCCGCGCGCCCCCAACCCCGGCCCCTCCGCGTGCACGCGCGCCCCTGCACGGGGCGGCGGGAGCGCGCGCGGCGGGGAAACTGCGCCGACTCGGGACAGCCCGAGGCGAGGACCAGGCCCGGGCCGGACCGGGGCCGGAATCATGAGGGGCTCGGTCCCCGGAAAGAAACGAGGCCCTCGACCTTGGCTCCTTCGATCACCCACCCACGCCCACCCTTCCCCCCCGCACCAGCCCCTCCGCACTCGGTCCTTCGCGCAGGCGCCGACCAGACTGCCGCAGTGGGAGCAAAAAATAAATAAAAAATCCCGAGGAAAAAGCGGGGGCTCGGAGGCGCCCCTCCGGTTGGCGCAGGCGCACAGCGCGGGGGCTAGCGCAAACTCACCACCCGCCCCCGCCGAGCCGAGGGGGCGGGGCGGCGACTGCGCATGCGCGGCCCCCCTCCCCGCCGGCCCACGTGACCCGCCAGCCTCCGGAGCGGCTGGCCGCTCGCTCGCTCGCTGGCTCTGCGGGTCTAGTTGACGTGGAGGGGCCGGAGGCTGCGGCGGCGGCGGCGGCGGCCCGCGTCCGGGGCTCGCGGGCTGCGGGCCCGGGTGAGTGCAGCTCCAGCGCGCGGCGGGGCTCCCGGAAGTGTCTGCGTGGTCCCGCCGCAGCCGAGATGCCGGGGCATCGGGGCGCTCCACACCTCCCCGCGTGGGTGTGTGGTGAGTGTGGGTCCGCGCGCCGCCGCGCGTCCCGCCGAGGCGGGCAGGCGGGCGCCCGCGCGCGGAGGGGGTGTGGCCGCCCTTGCCCCCCAGTGGGTGTGTCCCCTTTGTCCGGGGGTGGGGTGGGGGGACCCTCGGGTGTCCCGTCACGGTAGGAGTGGGCTTTGGGTGTGCGCATCCCCTAACGCGAGGGGATGACATCCCTGCCGGGCCGCCGGCCGCCGCGTCCTGGGCGCGCGGGGACGCGCCTCTGTGTCCCCGGCTGGCCCGGCTTTGTTCCTGGGCTCGCCCTCCCCTGCGATGGCGTGGGCGTCCTCGTCTCTGTTGGATAGGGTCCCCCCCCAACCTTTGTCACTACCTCCCCTGTGCTGTGCGCGCCCCCCGCCCCCCGGCGCGCGCCCGCCACTGCGGCAGCCTGCAGGGGCGGGCGCGCGGGTGCGTCCTCGCGTGTCCCCAAAGGTGCGCTGCGCAGGGGTCCTGCGGCGCGCGCGGGGTTTGGCTCGCGAGGGCTCTGCAGCGCGCGGGCGCGCGGCCCCCTGGTCTGTGTGCGTGCGCGCTGTTTCCCTGCGTTCTCACGCCCTGATATTGGGGAGGATCAGGGAGGGACGCAGTGCTGCCCCCCACCTCCAGGAGCCTTGGAGGAGCATCCTTTGCTCTCCAGACTGCTGCAGGGGCTGCTGCTGCTGCTGCGGCGCAGGGGTGGCGACGTCACTAAAGCCTGTGCCTCCGTGGCTTGGCGGGGAAGGGGCAGACTAGGGGGACAAAGGACCCAAATGAAGCCGAGTGTGGCCTGGCGCCCGTGCACGGTTGCTTTTGCAGAAGCTTCTAGCTTCTAAACGTCCTTCAGTTGGCCAGTCCTCTCTCAAGTGTACGCTTATGTCTTTTCACCAGGCGGTCTTGCAAACACTGAGTGGTTATTGTAGGGTGTTTTATGGCAGCCATATAAATCTCTGGATTCTGGCAAGGGAACCAGGGCTGAAATCGTACAGGTTTTTACTGCTCTCTCTCGTGCGGTTTTCTCACAGCCACAGCTCTAGTTAGAACACTTATTTCAAAAAAATTGTGTTTTATTGGAAGGAAAACGGGTTTGTTACAACGATACACGGAGAAAGAAAGGAAAAAAAACCCTTTAGGGACTGAATTGGTACTACGGTGCTTGTCAAGGGTTTGTGCTTTGCGCTGAAGGGCTGCGGTTTCTGCCTGTTTCTCTCCTGCTCAATTTCCTTACTGTTGCCTAATTTTCCGGAATACTTCAAAGATTAAACATAGGCAGATCTAACCAAGCCAGACATTTTCTTTATTATTATTATCATTATTATTTGCCAAATTTACTTCAAATCCTCCACAAAAAAACAAAAACAACAAAAAAACCAAAAAAAAAAAAAAACACCAAAAAATCCAAAACACTTGAAAAATTTTGGAGGTGCTGAGAGTTCTCCCCTCCTTACCTGGAGATAGCCACTGTGTTGAGGTTTCTGTGTGTCATTTCCATGCACAATTTATAATTCGGTAATGGTGAATATAAACAATACATAGTATTGGTTTTTAAAGTAAAGGGATAAAAATTGTGTTTTTGCAACTTGCTTTATCACTCAGCATTACATTTTGAGAGATATATATGAATAAATCGAACAATTGTACTTTCTTTGAATTATTATAATTGTTGGTGTAGCACTGCATTGTATGAATATACCATAATTTATTTTATAGTCTGTTCTCGATGGATTTTGGAATTGTTTACAGTCTTTACTCTTTAAAACAGTCCTGCAATGACTACAGTTGTACCTGTTTGTTATGAACACCTTTGGAGTTTCTCTAGGAAGTACACTTAGTCATAGTTTTGCTGGGTGGTAGAACATATGTGTCTTCCATTTAACCAGATATGATAGAGACGCTCTCAAGATGGTTGTACCAGCTTTTACAATCATTGATATTGAGAACATTCATCTCCTCACATGCTTGCTAACAAACTACAGTTTTTTCTTTTCTTTACTGACCATCTTCTTTATGACTTTAGCTTCCTGCTAAATTTGCTTACAGCCTGTCCTCTGTCTAGCCATGTGACAGCAAATGGGTTGATCTCTCACAGCTAATTGGTTCGGTCTTTATTGAATTTGGTCTTCATAGTATTAATTCCAACAAACATTTGTTATGTTATCTAATGTTGCTATGGTTGATGTAAAGATAGAATTTCATGGGATGTTATATGTACCTCTAGTAGCAAGTGAACTGATTTAATTAAAAGCGTTTTAAAGATATGATGTTTTTTTCTTTAAATTCTTTCCTCCTTGATGTAGTAGTTGGTGTATTCAGAATACATGTAACATGTTTGCAGGCTGTGGATTGAAACCATTGAACACTTAAAAATCTACCAGTGGGTCCAAGAGTCAGCCTGACCAGTATTGGATGTGCTCACTTTTCAGAGGTCATTATCCTGAATTCATGTTATTCTTGTATTTTAAACACTTTAATCAGATTTTTGTGTATCGTTCAACACTGAATTGTATGTATGGTTTTTATGTTTGAGTAAGAAACATTATGGGTGTGGTCTTCTGAAACTTGCTTTCACTCAATGCTATATTTCTAAGTTACTAGTACTCAGTGCAGATGTAAGTCATTAATTCTTCACTGCTTGTGTATTACTGGGTGAATAGAATGCAGTTTATGCATTTTCCTGTTGGTGAGCATTTTGGTTATTCTGTTTTCCATAAGAAAAGTAAACAGCACACCCACTTGGAAGAACTGTGGTACAGCTCCAAGTAGGAAAGCAAAAATAATTTAAAATGTTAATATACAATGTGGAAAAACCTCTTTTAATCCCAGCACATCTTCTATCCACTTATTCAGGACATCAGTATCATTGGTTTTTTTCTGTTAATATCAGTGTGTATAATTACTTTTATTCAACTCAACTGTATGGTAAAAGTAGCTATAATACCTAAAACATTTCGACACCTGTTTTTCTTGTGTGGAGTCTGCTGTGGTACATGCATGAGGACAGCGTGAAGTCCTCTCCTTCCACCATGTGCATCTGAGGGATTGAACTCTGGTTGTTAGGGTTGGTGGCACGTGCCCCTAACCACTGAGTCATCTTGCTGGCCCAGTTACACGTTTAGAAGAATCATAGTTTGACTTTAAAATGTCCTTACGATACTCTAGAAATTTATCCTTTGCAATTAAACTCAGTGCTGAACTTCTTTAGACATCCTAGCAGCATGTGGAAAGTACGTAATTTTAAAAAGCATTTTTGGTGCTTTGTGAACAAAAAATAGGGTGGAGTACACAGCATCAGAAGCTGTTTGCTAGGGCGGAATTGCTGGTCCTTAAGGATTACAAATGTTCAACTTCAGGAAGTGATTTCAGATCAGTTTTGAAGTGGTTGTACCAACTTGTGTTTTAGCTCATAGTTTTGTCAACTTACATACTTTGGTCAGCATTATATGAGAGTTACAGTTAACCTGCAACCTATCCAACACTTACCTTAGATTTCTTGTATTTGGCAGTAGTTTGTTATGGTGCATCATTGTGATTTAAATTTGCATTTATTAATGAGATTGAGAATCTTTTCATATATTTATGCATCATGTATTTCCCTTGTGTGAAAAACATGGCCATGCTTTTTTACCCACTTTTTTTTTTTTTGGTTTTTCGAGACAGGGTTTCTCTGTGTAGCTTTGCGCCTTTCCTGGAACTCACTTGGTAGCCCAGCCTTTTTTTTTTTTACCCACTTTTAAAAAATATTGAATTGTCTTTTAAAGCTGATGAATAGTAGCTTTTTTTTTTTTTAATGTACATTGAAAAAACTCAGGTCCTCATGCATTTGACAAAAATTTTCTACCACTAAACTACATCCTAGATCCCAATTCTTAGTTTTAATGTAATCTAATTGGAAATGTCCTTTGCTCTGTGTTTCTTTTTAGACTTTTTTTTAAAAGGTTTATTTTATTTATTCATTTATTATGTATACAGTGTTCTGTCTGCATGTCATGCCAGAAAAGGGCATCAGATCTCATTACAGATGGTTGCGAGCCATTATGTGGTTGCTGGGAATTGAACTCAGGACCTCTGGAAGAGTAGTCAATGCTCTTAACCTCTGAGCTATCTCTCCAGCCCTAGACGTTTTTAAAATGATGCCTTTCTTACTTAAACTCATTTGTGAATGAGGTCGAGTTAGTGATATGCATTCATTTCATCTCATGTGCTCATCCCCTCTGTTCTGTGTACTGAGTCTGCTTCTGCAGAGTCGCACCCCTTGCCTGCCTGCTGAGTTCCTGTGTATCGATCTGTTTCGGGGCTAGTCTTCTGTGTTTCATGTCACCTAACCCTTATCAGTATTTCTGTCCACACTCTCTTAGTTATTGTCACTGTAGCTTTACCTGAAATCTGTTTCTGTGTTTTGGCCAGGCTGGCCTTGAACTCACCGAGTGCTGAGATACAGGCATTCAGCATCACAACTGGCTAAAAACAAACAAACAAACAAACAAAAAAACAAAACCCATTTCTAATATTTGTTAAATGGTCTTGGGTCATTTAATAAATTGAACCTTGTCAGGCACTGTACCATTGAGCTACATTCTTAGCCCCTTAGTCATCTTCATGTATAGGAAAGTCTTGAGTCTTACCTGTTCTTGGACCTTTGACCTTTAAGAATCAGTCGTGAAAAGCCCTCTGGGGCTTAATTGAAAGCAATCCAATCAGTTCTGTGAAGAATTGAAATTGGTTGCTGTTATAAATAATAATCCCCCCACCCCCACCCCTCGTCAAGATTTACTGACAATAATCAGTAAATAAAAATTTACAGCATATTTTAAAATACTGGTTTTTGACTATCTGCTTTGTTTTTTATTTCTCATATTTTGGAATTTCATTGGATTTTCTGTCATTTGCAGTGGTGATGTTTATTTTTTTTCCCCTTTCCAATTATTTTCCTGTTCATGTGTGCAAGCATGTGTGTGTGTGTGTGTGTGTGTGTGTGTGTTCTGGCATACTTTCAAAATTGTGTTCAGTGGAAGTGGTTATGAGTGTTCATTAGAATTGATTATAGTGCACATACAGGTCTCATTCCCAATTTCAAAGGAATTGTAGCATTTGTTGGGAGGTTTTGTAGATAACTATGTCATGTTAGGAAAGACTGCCATTTTTTACATGCTTTTCTGTATTTGTTGAGATTTTGTTTCAACCTTTCTCCAAGCCATTAAGTGAAACTGATTACAAATTATGTTTTTTTTAATATTTTTATTTTATATGTATGGTTGTTTTGCTTGCATATATATCTTGTGTACCACTTCCATGCCTGGTGCCCACAGAGGCCAGAAGAGGGTGTTAGATCCCCTGAAACAGGAGTTACAGGCAGTTATGAGCCACCATGTGGGTGCTGGGAAGTGAACCCATGTCCTCAGCAAGAGCAGCACCCCTGAGCCTTCTCAGGCCTCCAAATAATGGACTTTTTTTTTAGGTTTTTCAAGACAGGGTTTCTCTGTGTAATTTTGGTGCCTGTCCTGGATCTTGCTCTGTAGACCAGGCTGGCCTGAACTCACAGAGACCCACTTGGCTCTGCCTCCTAAGTGCTGGGATTAAAGGCATGCGCCACCGCCGCCCAGCCGCAAATAATGGACTTTAATTAATTTTTTTTTTTTAATTCTTTCTGGAAATAGATCCAAATTGGCCTTAAGGTTTTCTTTTTAATGTACTGCTGGGCTGTTTGATAATGTTTTATTTAGTATTTTGCACCGTTCTATAAACAGATCCCCCCCCCCCCCCATTTTTGAGACAGGGTCTCACTATCTAGCCCTGGCTGGTCTAGACCTCTTGATATAGTTCAGGCTGGACTCAAACTCACAGAGCTGCGTGCCTCTGCTTCTTGAGTGCTGGGAGCAAAGGTGTGTACCCCCACACTTGGCCTCTCATTTTCCTTTTTTGACTGACTGATTTTGATATTAAGGTCACAGCAACCTCCCAAGTGAGGTACTGAGTAGTTAGTTTGGATTGGAGCCATCAGTTTCTTAAAAATTTGATGGAATTTACTTACACAATGACTGAAGTATATCCTTCTTGTGTGTGCACATTTAGCAGCAGCTAAACTGCAGTGGGATTGTTCATGTTTTCTATTTCTTTCAGTTCCCTTTTGGTAGTTTCAAAAATTTGTTTATCCATCAAAAATTTGAAGTTCATTAGTGTCAAATTCATGGCATTTTAATCACTTAAAGATTTTTGCTTTGCATGTCCTGCCTTTATCTCTCTTCTCATTTTGAATATTATCTATACTGCCTCTCTCTCCCCTTCTCTTTTTCTTTTGTTTTGATGACACTGGGGCTTATTTTGTATCCTGTGCTGTCCTGGTACTTAGATAGTCCAGGCTAGCTTCAAACACAGGGTAATCCTACTGCCTCAGCTTCCTGGGTTCTGAGATTACAGGCCTGAGTCACCATAACTGGCTCCTTTTTTTTTTTTTTTTTTTGATTAGTCTTGCCAAAAGTTTATCTACCTTATTAATTTTGGCAAAGGAGTAATTTATCTTTGGCTTTTATTTCATTGTTGTTAAATATGCTGATTTTTTTCATTGTTTTGATTTCTTAACTATATTGTCAGAATGTGGTCTGTAATTTACCTTTCTGAAAACAGTTCTTACTCATGTTTTATGGTCTTGGTAATGTAGCATTTAATAATTGTTTATGAATAATTTTAATGTTTTATGTGCATGTGTGAAGTCTGCATTCTGTAATTGTTATAATCTGTTAGATATAAAGATTAGAAATTGGATTGTTTAGTCTTTATTAGTTTTTGTTCATCCTACTTACCCAAGACTTCTCATGTCTCTTTAGTGTGCCAAACTAGAGTCAAGCTGACCAGGGTTGTCTTTACCTGCTCGTTTGACCAAGCTGATACTTGGCTGCAGTTACTGGATAGTAGTTAGGAGACGAAGAATATTATTAATCCAGGACTTGTTAATGGTCCCAACAGTTTTCCTGTTGTGGATGCTGAGACTCCTTTATTAGATGCATGCAAGCTTGGTTTCTTAGTGTGTTGGACCTGTACCCTATCGTTGTCCAACCTTAAATTGTCTTTAAAGTCTCTCTTTTGGTAGAAATTACCCAGGATATTCTTTTTCTTTTACTTTATTTTAGATTCTTTATAGTTTAGGTGCTTCTTATAGAGAATATATTCTTGGGTTTTTCTTTTTTAGCCTATCAGACAAGATATCTTTTGGTTGTTAGGTTTAGAAACTCCTATAGAGTTCAAATCTCTTGATTGGTGGTCTACTCATTTTTTTTAATCTAAAATCATTTTTATTTTACCCTTGAATTAGAGAAGTCATTTTTATGCAGTTCAAGGCTCTTACATCTCTTATCTGTTAGTATAACAAAGATGTGCATTCTATTGCCAGTTTTATTTATACTTTTTTGAAGAAAATATTATTTTACTTTAGCTGCATTTGATTGTCTATCTTTAGGAGTGTCATTTTACTCCTAAGTTTATTTTTATTTTTTATTTTATTTTAGTTTTTGGTTTTTCAAGACAGGGTTTCTCTGTGTAGCTTTGCGCCTTTCCTGGATCTCGCTCTGTAGACCAGGCTGGCCTCGAACTCACAGAGATCCGCCTGGCTCTGCCTCCCGAGTGCTGGGATCAAAGGCGTGCGCCACCACCGCCCGGCTGGTGTAAGTTTTAATACCAGCAAAGGAGTGCCTTAGCAAGAGGAGAGGTGAACTTGCCAGCTCGAGTCGGGGCCAGCAGGCCAAGCAAAGGCCTTTATTTTCCTTTTATGTGGCTCCCATCAGAAGGTGTGGTCTAGATTTAGGATGGGTCTTCCCACCTCAGATGATTCAAATCAAGAAAATCCCTCACAGGCTACCCAGATGCTTGGATTTTAGTTAATCCAGATTTAGTCATGTTTACATCCAGGATTAGCCATCATTTTTTTTTTTTTTTTAAGATTTATTTATTTATTATGTATACAGTGTTGTGCCTGCATGTATGCTTGCACACCAGAAGAGGGCACCAGATCTTATTATAGATGGCTGTGAGCCACCCTGTGGTTGCTGGGAATTGAACTCAGGACCTCTGGAAGAACAAGAAAGTATTCTTAACCACTGAGCCATCTCTCCAGTCCTAGCCATCACTTAAAAAAAATAGTTATTTGATTTTTTTTTTTTTTACATGTATGTGCTTGTGTGGTGAATATATGCCACATATGTTTACAGGTGCCTTGGAAGCTGGAACAGGGCATTCAGTGCTTTGGTGCTGGCATTCCATTCAGGTGATGTGGATGCTGGGAACTGAACTCTGGTCCTCTGGAAAAGCAAGAAAGTGCTCTTAACCACTGAGCCGTCAGTCTTTCTATCTCTTACTTTTTAAATAAACAGTTTTGATACATGGTCTGTCTTAATTCTGAATTTTGCCTTTCATTAGATCTAGAAGATTGTGAGATTCAAAGTCCTATATTATTTAAATAATGTCTGATTTTTATCTGTTCTTCTGAAGTTTTAACAGGACATATGTGTATTAATTTTTTTCGGGGTCACTTTTCCTCTTTTCATTTCTCGTAGGTGCTAGATAGTTTTAATGAGTTTATCTTCTGATTAACAAGTTTTCCTTTTAACTGCTAGTCTTTTTAATTTATTTTAATTTAACTTTTAAATATTTACATATATATATATATATTCGCTTTTGGCACCTAGCTACCTACTTACCAGTCATCTGTCTATATTGTGTTTGTTGAGACAAGGTCCTGTGGTGTAGCTCTGGTTAACCTTGGACTTGGATTCTCCTACCTCTCCCTCCCGAGTTGCTGAGATTACAGGCATGACCATCATTCCTGGCTTATTTTATTTTTATTTATTTATTTATTTATTTATTTCTTTCCTTGGTTTTTTGAGACAGGTTTCTCTGTGTAGCTTTGGTGCCTTTTCTGGAACTCACTCTGTAGTCCAGGCTGACCTCGAACTCATAGAGATCCGCTTGGCTCTGCCTCCCGAGTGCTGGGATTAAAGGCGTGCACCACCACCACCGCCACCACCACCCAGTAGCTTATTTTATTTTTAAAAGTTCTATGTGATTTCCTTTTCAGTCATATTTAGTCATTCTTTTAGTCTCATGTTGTGTGTTCATTTTTAAATTTGTAGCTGTTCTGTATACTGGATTTGGCCATCTCTTGTCTGAAAATTTGGTGGGGGGTTTCTAACATTATTGCTTCTTTTTTTCTGTTGTCTCTCATGATGGATTGCTCATCCTTGTTTGATGATGATTGGTTTATGAACAATTTGATTCATCTTTGAGAATTTTGAGTCTAACTTGGGAGTACTTTATTTCTGAAAGCATTGTATAAGTTTTGGCTGGGAGTCAGGGAGATTAACTGGACCCATTTTCAAGTTACACACTGGGCTCCTGGTCCAGGGTTTCCTTTCCGGATCCATTATATCTTTTGGTACCACTGCCTCTAGCTTTTAGGTGTCAGTTTAGTTTCTAACTTGAGGTTTTGTTTCTTTTGGGGGGAGAGGGTAGCTTTAAATGTTTTCCTCTATCTATGAATAGACAAAACATCATCATCATCAATCATTAAATCAATGATCTGCCAGACCTCAGGTCACACAGCATTAACCCCAGACTTTGGGAGGCAGAGATAGGTGGATCTCTGTGAGTTCAAGGGCATCTTGGTCTGGTCTACATGATGAGTTCCAAGCTAGGTAGGGCTGCAATAGTGAGATTCTGTCTCAAAATAAAACCACTTTTTCTCCCCATTGGTAGAGTTCTTTAGTATCTAATAAATTCCTTTATTTTAGTATTTAACTATGCTAGTTTTAGTTTGTATTAGAAAAAAATTTATATTAAAACAAGTTTAAAATTAAGCCATAGGTTAAGACATTCTAAAGGAAAATATTAAATAACTCTATAATGTGTTGAGTTTGTTACAATTTATCCTCTAGACCCGTAGTGATGTAACAGATAAATAAGCCTATGATGATCAAGTAATAGGAAAACTGCTTCCAGTGATGTGGGCATGGTTGCTCTAAGCTTACAGAGCAAAGGTGAACTTGGGGGGACCAGGAAATACTTCCTGAACTGAGTGGAACTAGTGGGCATTACTGTGGTTGCAGAATAAAGTTGCTAAGGACTGAACAGCAGCCAAGTGTGACTGAGTGTAGGCCATGTGTCATTGCGTGACGAGGTAGAAGCAGGAGCGGGGTTATAGCAGGTCTCGTCCTGTATATTGTAGGGAAAGAGTGCTCTTTGATGCTAAGGAGAGGCTGTTGAGTGGACCTACCAGTGAGGTGACAGGTTCAGCTTCACGGGATGCTGAGGTGAAAGCAAGCCACCACTTAGGAGATGGCTTGTTGTCTTCTTAGTTCAGAGAAGAGATGAAGGTCTGACCAAGGCATTGGCATTGGGCACAAAGGACGTATGTGGTTCATTCAGGTGGTTTTTGTTTGTTTTTGTTTTTAGAGAAGTAGTGGTGTAATTAAGTTGTGTTGAAATGTTGGCAGTCAATATTACATGCATTTTTGGTTTCCTCCACACTTTTGGTTTGGATAACTATTTGGCATTTAGAGCAGTTAATTGATAAATAGTATATAGAAAGAGGAAAGAACTTGGCTCCTTTTGAGTCTTTTTTTCTTTTGAGGAAAAACAAGTTTGTCTTTGAACTTCCTGAATCTGAGGGGCTTATGAGACATTTTGGTTACGATCTAGTCGCAGTTGACATGGATGTTCTAGAAGTTGAGAGATGTGGCTCAGCCTGGAGAGATTAAGGAATCTTTAGCATTTGGAAATTTGGAATCCAGTGTTTCCTATAGTAGTACTACCTGAGCTAATTTAAATGGTACATAAACATCTGAAGGGTTTTAGTAGTAATCTAATGTGTGTGGAAAAACTTGTATATCAAACCTGTGATCTCGTAGACATTATTGTTTAGGTCACATAAACTCTGTGAAAGGGAAATACTAAGTGAAAATACATACAATGAATGGAAATGGCAAAAACTGGTGCCGCCTTGTAAACGATGACAGTTCAGAAAGTGCTGGTTTGAGCCGTGGGCGTGGTGCATAAGGTCACTCAGAGAGAGAGTGAGATGAGAAGAAAAGAGAGTTGACATTGGGTGGCGGGAATGGAGAAGAAGAGCCCGTGAAGGAGACTGAGGAAGAGCAGCCAGACGAATAGGAGAACCAGAAGATGGTCTTTGGAGTCCATATGAAGAGTGCTCACAAGGAGGAAGTGGTCCACAGTGTCAAGTAAGTTGCAAGCTGAAAAGTGCTCTTTGGATTTAACAATTAAGGTAGACTATTTAGCTGGAATCATCTAAAAATAGATTTTTAAAATTCATCTCCAGTGTTTGTTAATAACAGCTAGTATTTATTGTGTTTCTTAACATGCCTGGTATCGTGAAAGCACTTTACATGTATTAACCGATTAGTCAGGAAGATAGTATTTGTTATTCACACTTGGTGTGTGAATAAACTGAAGCACAGAAAAGTTAAGTAACTTGCCCAAGATCACACACCTGGGCAATGGGAGCATCAGGGTTCCAGTCCACTCAGTCTGGCCCCAGAGTTCACGCTGTTAACCGTTTTGCCACATTGCCTCTCTAGTTAAACAGAATGGAACATTAGAAACCTACACCAGCATTGTAATCACAGTACAGTTGTTGCTGTGTGTGTTACCATGAGATCTGCTGGACTTCAATGATTAGCATCATGTCAGAGTGGCTTGAGTCTGCCGATTGTATTGTAATGTACACCATGGTGGTGACTGTGGGTTATGACAGTTCTTGTCTCTTTCTGTATTCATAGTAAAAAAAATGTGAACTTAAAAGTATATGTTCTGAGGCTAATATATTCCATATTATGTGCCTTATTTTGGGTACTGTGGTGTCTTTATTTTTTCCAGCTATTATGTAAATTCCTTAAACTCTGGAAGTGTTGTTCATGCAGAACAGGTAAATTTCTCAGGTGTTACAGGTGGCCATTTTATTTGTAGTTAGTCATTAATGACCTTATTCAGAATAGAGCAGTTTCCTTCAAATGGTAGAAATGGAACCAAATTGTAGGAACCCAAAAGTGAGTGAAAATGGAGGACTCAGTAGAAAAAGGAAGAAAATTTCTTGGGTAGGTTGAAGAATAGGAGACAATGGGAAAGAAGACAGCTGTAATGATTGCTGGTGTGGTCAGAGAGGAGTTGATCAGTGAGGATTTAAAACTGGCTTAGACAGTCGATACTGGTGTGAGAAGTGGCCCTGGGAAAGAGGAGCCTGGTGAGGTAGGCAGTAACACTCTGAGAAGGCATCATCAGCATAGGCCTTAATATGGCTGGTATGGTGGACTTGGAAGAGGGAAGACTGATTGCCAGTGTTCTTGATAAGGAAAAGTAGCTGCGGTGAATTACTGTGTGTGAAAGAAGAGATCGTGAGGCCAGAGCACTGGGGTTGAGTCTTCCCTCATTTGGTGGCCTTGAGCAAATTACTTAATGGTACTGAAGTGTTTTCCTGTTTGTACAGTAGAGATGGTGATGTGAGTCTACTGTGAAAAGTGACTGTGAGGATTAGTGAGAAGTTGCCTTTAGTATAAAGCACTTGGTACAGTGCTTGCTCTTCACTTTTGATATTGTGAGGTTTTCACAAATCAAACTGAACATATTGCTTGATTGAAAAAATATATGTGTGGATGGTCTATTTAAAGATAAACCTAATAACAGTAGAGTTGGAAGAGACAGGGGAGGGTATGATGATGATGTTGGTGATGGAAAGGAGAGTGTGATTACTTGTCAAGAACTAGAAGTGATGAAATGCTGAGTTTTCAGTGATACTGTAGCTCTAATCTGAAAAATCCTCATTATTGAACTTTCTTTAGGGGAAAAAACAGCCTAAAACTTCACACTAGTCTTCCTCTTCCTCCACTGAAATACATATTAAAAATGTCTTTTGCTTTCTTTAGGGGAAAAACAGCCTAAAACTTCACACTAGTCTTCCTCTTCCTCCACTGAAATACATATTAAAAATGTCTTTTGCTAAAGTGAAGTAGGAGCACTGGCTGTGCTTGTAGTAGTTGAGAGAGTAGCAAGCAGGGATTCTTAGGATGGTAGGTCTGGATGCGTCCGTCCATGGAGAGCAGAGTGTTACAGTGAACCACTCCAACTTTGCCCTCTGCCCAAGAAGAGATTTACTGAGAGATGAATAGGAACTAGGGACATATGAGCAGCTGACAGGAAGTGGTTTCTCAGTAGAGTCAGGATGGTTGAGAATATAGCAGTTTGTATGCTGTGAATGGTTTATTTTAGGGTATGGTATGTAGCGTGTACGGAAGTACACAGTAGGAGAATGTCATTTCTACCTTCAGCAAACACTTTTTAAAGGCATAGTTTGCTAGGCACATACAGAGTAAGATGCCCTTCTACCTAAGGGAGACAGGTATATCATGAGTTCAGAGTAGAGCTGATGAATATGTGAACCTAAAGAAAAGAGAAGTAGAAAAGAAGACGATTAAGCTGTTTAGAAAAAGAACAGTGGATTAGGGATGAGACCTCAGTGTTCTGATTGGAGTTACTTCCCTAGGATACAGGCCCCAGATATTTTTCTGATATACCACAGGGAAAACTGCTGCTGCCCATGCTGCCTTAGGCGATGGTTGATCTGAGTGTGTGTTGTCTCCTTAGGACTGTACACCATGGATGATTTTCCTGAGGGAGACTTCACTTTGGCAGATGATACCTTGTTGGAAGGTTGCCCTTATGAGGATGACTGTATCTGTGCCCCTGACTTTACCACTGATGATTATGTCCGAGTGACTGAGCTCTACTATAATGGAGTGGTAAGTAGGCTTGTTGAAAGTTTTATGTCCCAAAGGCTTTCTACTTGAGAGGAGCTTTTGTGGCATATGAGTATGTGCAGGAAGGTACACATGCTTCTGAGGAGGTGATTTCAGAAGGGAAGGGAAGTAGAGAGTGGAGGTAAGAAGTAGTTGTTTTGACTGGAGATTAACCAAGCTCCTGAGGAGGAGCTGTAGGGACACTCTGCAAACCCCATGAGAATGCCTACAGGAGTGCAGAAACCACAGGTCATACATACTTTCACATTTTACCAGATAAAAATCAGAATGAATTTTCTTCTTTTAGGGTATGCAATATAAAGATTATGCCCAAAGTGAGAAAAATTTAGGTGAGTATGTTAATACTTTAATGCTAATTTATTGAAGACTGTAAAGGGGAGTCTGGCCATTCAGTCACAGCAACATAACAACTTATGATGTGTTTTTAGTTTGATTTGGTGATACAGGCCTGTAATCCCAGCACTTGGGAAGGAGGCTGAGGCAGAGGGATTGGAAGTTCAGGGCCAGCTTTGATCAACATGCTGAGACTCTTGTCTCAGATTAGAAACTGTGATCTTTTTGTTAAGCTAGAATTCAGCCATTACTTAAATATTCTTAATATCTAATAGATTGACTATTTTATTCCTTTAGTTTTTGCCTTTTTATACCTATTTACTTTTTCCCTATTAATGGCATTGATTCATTTGTAAATACTAATTTTAAACTTTTTTAATTTTAATTAAGAATATGACATCTGCAATATATGGTGTAGTAAGCCACTTTCTATCCTGCAAGATTACTGTGACACCATTAAGCTATATATCTTCTGGCCACTTCTTTTTCAACATCAGCACAGTTCTATAATATCAAGATTGCATCCCTGTGTGGAAGCCACGTAAGTTACTATGGAATAATTTTAAGAACTGTGGTAGCACATTGTATGAGGAATATCAAGGAAAATGGGAGGCCTGGGCCTCTTTCTTGAATGCTGTTTAATTTTTTGTTTAGTTGGATAGAAAAAGTAAAGACTTGGGATTTGAATATAAATGAATAATTATTACAGTTTAATGAATTATTTGAATAGAATAGATTGTAAACTTGAAGCTGAGTAAAAAAAAATTAATAAGCTTATTTATAAATACCGTGTTACAGGAAAGATGAAAAGATACAGTGTCTGGTTTGTTTCTTGAACACCTGATGTATTGTTACCTAGAGTAAAGAAAAAGAACTTTCCACATAGTTTAAATAGAACTATAAATATAAAGTTCATATAAATGTAACAATCAGTAAATAAGTACATTTGGGATCCTAATCTTAAAAAAAAATTGTCTTTAAGCCGTTCTCGTGCCGCCGAGATAAGTTTGAAGAAATTACAACATCTTGAGTTGATGGAAGACATTGTGGATTTGGCAAAGAAAGTTGCAGTAAGTGGTAGATGTGGTTCCCATTCATTAGACTGTAAATGATTAGGAGCTGCAGAGACGGTTCAGTGGGTAAGAGTGCTTGCTGTGTGGACTGGGGGGGCCTGAGTTTGGATCCTAACCCCCTGTAAAAAACGTGGCCCTGTAACCTCAACACTGTGGTGAGGGGGTGGAGACAAGAGGCTCCCTGGAGTTTGCTGGCCACCAGCCTACTTCCAGATTCAGTGAGGAGAGACTGTTTCAAAGGTGGGAAGTGATAGAGCAGCATCTGGTGTCATCCTCTGGCCTGCATGTATGCATGCATGTGTAGGTGTGTGCACCACCACACACAAGCTCATGTATCAGACATCTGTGTGCTGTACTGTGTTCCCCCACACACACATGAAAGGAAAAGAGATGAACAGACAAATACAAGGATATAAATACATGATGTTTGTCCTACGTTTCGAGTTTATAGCAGTTAGCAAGACAGTGCTTTATTTTTGTGTCCACGGACATGCTCAGTATTGAAAACGATAAAGCTGATAGACTGGATCCATGCGCCCCAGTGGGTATCAGGATTGCATCTTGCTAAGGAATAGAAGCTGGAACTCATTATAAATGACTGTGAACCCTGGTATATGAATCCTCTGTCATGGGCTCTGAAACTAATGGTGGTCTTTTGACATGAGTACCACGTCAACAGGTAATTTGCATTGGAGATTCTGTCAGGGAAGACTTGAGGTGGCATTCTGTACTATGTCGTGGATCTTCCATATGATTTTTTTTCTTCTTGCAGTTTTTGGTACTGTTCTAGTTGAAGCTTACATTTGGAAAAGGTGTTTTCTGCTAAAATCAGTTGTAATAATATACAGCTGATGAACGAACATTTATTAAAAATCTAGGTGTAATGAACTTCAAAAATCTGTACATTTTATGTTATATAATTTTTTTTTGAGACAGGGTTTCTGTGTGTAACTGCCCTTGCTGTCCTGGAACTCACTCTGTAGACCAGGCTGGCCTCAAACACACAGAGATTCACCTGTCTCTGCCCCCTGAGTGCTGAGATCAAAGGCTTACGCCACTAACGCCTGGCTTACAGTATAATTTTTAACTAGAATCTGTATGGAAGACTATTTCTGAATTATGTTAGAATCTTAAAGGGACCAAATGTCAGTGTTTATGGCAAGTACATTGCTATGTATGTAGAGTAGTGTAGTGAGAAATCACTTAGTGATTGGGGTGCATTCTGAGGACTGAGTCATTAGCTAGATTCACTGTTGTATGAATCTTATAGATTGCACTTAACACCAAGCAAGATGATATTAGCCAACCTCTCGATGTAAACATGAGACAGGGTAAACATGGTTGTATGAGACTGCTGCCAGTACAGTGTGCATACTGTTCTACAGCAGTCTCTCCTTCGATGAGTAGAGTGAGTACTCTAAAATAATTGTAAAATTGTATGGTAGAAAATACCCAACCTAGTAACACGACTGTCCATCATTGTCGAGTACTGCGTGGTGTACTTGTACAGCTGATAGCTCAGGAAGTTTTACTCAAGCATGAGCACAGACTTGTGATCAACGCACTAGGAAATCACAGTTGCTCTAATGTAGTGTAAGTGATAAGTTTTCAGGTTGTTATAGTCTTAGGGAACTTTTGTCCTATCTGTGCTTCCTTGTTAATTCAGACGCCACTGTGTAGCTCATGACCTTCCCTAAAATGTAGGGTTTTGTTTTGTTTTATTAGAAACTCAGTTCCAAGGGTGGGAAGATGGCTCATTGGGTAAAGTGCTTGCCATACAAGTGTGAGAACTGAAGTTTAGCACTAATGTAAATAATTGCTGGGACAGTGTGGTGGCCAGCTTGTACTCTTAGCACTTCAGGGGGCAGAGACTGGATCACCAGAGCAAGCTGGCTAGCTAGATTAGTGAAATGGAGAGCTCTGGGTTTGAGTATAAGGTGGAGAGAAGTCAAAGGAGACATACAGTGTCACCTTCTGGCCCCCACATGCACACGTGTACATATACATGTGTACATAACACACATGCCACCCCCCAAAAGAACTCAATTAAAATTGACAGATTAAAGAAAAATGTGTGGTTTTGTTCTTTATTTTGCAGAATGATTCATTCCTTATTGAAGGTTTATTGAGAATTGGTTATAAAATAGAAAATGTAAGTGTTAAAAATGAGACCCCAGCACACCCATTACAGGTGAATGATAGTCATTCTTGTTGCATGTTTCCCAAATAATGTCTGTATATATCCAGTCTTTTACATGTAGTATTTGGTAATAGCAGTTTCTGCCTATTATATAAATAATCTTATTTTATAGATTTGCCTCTTTTCCCTTTTAAGCCTATCACAAGTTATTCATTTTGTCTTTAGATTATTTGCCTAACATATATTCCTCCAATGAAATTAAGTCCTTGGTATGGGAATTTTTTTTTTTTCAATAATTGCTAGGTAACATTCAGGTGCAAAGATAAGTCTATTTGTAATGTTATTGGGACAGGAATGTCTATATAGTTCCTTCAAGCCTAATACCAACATTGGCAATTCAGCTATTTAATTTCTGAAGTTATTTCAGATCTTAAAAAAAGTAACCTTCTTGTGAACTCCTGAGGAGTACCATTGCACTGATGGTCCTTTTGCCCAGCCATGTGCTTATGTCAGTGTTTGCTGCAGATCATGTGGCCCTGTTCTGAACCCTGTTCTGTGCCTCGAGACTTTGTGCTCAGGATAGGTCCCTAGTTGACATGTGACCCGAGAATCCTCCTCTGCCTTTGTGTTACTACATTCTCCTGCTACCTCAGCAGCCCAGGGTTGTAGACCTCAGCATCCATGTCTGTAACCATTGCAGAAACATTCTTGATCTGCAAGAGTAGCCTAAGGGAGTCTACGTGACTGTTCCTAACTTGTATATTGGAGTCCAGCTGTTCTCCATTGCATGACAGAGTAATGAAAATAAGTATACAAGATGTTTATTAATGATCTGAAATACTGTAGAAGGTAAATTCATAATGCTACATACATTTGAATTAATAGCCATATTCCCTTCTTCATTCCTCTTTTGAAACAGAAAATTTTGGCAATGGAAGAAGCTTTAAATTGGATAAAATATACAGGTGATGTAGCAATTCTACCTAAATTAGGATCAGTTGACAGTTGCTGGCCCATGTTAAGTATTTTCTTTACTGAATGTAAGTATAAGTGCTTTAAATGTTGAGTCTGGTTTAAAGAATATTATTTGGAAAGATAGAATGTGTACAAAGATGATACTTGATTTATCTTAGGAATAGTTAAACATGTTTTTCTTCTGGTATAGTGCTCAAATAAGAGAATTTTAACATTGCAATTAGTCTATTCTCTTATTCTTGTCTCACTGGTTTTGTGCATTATGCTCTTAAAGCTACTACTCCATGGATGTCTTGTTATTATATATAATACTTGAGAGAAAGAGCCCACAGCTGGGGTTCTCTTGTATTGTCATTCATCAGGGAAAGTACAGATCCTAACATGATTTTCATTTTTCTGGTACATCCACTCTTCTTAATGTAAGGTGGAACTTTCTTAAATACTTTTACTTTTAAAGGTATTTTACTGTAAGCATTTGAATATTAGCAGTGTTTTTATGATATAGTTAACAGCCTGAAGACAGGAAACCCGATGAGCAGAAACCTGTTATCTGCACTGAAAAGAGTGCATATTTGTCAGTGGGTTTAGATGCTTTTAACCTTTATGGTCGAATTGTTAAGACACTGGGGGTATATGACATCCAGATGTTTAGGGTTTTGTCCTCATTGCAGCTTTGAGGACTTGTAATAACAGGGAAGGAGCCAAGCATCTGGTTATCATGTATTGGGCACCAGTGTGGGCTCATTACTGATCCTCTCTGGTGTCTGCAAGGTGCTATAGTTGTTCTTGTTTTCAGTAGTAAAGTCAGAATTGGAGGGTTAGATCAGTGGTTCTCAACCCATAGGTTGTGACCCCTTTGGGGTCAAATAACCCTTTCTCAGGGTCGCCTAGGACCATGTGCATATCAGATATTTACGTTATGATTCATAACCAAAATTACAGTTATGAAGTAGCAACAAAAATAATTTCATGGTTGGGGTCACCACAACATGAGAAGCTGTATTACGGACAGGGTCACAACATTAGGAAGGTTGAGAACCACTGGGTTAGGTGATTCTCCACAGTCTAATGAGTACTGGAATCTAGACGAGAACTTACTCATGTTCTCTGAAATCAGAACACAGGTTTTTTTTCCCCAAAAAACTCAGCTCTCTTTCTTAATACTCTGTTTGGTGACCATCCCAGATCTTGCTTGAGTCTTAAATGTTTAAGTATTTCTTTAATCTTGAAAATTAATGATTGGCTAGATAGAAGCTTAGCTATAATTTTGGTGTAGTAAATTTTTAAATCAGATTCTTACAATCCTTTTTATATCGTAGCTTAAAATGCTGAAAATGAGGCTTGATTAACCTGTGGACACAAAGTTGGTTTATCTATTGCATTTTTATTAGTTTACTAAGTTTTTTATTAGAATAGTAGATCATATAACTTCACACTAACTTTTTTTTGTGAAGTCAAATATTAAATAAAACCTTTTAAATACTTCATATGTTACAGTAAGTACATTTCAGAAAATAGTTTTTCAGGTTTTTGTTTTTACACATTTTTATTGAACATGCTCTCTGGCACATTGAAAGTACTTGATACTGTTTGTTAAATTGGCTTTGGTAATTATGGGCCCTAATCACAGTATATTATAAAAGAAGGAAGAGTATTACTCCACTAAGAATATAATAATAAAAATTTAATTGCTAGAAATAAATACAGGTTTATTCACAAAAGCAATGAGTGGTTTTCTGTTATTTTTTACCATATTGATTGGTTGAGGATAAATGTGTATCCTTATTGCTGGATCACTGAGCTACATTGCCAGCCCAATTTTTTATTCTTTAACTATTTAATATATATGTAAGATTACAAAAACATACAAACTATTTAAAATGTTTAATAATAAAATGAACACAATGGACTTACCTGTTTAGCGCAAGAATTAGAGTATCATCAATACCAATTTAGAACTAATACTCTCTTTCACTTTCTCCCGATACAAATCTCAGATAAGTATCATATTACTAAAGTCGTAACTGAAAATTGCAACTTGCTTGAGGAATTTAGAAGGAACAGTTGTATGCAGTGTGTGAAGGTAAGGATACTTACCTTAAATATAGTTGAAGATTTATCTGTTAAAACTTTTTATAGGCATGAGTAATAAAACTAGAGAAAGTAAAATAATGAACTACTATAAAGTGACATGCATAAGGGGAAACGTTAAGGAATTTTGATCTAGAATAGAAGAAATAGTATCTTAATACAGTGAAGAAATACGATTTTCTTTGGTAATATCCCTTACTGAGATGTAAACCATGTGTCACAATTCACTCAGAGAAAGTACTGATTCTTAACTCAATTTTAAAGAAAATATTTAGGAGATGTTTAGTGTTCTATAGAATTTTATAATTAAAGCCATTGGTAATAATTTTCATTAATTAAAAAATATGAATATCTAAAGTAAAAAAATTTGGCTATACTTGTAGCCTCTTTTATATATATTCTTGCTAACCTGTGATGGTATTCTTCGCAGTCAGTCAATATTACCTGTGAGTGTATGATATATATATATAGTATATATATATATATACAATATATATAAAATATATAAAAATATATAATATATATAAATGTATATAATATATATAATATATACAATATATATAAATATATAATATATATATACAACATATATATTATATATCATCTCAATCAATCGAGATACCAAGGATTATTGGATTATACTACACTTGCTAATAACCCAAAGCTACAATTTTACCATTCATCTTATTTTTAGACCACTATACCTTATGGATAAATTTTATTTAAAAGTGTACCTACTATAAAATACTATACATAACGGAAAATTGTTTTATTAATTATTTATATTATGTTGGTTTTAGCTTCAGGTTCAGTGAGAGACCCTGTCTCAAGGGAATAAGGTGGAAAGACATAGAGGACATCATGCATGTACGCTCCTCCACAAGTACACACACACACACACACACGCACGCACGCACGCACGCACGCACGCACGCACACGCACACATGCAGTAACAGTACACATACTTGTCCTTTCTAGATTCCCTCCTCTGACCTTTCCATGCTTGCACAAGAGCATGTCTGTGCATATACTTCCCAACATATAGACACAAATGCATACACTGCACACAAGATGACAGACACATGCTCCTCTCCTCTCCAGACTCCTTGTAATACCCAGCACAGTGTAACGCTATGTGTGTTAGTTGTACTATATTTTAGGGGATAATGACAGAAAAAAGTTCGTGTTTAGTGCATTTTTTCTCAGGTATTTTTATCTGTGCAAGATTGTATCTGCAGATTCAGAAACCATGGATATAGTTTCAGTAATAATGAATATATCAGAATAGTAGAGATTATATTCTCATTTTCTATGTAAATAACCCCATGGTACCCTTAATAGCAAGGATATTGAATATCCTTGAATAATATTGAGTAATAGTGAGAAGATCCACTTCTCCTGGGGGTTGGGTTCTTTTTCTCGATTGTCTTTGGAGGTAACTGATGAGTCTTCTCTCACTTTGGTTTCTCAGCAAGGAGAACTAATGAAAATGAGAGGAAATGAAGAGTTTTCCAAACAGAGATTTGATATAGCTGTTATTTTTTACACCAGAGCCATTGAATATAGGTAAGAGCACAGTGGAACAGCAGAACTCTTCTCTGTGGTAGATCCAGGTAGAGTGTTAGGAGAAGTAGCAGCGAGATGAGCTGTAGACTGTCTTCCATTTGCCATGCAGAGTAGGTTTTCTCTTCTGTAGGTATTAGTAGCAGTGCTGACACCTGAGTACGTGAACCAGCAGGTGTCTCAGGCACCTCAGGCAGGACAGTCCGCTGTTTTCCACAGACTGACTGGAGTCGTGTCTGTTTCCTTCTGTATCAACTACTCCTGCTATACTATTAACTGACTATAGGGAGGGGTGTTTGGACCTCATACTTAAGAAGTTACCGTGTAGGAAGCTTTGCTTTCTTGGGGGAACTTTTTGTTTGTTTGTTTTTTGTTTTCTTCAAAACAGGCTTTCCCTGCATAGCCTTGGCTGTCCTGGAGCTTACTCTGGACTAAGTTGGCCTTGAACTCACAGAGATCTGCCTTCCTCTGACCCCCGAGTGCTGGAATTAAAGGCGTGGACCACCACTGCCTGGCTCTTGGGGAACTTCTAAAGAAAATAGTTGTAGTTGTTGAGAGGGTAGATGTATGCACTCTCTACATACGTTACTCAGAGGCTGGATCATTATGGCTTTCCTCCTGATATATCTTACTCTGTCATTACTGCTCATCTGAGCTGGGCCACCTTATATTTTAGCAGATTTTAGGGGTGCTCTGCAGATTGCCCCTTTCCTACTCTGTTCTTCACAGGGATTGAGGGAATCCAATTGCATGTCATACCTAAAGGCTACAGAATCAGACAACGAAAATTAACAAAATTTGAAAATATCTACCTACGATTATTACTGTTGTGTTTTACAAGTTTCTTTTGTTTGAGTAAAGTCACAGTCCTGACTTAGATAAGTCATCTTGTCTTTCATAGTTGCATACTTTGTAGTTGGGTGTTATTACTCACTTCTCACAATAGTCCTATGGGGTAGATACATTAGTAATTATCTTCATTTCTTCTGAACAAGGTACTGAGAAAGTAAAAAACCTGAATTTCAGTCAGTTAATATTCTAAATCCTATATTCTTTCTGCTCTGCCACATAGTTGTAAAGTTTAAGATTTTTTTTTTGTCTTAGGTTTTTTAATATGGCTTTTGTTTGTTTCAGACATAATGTGTCTTACTGACTAAATGTTACTTCTTTTTAAGACCTGAAAACCATCTCCTTTATGGTAACCGAGCTCTCTGTTTTCTTCGTATGGGACAGTTTAGGTAAGTCGGTTAAAGTGACCTAATTACTGAAATACTATGCCCAGTACCTATTTTAGGGAAACATTTATCTGTCTTGCAGGTGTGCAAGACAACCCCTTTGTCTTTGTCTGAAATAGTTAAGTGGGTAAAGGAAGAGGTTTCATGTAGCAGAGTGCAAGCATTTGTCACACATGATTTTAAGTACTTGACATGTATTCTCAGTCTCACAGCACCCTTAGGTACGTTATGTCATTCTCCACATTTTACTCATGGACAGTGCCTACAGCTAGTGAGTGGTGATGCTGAGGTCCAGAAACAGACCTGCTGATAACTTCTACATCCTTGTACTTCTATGATCTATTCCGTCCTTTTGCTCTATCTAACCTACATAGAATATTTTTACTGTTTGTTTGTCTTGTTATATAAAATTAAGTAAATATTCTCATAAGTGAAAGAATGCATAGAAATTTAATGGTATTAATGGAATAGAACCATAGTTAATAGAGTTCCTTATATTGAATTTGAAATTTGCTCTTATTTATGAGTTGAGAAAGACTGAAAAAAAGGTACTCTACTGTGATTAGATTGTCCTTCATTTAAAAAATTTTAGTATATGACTTATAAGTGTTATTATTAAACAGTATATATTGTTGTATTCAATCATGCCCTGTCTTATTGTAAGCGGGTGGGTCCAAAAATACATCCATACAGAGGAAAATATTCAAAACTCATTGAACTAGGAAACCAAGTTAGAGCCTGGGACCCTCAGAACAAGGCTGCGTGGCCAAGGTCGTACATAGATTTTAGTTATAATTCACTTTTGCCTTTGACTTTCTGTTACCTAAAATAAAAAAGGAAAACTTGAAAAGTCATGAAATTTTCATTATTCATAAACATTTATAGCAGTTGTTTGGTTGAAAGTGGTTTCCTCATGCTTAACCTAGAAATTATTACGTGGATCACTAGTAATGTTAACTAAGTGATAGAGAAAAATTCCAGAAACAATAGGAAAAACTCTGAAAAATACAGTTTGGAGTTTCACAAATAAGTTTTTTTATGAAGTCATGAAAACTGAGAAATCCTATGCCAGTTGTTATTTTAGTAAAAACACTTCCCCGGGAATGTGGGAGAGTGGGAGTGGGGGAAGGTGTAGTATCTTCCAAGTATGTAGCGTTTAAAAAAGTAACATTTATTGTGTTTCTCTTTTATTATAAACAGAACACATTCTCATGGTAGAAAATTTGGAAAATACAAGAGTTTAAAAAGAAGAAAATAAGTATCACCAGTAACCCAACCACCTTGGAGAATACCGCTGTATTAACGTTATGCAGCTTTTAGATGGCTTAAGCCGTGGATAATCCGAGGCTATCTAGACTAGAGGAATGGATGGGCTTGACACAGTCTTCCACCAATACTACTGTTCTCAACTGGTTCTGACAAGAAATGAGCTGCAAATGTCTAGGTTATTGTTTCTGGCTAGGTCCAGAGTTAACAGATAATCTGTACTGTTTGAAGGTGAATTTGTATGCTTCAAGATCAGATAAATAGGTTTATGACTTGGCTAGCCTCTTGT
This sequence comes from Peromyscus eremicus, assembly GCF_949786415.1. NCBI lineage: Eukaryota > Metazoa > Chordata > Mammalia > Rodentia > Cricetidae > Peromyscus > Peromyscus eremicus. The sequence continues at coordinate 4,025,166 of NC_081428.1, read as the reverse complement.
GAAAATTGAGGCAGAGGGTCATCTACTTTGCAGCTCTGAGAGCTGAGAGGCAAAGCAGGGTGGTTCCGTTCTTACGAGTATTTGAAAGATAGACACACGAGGAAGATCTTCCTAAAGCCCCGCAGCAACAGGAGGTGAAAGTAGAATCCCAACCTCTAGACAGTGTGAGGTGAAGGCTGAGAGAGAGCAGGGACCTGTCCGTGCACCCTGTTGACGGTCTAGCTTGTAATTGAACACATCTGGATTCACACAGGCAGGTCGGTGTACTTGAGGGTCACTGGTTTCTATCAGGCAGTCACCAACATGGATCTGATGCTCCTTTAACATAGAGAACTATGCTACACTGGTTTTGCTGATGCCTCTTAACTTCTCACACATTGCTTATCTGATTTTGCTCAATAATGTAGAGGTGAGGTTTTCAGGGTCTGTACCTCCTGAGTAGATGATGATACATAGGAATGTGCTTCCACTGGTGGAGCTGTGCCTGGACACAGGAGTACTCTTGCTCTGGGAAGAACTGCTTTAGCTGGATTACCGAGGTTGAGATGTTGTGAAATTCTCACATCAAGTGGATTCCTTCCAGACCTGTCATGGGAATCTGGCCAAGCAGCTGCAGGGACAGCTGGAGATAAAGGCTCCACCCAGTGACCCTGGGAGACAGCGTAGTCCCTAGTTCTCAAGGCCAGACTTCCTATTTGTTGTTAAAAAGCAGACGTCAAAGTATAAAAGAACTGAAATGGAAAAAGATCAAGGCTTGAATGAATGCTAAAATGCATAAGTGATTCTGAAATACTTTAATCCTAAAATATTAGAAAATGAAAACATTCAGTTTTAAAAATAACTTTGGCAAGATTACTCTGAAAAGGTAAAAATATGTACATTGACTCTTGACAGGCTCTGTCCTGAGTACTTTATGCATATTTATTCCTAAAAACCTTCACAACCATGGGGGTAGTTGCTGCTGTCTCTTTCAGATGAGAAAATGGATACAGTGAGGCCCATCAGAGTGCCCAGGATGCTTAGATGGGTGTGGTGCAGACAGAACTTGCACCCGGTCTCCCTGGATGTGGTCTCGACATCAGTCACCTTGGGAAGGTGACAATAGAGTACAACGGGAATGTGAACATCGGAAAATCTCTAAAACAAATGATCCAAATAGTCACACATTTATGAGGACCTGCCTATCCTTACGTAACATGCAGATTAAAAACTACAAGTTTCTCTTTCATACCCATCAGATTGGCAAAAACTTAAAACCTTCGTAATATCAAGTATTTGAGAGGATGTGGAACAAAGGCAACTTTGATACTCGGCTGGAGAAAGTGTTAATTGGTACAGTCACTGTGGAGAGCGGTCTGACAAGGTGAAGATGTGCACACTCTGCAGTCCACCTCTAGAGTCATCCCTTCCCAGCTGTCAGATGTGTGCCCAAGAAGACATGTGCAAGCCTTCACGTAGCATTGTTTGTGCGAGTAGACGTGGAAACAACGGAAATGCCCATCAGGAGGGGCATGGATAAATGGATTGTGGTATATTCATACAAAGACATTTTAAAAAGCACTTAAAAGGAGTGCAATGTTGAGTGTCAAGCAAGTTGCAGAATGATTTGTACAGTGTGATGCCATTTGTATACTGTTTAAAGACATGCAAAATAATGTGCATATTCATATTAATATGAAGCATGAATTTCAAGTGTTTTTAAAATGTGTGGGCATGTATACCAAATGAGTGGCTATCTCTGGGGAGAGAAGGGGAAAAGGGTTTGGACATGGGAGAGGTGGTGTAGTGGGGGTCAGCTGCAACAAACCTGCAAAAGGAGCTGGAGTGAATATGGCAAAGTGTGTATTTCTTGCTAAGTTGGTACATGAGTGTTCTTCATGGTAATGTTATGGTCTCTGAATTGTGTATACTTGAAATCCTTGATAAAAAAGTAAAACGAGTATAATGTAATGTACATAGAAGGAAAAAAAATACAGCAGTGAAACATCAAGGTCAAAATGAGATGATTTGGAAGGAGAGAGACACCGTGATGTTACGGTTAGTGGTCCAAGGAAGAAGGCCAGAGATGAAGGGGTGTGAGCTGGGAAGCAGATGCTTCACCCTGAAGTGATGAAGGAATCTGTGGTGGTTATAATGTTGAAATAAACAGATTGTCACTCAGAGAGAGACCTTTGAGAGGACACAGGTGAGGCCAAGAGCCAGTATAAGCCCTCTGGGCTGGATGTTGTACGTGGGAAGTAAAGAGCTGGGGGATTGCACCATTACTTTTCTTCAGGCTGCTGCTGCTGCTTTTCCCTTGGAATCCTTGAAGCTTAGGAGTGTGTTCCACAAATCCCAGGACTCCGGGATTGCATGAGATTTTACTTTATTCTGATCTTCTAGAAGCATGCTTTACAAAATGCAGTTTGTAGCCATAGGACGTTATTAGAGTGATGGTTGTGATTGATTCAGTTTCATATGTAGGAAAAGGACTCAGACACGTCTAATTTCGGTGGCTACAAAAGCTTATGTAATGTACGCAAGTAGATTTTGCCTGCGCTGTCTCACTCATTTTGTGGAATTCCTATTTGGGAAATTTGAATCCTTTGTGGGGGGTATAATGAACATTGCTAAAGGGAAATGTAATTGGAAATGGGGGACATGTACCCTGGAATATTCTCATCTGCTCAGAAATCCTTAACCTTTTTATATTTCTTTACCTATCTTGCAATTATTACTTCCCATCAGACCCCAACTGTGATTTGTATAGCAGAGAAACTAAGTCCTGTTGATTTGTTTTCTGAATTTCTGAGATCAGAGATACAGCAATTTAACCATGCTTCTGTGAGAATTACCCCCCTCCCTTGAGTAAGTGAGACGGAGAGAATGCACTTTTGTGAGGGGTCCACAGGTTTAGTTTTAGTGTGTGCTGTTTGCATTTTTCCTGGTGTTTCTCTTAATCACATGGTCTGGTTTTGTTTAGAAGCACTGAATTTGCTCTTGACAAAAACATAGTTGCCAGTTGTTTGGGGGGGCGGTGTCCTCCTTTTTAAGAAGATGTAATTTTATTTTATATGTACAAGTGTTTTACTGTGCATATGTGTATGTATGCACCATATGCACATAGTGCCCATGGAGGCCAGAAGAGCGAGTCAGATCTCCTGGAATTGGAGTTAAAGACAGTTGTGAACTGCCCTGTGGGTTCTGGGAACTGAAACCAGGTCCTCTGCAAGAGCAGTCAGTGCTCTTAACCGCTGAGTCATCTCTCTAGCCCCGTTACCACCCCCCACCCCGTTTTTAAAAAGAAGAAATAGGTGCACATGATAAAATTTTGCACTGAAAAGGTTTCACTGACAGCTCTTGTGTACTCATTCATTACCTGTTCTCTTCGGATCCTGTTTCCATCATACCTCGTGTCTGTAGACGTGCTCATGTCCACTTTATATATCCTGGTACAGGCAATTTGAGATGATTCAGTGAGACATACCTTTTAAAAATCACGAGTGGGAAACATACACTGCACATGCTGTTGTATAATTTGCTTTTTAAAGATTTATTTATTTTTATGAATGAGTGCCTTGTCTGCATGTACAACTTCATGTCAGAAGAGGGCATCAGATCCTGTTCTAGATGGTTGTGAACCACCATGTGGTTGCGGAGAATTGAACTCAGCACCTCTGGAAGAGCAGCCAGTGCTCTTAACCTCTGAGCCATCTCTCTAACCCTAACTTTCTTTTTTAAAAATGTTAAGTCTTAGAACTTGTATCAGTGTGTATCAAGATCTTGTTCTTGTTTGTAGGCAACATTTAATTGGGTAGATACTCAAGTGATCCATCAGGTTGTATTAATATATGGTTGAATAGACTATTGGATTAGTTTATAGATTATTTATAATTACAAATCATTAGAATGTAGATTATTTTCACTTAAGTTAAATAAATACAGGTTTTTAATGACTCCTTTTACTTATATTCAGTGTTCAGGTGCTAATATCTCTGTAGGATAAATTCTTGATAAGCTTTTGCTCTGTTAGATGAAGGAGCATGAAGAGGTTTAAACTTAGGAACTTTGATTTAAAACATTTTAATTCTGTTGGTGGTTGTTAGTCACTATGTATTAGTCACACAGTATCTGAGTGAATTATGTTTCATACTTTAATAGTAACATTAAGCTACTTGGGGATTAGTTCATTGTTTCTTTTTTAATCTAGTAGGACCTTGAAAGTAATGATAGATAATACAAGGGGAAGGGTCCTTGAAAACCAACAAAGTGCTTGTATACTTCACTGTATGCATACATGCTGTGGTTTGAGGAGGTCAATAAATAGCGTCTCCTTTGCCCTGTCCAGAATCAGTTAAGAGATGGGCGTGGAATGTATGCTAATGATGACCAAATACCACCTTCCTTACAGTTGTAGACATTGGGACTGGGGGCCTTAAGTCTGATTGTTAAATGGTTTATTACTGATTCACTCACAGTCACATACAGAACTAAGAAACCAGAGCCTGTGAACTTTAAACCTAGAAGAAAAGGTCATCTGACGTTCTATCTGTGCTGGAGAGATGGCTCAGCATTAAGACCACTGGCTGTTTCTTCAGAGGATCTGGGTTCAATTCTTAGCACCCACATGGCAGCTCACAACTGTCTGTAACTCCAGTTCCAGGGGATCTGACATCTTCACATCAATGCACATAAAATAAATTAAATAAATTATTAAAAAAGATCCCAGAGTAATAAAAAGAAAAAAGCAATATTATATGTGAAGCATTAGATTGGGGTTTGTCTGGGAAAGTAAACACGCTTTATGGTAACTGTAATAAGTCGGAGCACTTGGACTGGAACAGTCCTAGGTAGTTAATAGCAGTCGACATCTCTGTCTTCCCACTCTCACAGACTCCTGCTCACTTGGCTGCAGTGGTCTGGAGAGCAGCCCTGTAACCTACTCTGTTCACTTGGCTCCAGTTGTAAGATGTGGCCACGTGCTAGAAAATCTACTAGTTTAACTTCAGTTCATGCATCACCAAATGGGTTATTATACTATATGCTGCTCAAACAACTGATATATGTTATGGTACCACTGTGTTAACACCACTCAACCCTGATTCAACAAGTCATACCAATGTTCTAGTTATGGCTGATGCCAGAAATGGGCAGAATAGACAGAGTCCTGCATTCTAGCCAGTGAGCCCGTAGTGTGGAGCCTCAAGTTGGAAGTGGTGTGCTGTATTCATGGAACTGATAGTGTGCCACATGCCCGCAGTTACAGAAGGGAGAGTAGGTGGTTAGGGTCTAGACTTGGCAGGTTACGCAGTAGGGCTGTTGGCCATTAAGCAGGGTGGTAAGATGCCAAAGAATTTCAATGAGTTGAGGCTGTTACCCATAGTTAGTACCTTTACAGGCTTACTCTGGTTACAGGCAATTACTTTGAAGGAGCTGCAGGAAGGCTGAGGCTGGGGAGGCTGCTGGAGGACTCCAGGCTGGAGAAGGTAGTGAGAACAGACATGGAAAAGTGGAAAGAGTCATGATACTCAAGAGGCGAGGTTGACAGGAATGGCTTCGTGCTGGGACTTGAGGGAGGAGACTGTGGTTTGTGTCCGTAGCAGATCTTTGGATTCTGGGCCCACTCACTGGCAGTGGGGGGTCATTGGAAGAGGAGTAAATTTGTTGGAGGTAGAATCTGACTTTATATGTAAAATCATATACATATAAAAAATCGTGTTTGTGTATGTACACATACATTTATAAATATAAAATACACTGAATACACACGTATACTGAGTGAAAATGCCTGGGAAGCATCCAAATTGGAATATTGATAGAGGTGAATTATGTGGGTCTGGAACTAAAAAGAGTAGATGACATGTATAGGGTAGATGACCAAGAAGCTTGAAGTTGGAGATGTAGTTGATATTGCTAAGGAAAGTAGGTTTCACCCTTGCCTGCATATTGGAATCATTGAAACTTTGAACCCAGACATTCTAGTTTAAGTAATCTCGGGTAAGCTTGCAGAAAGGGCTTTTTGAAGCTTCCCCAGTAATATTAGTATGTGAGCAAGACTGAGACAACCTTGAAGTCCTTTAGGAGAGCACAAGCTAAGATAAAAGAGGAACCAAGTGGAACCTCAAAAATATCGATTAGAGAAGGGCGAAACCTGGCCTGGAGACTCCTTACAAATATCCAGAAAGGCAAGAAATAGTTGTGTGCGAAGAAGTGAGAACATTGACTGCCAGGATGTGTGAGAGTATTTGGATTTAGCAATATGGACCATATTCTGTAACCAGAAGAGCTGTCAGTGGAGCCTTTGAGCAGAAGGTGGTTGGTGTGAGCTGAGAACTAAGGACGCAATAGGTGTAGACAACATCTAAAAATGTTTAGGGGAAGAGACTTGGTGCCTTAAGGCTGTTTTCGGTAGGTAACAGATTGAACTGGCTTAAGTGGTAAAGAAATGTAATTCCCAGGTTCCAGAAGAAGGTGGCTCTAAGGTGTGTGTGATGGCTCAGCACTGTCATCTCAGACCCAGATTTTCAGCCTGAATGACTTGGTCAGAAAGCTGCCACGCCATCCCTGTGGTGGCAGGGTGACTCCTGTGACTTTGCAGCTGTCAGGCCCGCTATTCATTCTCCAGCAGAAGAAAAAGCCAGGTTTGTTGTGAACTTTTCAAAAGGATCTTAGAACACATCCGAGGGAATACGTTTATCACAAGGGAATAGACTGAATTCTCGGAAGTCAGACAATTTGAAACAACACCCAGATCTCAACAGTACCCAGGCATCCCTTGTTCTTACTTCCAATCGCTGTCCACCTCTCTTCCCAGAATATTTTCCTAGACTTACATTAGGTAGTTCTATGCAGTGTAAATGGGGTCATGTATGTGCTCTTCTGTGTTTGGCTCTCATCACTGTTTTGGGGGTCCATGTTGTTGCATGTACTTGTAAAGTATTCGCCTAGTGCATGAATATACCATGGTTTATCCATTGTATGATTGATGGGCATTTTGGTAAGTTTCTAGTCTTTGCCTGTTAGTGCTACCAGTTTCTGCTGAGTGTGCAATCAAAGACAGAGGGCATGCTTATATTCAGCTATAGTTCATAGCTTTCCTGTGATGGTATCATTTCAGTCTACTGCAGAGTATAAGAGTTTCAGTCCACGTCCTCGCCAGCACTTAATTTGTGTCTTCCATTAGACATGGTGGGTGTGGAGTGGTATAAGCCTAGTGTTAGGCTGCATTTCTGTAAGTTGGTTAAGGATACTTGAGTATTTTTTCATATGCTAATTGCCTATTTGGGTGTCCTCTTTTGTGAAGTGCCTTGTTTGTCGTTTGTTATCCCCTCCCCCCACCTCCCAGTTGAATGCCTGTCTTTTGTTTGTTTGTTTGTTTGTTTTTCGAGACAGGGTTTCTCTGAGTAGCTTTGGAGCCTGTCCTGGATCTCGCTCTGTAGACCAGGCTGGCCTCGAACTCACAGAGATCTGCCTGCCTCTGCCTCTCGTGCTGGGATTAAAGGCGTGCGCGACCACCGCCTGGCTGAATGCCTGTCTTTGTGGCGCTTGTTTTGTGGTCTGGATGTGAGTCACTGAGACACAGTATTGCAAGTGTCCCCACTCTCAGTGGCTTACCCTCCAGTACTTGCTGGTTGTTTTCTTTCCTCCGAAAGCTGTTAATTCTAGGGATGGTGGAATGGTTCAGTGAGTGGCATTTGCCACCAAGCTGCAAAACCTTGAGTTTGGTCCCAGGTTGCACATGGTAACTGACTCCTATAAGTTGTCCTCTGACCTCCACACTCAGCCTCCCTTCTGCAACACACACACACAGAAGCTGTTAATTTTAGTATAATGCAATTTATTAGTTTCTTCCTTTATGGTAAGCACTTTTTGTGTTGTGTTTGTAATCTTTGCTCTAAAGCCACCAGAGTGTTCTATGTTTCTTCTAAAAGTTTGACTTTTTTTTGTTTTTTAAAAAGATGATTAACATTGCTATTTAGATTCACAGCCTCCTGAGCTTGGTTTTGCTGTTGAGCGTGAGGGAGCGTTTGACATTTGTGTGAATGTCTAAGTGGTTTAGCACCATTTATTAAAAGTATTTACCCCATGCACTGTGCTCTCACTTGTCATATGTCAGTTTGTGTAGAGTCTCCTGCCCATTCCTCCATCCTTTTCTGTTGATCTAATTGTCTCTCTTTAGGAGGTTTTGTTATTTTGTTTTTTCTTCTTTAATATTTTAGTATATACCTTTAGTAGGAATTAATGTTTGATGGTATACTACCTCATTTTGTTTTTTTTTTTTTTAATTTTTGAAGTATGGTGAATTGATGTGTGTGACTATGAGATGATGAACTAGTGAATTCATACCAGACATTTAAACTAGGGAAATGAAAACAGAGTGAGTTGGACACTAAGAAGGAGTGTGTGAGCTTATAGGAAAGAGTAGGATGTCTGAACTGGTGCTTTATGCGTTTGGGCATTTTTGAAAAGTGCCGAGTTCCTACGTGGATGTGGTGAGGACCTGTGAAACAAGCTGTTGGGGGTGTCCTTGAAGACACAGATACCAGGAGACAGACTAAAGTGTGGGTCTTTTAGTGCCTGACAGTTTCTAATTTAGTATGTACCTCAACAGAGCAGCCAGATCAGTCACCATCCCCCTCTATAGATGAAAGAGTGGGTTCAGAGCCAGTGACCTCCTGCAGGCTCCAGGAGAAGCCGTGGTCTAATTACACAGCTGTTCTCAGCCTGTGGGTCACTGACCCCTTTGTGGGGTGACTTGTTACATAACTCTCATATAGAATATATAATGACCCTTTCACTGGGGTCACTTAAGACCATCAGAAAACACAGATATTTACATTCCATTTATAACAGTAGCAAAATTACAGTTATAAAGTAGCAATGAAAGTAATTTTATGGTTGGGGGTCACCACAGTATGAGGGGTTGCAGTATTAGGAAGTTTGAGAAACAACTGTTCTAGAGTCTATGCTCTGTTCAGTGTAGCTTAACTATCATGTTGTGGGAAAGGCTTGGGAGCTACCTTGTTGAGAATCAGAAGTTTTGTGAAAAGACAAAAATAGTATAGAAAATCATGTGAGTAATGAGTCTAGCGTAGATGTTGGAGAGACACCTAAGGAACGCTCTAGAAATACTAAACCTAATCCTTGGTAGTTGTGATGGGATCAGATAACTCCTCCCCTTTGTTTTATTTTCCTGCAGTTTTCTAACTTTACTACAGGGGACGTTTATTATATGGATTAAAATTTTTTGACTAGATTATATTCATGGAAAAATAACAACATAAAAATGGGTACATGCTTTATAGTACTTTTACAGTAAAAGAATGGAATGTTTAAATATTTCGTTTCTTGTTTTTCTTTTTAGAAATGCACTTAGTGATGGAAAGAGGGCCATTGTTTTGAAGAACACCTGGCCAAAGGTAGGCTTCTTCTGTACTGTACAGTGAGCACGCCCTTGAACCTTACCCTTGTGTGAAAACCGGTCTGTGGGATAGCATCTTTGTACATAAAAATGCTAGGTGATGTTCCAGAGAGCTCAGGGACAGAAAATGGGTTCATGAGTTCACTGTACGTTCAGGGCTTGGCTGTGAGAGGCGGTGAGCAGTAAAGCAATCCATCCCTGCAAGTCCAAAGTCCTTGCCTTAGTGGAAGAGAAGGGAGTGATGGGTTGGAGGGGAGAGAAGGAGGGAATCAGAGGGAGAATGAATGAGAGACTCCTTTTTGCCTCAGGATTAGAAAGGCATTCCAAAGCTCCTCCCAAGTTTTAATTCTGCTTTTATTTAGGCACAACAGTGTACAAGTATTCCCTCTCACCCCCAGCACCAAGTTTTCTTGAGTAATGTAGTGCACAAAATCAACAGCAGAAAACTTCGTTATACACAAGTTTGTCAAGACATGAATGTGCTAAGTGGCTAGGGTGAGATCACTTGTTACATAGCTCTCATATATAATTGATAGGACTTAGATACTGAATATGCAGAGTACTCTTAAAGGAAGTAAGAAACCTGAAAAGAGGTGGACCATGAAAATGAATAAGTTTTCATAGAAAACTTATCCCGAATGGCAAATAGAAATGAGAAACCTGCCGGGCGGTGGTGGCACACGCCTTTAATCCCAGCACTTGGGAGGCAGAGCCAGGCGGATGACTGTGAGTTTAAGGCCAGCCTGGGCTACAGAGTGAGTTCTAGGAAAGGTGCAAAGCTACACAGAGAAACCCTGTCTCAAAAAAGCCCAAAAAAAAAAAAAAGAGAGAGAGAGAGAAACCAAGGACTGGAGAGATATCTGTGGTTAGGAGAGCTTGCTACTCTAGCAAAGGCCGGAATTCACTTTCCTACACCCAAGTCAGGTGGCTCACAACTGCCTATAACTCCAGCTCCACAGGATCTCATCCCTTCTTCTGGCCTCCCAGGCACCCCACACATATGCACACACAAACACATACATATAAAAACATTAAAAATATAAGTAAATCTTTTTAAAAATGAGGAACTTGGCTCTGTTTCTAATAAAGTTATAAGGGATAAAGATAGAGAAGAACCCAAATGAAACAGAGGACCTAAGGAACATAGACCCACATAGCCACCAGCAAGTAAGGTGATGTGATGGTGCTTACGTGAGACTGAGGGTCCTGAGTGATGTACTCATTGGGTAGTAATGACAGGAATTCAGTTAACTGGTAGGAATGTGGCTTGCTTACAACTAACTTGGGAAGAGGTAGGATGTCCACAGCCCACGATTACTGTATTCTGTGTGCACTTGATCCTGTGTGTGTGTTCCCTAATGGTTACCTGATTTCATGTGCGTGCACCCTAGACATTTTTTGCATATCTACACATGGTAAAATGTACAAAATCATTGAAGCATTTTTATTTTTTTCAGTTCTGATTTTATACTGATTAATTGATTGGTTGATTGTGGTAGTGATGATTGAACCTACAGACTCAAATACTGACAGTAACCCTCCCACTGAGCTCTGTCCCCACTCAGCTTTCTTTTTCCCTTCTTGCGACAATAGTTTCATTACCTTGCCCTGGCTGTCCTTGAACTCACTGGTCCAGGCCTTGAACTTGTCACCTTCCCACCTTTCTCCTGAGTAGCAGAGATTATTGGTCTCTGCCAGAAGGTCTGTCTTACAGCATTGTTCTGGCCTAATTGTCTAGTGGTAAAGTAGTAGATGAATGTCGTATTTTCACTTGATCCAAGTTGTTACTTTGGTTCTTCTGATGTGTTCACATCTTGAACACCCTTCCTCTCCCTCCTCAGTCTAGCTACTCTTTCTCTGAGTCACTCTCTTGACCTTTTGGCCTCCTCCCTTTCCCTCAAATGGGCAGGACTCATCCCTTGTTTATTCTCTCTATCTTGAATGCTTTCTTCAGCATTGACCAGCTATTTTATTGCTGGTCGTTCTTCACTTCATGTCCCTTAGTCAGCTGTTTCCTGGTCACGGCCCCCTAGGTATTTCCTAGTCTCTTCTTTGCTTCCTTTCTCCCCTTTTTATCATGTAGCTTTTTTTTTTTTTTTTTTTTTTTTTACAACATACCATGTGTCTAGTTAAGTACCATTCTAAGGCAAAGGTTCTGTGATTTACTCTGGAATCCAAACACTCTTGACACACTGGAGTTCAGTTGTAGGGCAGCAGTGACAGATTAGACACCAACAAAGGAACCTCCAGAACACAGTGCCATGTAGTCATAGCTGACGGGAGTGACATGAGCAGGCGCTTGAGTGCTGTTGCTGGTTTAGTGAATAAATCATCAAGTACTAAATTGTGTTGGAGACAGGTTGGCTGACTTACCAACATTTATGGATTTTGAAAACAGTATTAAATGAAAAGAGTCAGTAAAAGCAAGCATTCCATAGGTTAGGAGACTACTTACTCTGGATGGTCTTTGCTTCTGGGTAGGAGAGGAAAAGGAAGTTAGCAAGTTACCACGGAGATTAGTCATGTCTGTGGTTTTACTGAAGAGAATCTGAAACATAAGTAACTGTTAAAGCATAGTTCTCTGTGTTCTGTTTGTCTTTATAATTTATTTTAATGAGGTTTCAGGGCAGCTGAGGTGGACCATCAGGTAAAGCGCTTGCCATGCAGTCCTGGTGACTGACTCCTGAAAGTTGTCCGCTGGTTTCCACGTGTGCACTTTGGCATGTATGCATATGTGTACACACACAGGCACGTGAGCACACACACCTCATAGTACGTGTTCCAGATAAGACATTGTTTGGGGCTAGATTCAGTGCTAGCTGGTGCTTGTGTAGAGGGTGCTCAGCATCTTGATGTTTTCATAGTGAGTCAGTCTTTTGCTTGAAGTAGAATCTTTGTTGACCACTGAAACTTGCATTTGATGAGTATTTAATACTTGTAAAATAAGTGATAGAATTCTTAGTAATAAAACCCAGATCATATTAGTTTTCCAAAGATCTTTTGTAAATTTTTTATGAGTATTAAAACTTCCTTTTTTAAAAAAAAACTTTTCTTAATGCTCCCTTATCTATGAAGTCCCAAGGAAGATCTTCTGGAATTCTCTCTCTAGACTCCTGCTGTTCTGTTCTTCCTGTCGCTTGCACCCTGTCTCCCAGATTCTTCCTCCTGAGCTGAGGTGGAGGGACTCCGTTGAGGAAGTTGGAGCAGTCTGAGGCTTGCATATTCCTCCTCTCTCTTGGATCATTCTGTTCCGTTGCCCACAGTCAGTGTTACTGTTTTTGTTTTTGTAAGCCACGATTTCTTTTTGTCTCCATTATTATTATGTTATTCCATCTTAGCTGAAAGTATAGAGTCTAGGCTCCTTGATTTTACAGACTTTTGCCATGCAGTGAGAGCCTTCAAACCAACAGCTGTTGTCCGGGGAAGAAGAACTCCCCTCAGTTACCGATGTAGTTAATCTGAGGTGCACCCTAAGGTGGTCGTGGTTGGGTTAGTGCATGCCTACCTGTAGATCAATCACGGCTTCCTGGATCACTCACGCTTCCACTCAGCTGTATTGCCAGGGTAGGATACTAGAATTGATGGTTCTGCCAGACAGAAGAATTAGAAGTGATGGCTTCTAGTGGAAGGGATGGAGGTAGGCCAGCATTGGGGGGCTTCTTCCTAATGTCATAGATAACCAGAGTTTCAAAGGCAGGGCAGAACTTTGGTACTTGGTTTCAAAAAAGAGATAATTTTAATTTAATCTTAATCCAGACAACCTCAGCAGAAAGATCTGAGAAAATCCTCGTCAGTCATTAGGAATTGCACTGAATGTTATAGAGTACAGGAAAAGGACCCAATAGAGGGTGAGAATAGGGGGGTGGCAGGGGAATGAAGAGAAATACTCACTGAGAGTTTATGGCCTGTCGTTTCTCATGCTAAGCTGTGTTTCCCTCTTTCAAGGCACTTATCCACACTCTGAAGTTGATCAGTGTCTAGAGGTAGGATTTTGACCTTGTAGTGTATCTGAGGGATCTCAGCTGTCAGGAAATAGAGCACTCACCGTTAGGGACAAGCTATGTTTAATGAGGCACCGTATGAGTCAGTATCTTTGACCTAAGACTAGACAGTGTGCTAAACTTCTGTAGAACTCACAGACAGGCCCCAAAGACACAGCACAGAATCTGCACACACACACACACACACACACACACACACACACACACACACACACCGCTGACTTCTATTAATGAAAACTTAGTTTTTTAAAGGAACACTTTTTTTTTTTTTGGATTGTGTTTTCTTTTGAATTCTTGTTAAAAAGAATGTTCTCTGTAAGATAAATTATAAATAAGGAGTTCTGGACCAGTATGATGAGTCAGGTTCTGTGCTTTGTTTGTGTGACATGCTGCAGGTTCCAGCCTCATTGGCTGCTAATCATCCTCTGGTAGATTTGTTCCTAAAATGGGAGTTTGATGTGTGGGTAGCTCAGAGAGGGCATTAGTTCCGTTAGCTTTCTAGAGTCAAAAGCTAATGTTTAGAGCGAGAAAGGGTTTTTTAATTTTGTAACAACTAAAGTCCTTAACACTGGAATTAAGAGTAAATAAAACCAGTACCTTTCAGACTTCTCTTGCGTCTGGAAACTGTATTTAGAGGTAAAACACAAGCTGACCAGAGGGAGAAGCGGTCCTGAGAGGTCGCCGGCCGCAGTTCTCACTTGTCTCTGTGCCCTTGGAAGTGTCGGCAAGATGGCGTAGGTGCAAGTGGGTCCCTCCAGTTCCAGGAACCTTTGACTTCAAAGCACAGGGGTGTCATGACTTAGAGACTGACTGCATTCGAATGGTTTGAAAAATTAAGTTGTTTACCTAAAACTAATGACTTTATACCTTATTTAGTTAGCTAAATAATTATTTTGTTCCTTAATAGTAAACTATATCAAAAGTTAAATTATTTTCTGGGGGTTCAAAAACTTTAAAATACTGGTTTTTAGGTTAATTATTAAAATTACTTGCTTATTTATAACTTTTTACTTAACTCATTAGCCACTTTATTTTCTGGGATTTTAGTATTTTAATTTATTTTTCATTGATAGGCCTAAAGTAATCCATTTCAACCAGAAAAGATTTTCCTTATCTATCTTCTCTAACCTAAGCGTATTTTTTGAGAAAAAATTAAATTTATCTTTTTGGAACAGGGTCATTACCGTTACTGTGATGCTCTTTCTATGCTGGGGGAGTATGACTGGGCCCTGCAAGCAAACGTAAAGGCTCAGAGACTCTGTAAAAATGACCCTGAGGGAATCAAGGATCTAATTCAGCAGCATGTAAAGTTACAAAAACAAATAGAAGACCTGCAAGGTATTTCACCTAAGATTCTTTTGGTTACAGTCGAATTCCCTTTAAAACTTTTGAAAATGGATTTCTTGGATTAATGGAGGACCGTACCAATTCTCACTGGTTTGTACTTCTGTTATGCTGTCTTGGTGAAGTCTCTTGAGTACTGTCTCTGTGTAGAATTATGATAGTGTTGTGTTCAGCTAGGTGATTGAAAGTGATTTCTTTATTTGAAACACAATAATTGAGTTTTTATTTGTTTTGTAGAAAAATACCCCTTCCTGCACTTTCTGATAACTTTTTAAATTTGTTTTTTTTTTTTTTATTAATTTCCTAAGAAAAGGCTCTTTAGTATTGTTTGATGTTTTTGCACCAGCTTTGCAACTAATTATATAGCATGTTGAACATCTGTCATTATCTGTCTATCAATCATCTATCACCTATCTATTATCTATCTGTATCTATCATCTATCCACCCATCCATCCATCCATCCATCTCAGAAATCAGCTTTGCAGATTAGGAATTTTGAGCTCTCACTCACAGTTATTCATTTCTGTCCTTGTTTTCTTCCCTCACTCATTTTTCTTTCTCTGATACTTAAAATTCCTATGTTTACTTCCAGCATATAGATCTTTCTTCTCTTTTTTTTTTCCTTTGGGTTTTTAGTGTCTGTATAGTCGAGCTGAGCAGTTCTGTTTGTCCAGTGTAATGTGATTCTCAGATTGTGAGCTCCTTGCAGACAGGTACTACCTGGTTCACATTTGTGTGTGGCTGGCATCTTATTAGTGATCATATATAATGGGCTATCTGACAAGATCGTGAACTTTGTTGGCACGTTGAAGCATCTAGAATTGTAAAGTGCTAAGATTTATCTTTCAGCTTTCAAACTTTTAATGTTTTCAGCTGTCAGCTTAAAAGAATTATTGAAGTATTTTTAAAGTCTGTGCTGCTAGTCCATTGATTACTGTGTGTGGTTGGCTTTTATAGGTCGGACATCAAGTAAGAATCCAATTAAAGCTTTTTATGAAAGCAGGTGAGTTAATATCAGGTTAGTGGCTGCTACTTGGAAAGGCTTTTGCCATGAATTTAAGAATCACTGCCAATTTAAGAGCTAATAGCAACTTTTATATGTGGTGCTGGGAATCAAACCCAGGGCCTTACACATTCTAGGCAGGTGCTCTACCACTTAGCTATATACTCATTCCCATAGTGGCAACTTTTTTTTTTTTTTTTTTTTTGGTTTTTCGAGACAGGGTTTCTCTGTGTAGCTTTGTGCCTTTCCTGGGACTCACTTGGGAGTCCAGGCTGGCCTCGAACTCACAGAGATCCGCCTGGCTCTGCCTCCCGAGTGCTGGGATTAAAGGCGTGCGCCACCACCGCCCAGCTATAGTGGCAACTTTTAATTAAGGATGAAAGAGAGGCTTGTTTTGTATGTTTGAGGGGTGTGTGTGTGTGCAGGCAATTGTATTCCTGTCTTAAAACAGGTGACTTGGGAGTTCATTATTCAGCTATTTTTCCGGACCTTTTGAATATATGTAGCCTACCTGTGGGAAAGAATAAAATGAGATTTTAACATTGCCTGGCTTGAATGGGGACCAGTGTAGCCACGTGGGTCCTGGCCAAGGAGCACTGGGATGGAGTGTGTGCCTGTCACTTCCCAGTGTCTTTCGAAGGCTGAAGACAGACGGACTGTGGTTATAGGTAAAGACAGTAGCCAGAGGTCTACATTTTGTCATTGGCAGTTTAAATAGATTGGGGAAGGGAAGGAATTTGATCAAAATATACTGTATGAAAATTTAAAAATACTAAGAAATGTAATAAAAATTAAAGTAGATGAAGCTTTTTCTAAGGCTTGTTTAGATACATTGGATGTCAAAGCTATTAAAACAGGAAGGTTTAGTTACCTTGCTAATAGAACCAGATCCAGTCTTAGTTATATTGAACCAGGCTTAGTTATATTGGCCCAATTTCAGATTGAAAGTACTATTGATGTATAAAGCCCGTCTTAGCAGTGGAGATCTTTCCACAATGTGATACTTGGCTTTCGAGAAACAAGGGCTGTGATGCTGCAGCTTGTTAACCACTTCAGATGTGCGTCAGCTTAGGAATGACATGATGGTTCGATGTTATTTATCACCCCCAGGGCTTACATACCTAGAAATTCATCAGCACCTGCTTTTAGAACATCACTTAACTTTGTGGAAACAGACAGAGGTTTCAGAAAAACTAAGTACAGAATGGCAGATGGTGGCAATCACAATCTACAGGTAAGCTTAGCTAAAATCTCCGATTATTTCAGGTATGAACGGCCTCACTTTTCACAGTGATGCTTTGCTAGTAGATGCTTTGGTGCCCTTTTCTCTATTACTACCAAGAAAACGATTGGCTCACATCAGGCAACCTGGCCATCTCATCCAGCTGCATAAAGATAATGTTCAACTCTCACATGATTTACCTTGAAACCGTAGTTGTGTGTCTTAAAGATATTTTGCCAACACTGTTTGGCCCCTTAGTTTGCCTGTGTGTGTGTTCTCCGTGTCTGTCTCTTGGGGATGAATGACAGTCGAGTCTAGTAGCCGAGTCTTCACTGCTCGCTCTTCACAGTGACAGGTTTCTTCTGTTCTTTCCTTTCTCTTGTGTGCACTGTATTTGGTTACTGGTGTTCTGCCGACCCACCACCCAGTGGTTGCTCGGGTTCACTTTGGTTACCCTTGGCAGCCATGATCCCAGCCTTTAACTCAGTGCTGTGTTCAGCAAATGTTGTCGTCTAAGGTTTTTTTTCTGACACCACAGGCCTCTAGCCTGACTCTATCATCAGATGTCTTGGAGTATACTAAAAGCTGAATTCATATTTACATTTTGCTTCCAGATTTGAAGAAGGGAATGGGGGGGGGGCGGGTATTGGTTGAATGATAGACAGAGAAGGGAATTTTCCAAATCCCATATAGTCATTTTGTGGATAATACAGAAAATATTTCATTCCGTTAGAAGGAAAAGCGAACAGGCATTGTTCAACAGTTTATATATCAGGCATCACACTAAGCATCAGAAAGAAGATTGTTATTCAAGAATTTGTCATTTATCTTGATTTCTTATTTTTAGTCATCATGATGTTTGCTTGTTTATACATTTAGGCTTCATAACCAGCTCTGTATTTTAGGTGCTTGAGTGAATCCTATTATATTCTAGTTTAAATTCTGTTTCTTAGTGATTGCTGACACTTTGGCTATATTGCTTTTAAAATCTCACTAGTGTTATTTTCACGGGCAGGTGGCAGATGAGGCTTTGAAGGGCGATGATTGTGACTGTCATCCTGAATTTCTGCCACCTCCAAGTGAGTAGTCTCTGACTCGTTGTTGCCACCCAAACCTCTGTGCTTGAAAGGTCGTGCGAGCCTCACTTGGCTGTGTTCTTGTTCCCTACGTGATAAGACTTCAGTAGCTTTAATTCTGAAGTAGTAATCTGCTCTCAGTCACCTTTTGTCTCCGTAGTGAAGTACCTGACACAGGTTAGCTATGTAGTAAGACAAGTCTGTTTGGGCTCAAGATTCTGAAGGGTGGTCATAAAGCATGCTGCCTATGTGGGCTCAGTTCTGCTGAGGGCTGCTGATGGCAATGACCAGAGTGTGTATACAAGCAAACTGCTCGTGTCTCAGACCAGGAAGCAGTGAGAGCAGGGGCAAGGCTGAAGCCCCATAACATCTCTAGGAGGGGACCCACTGTGACAGAAAGGCCTTTCCTTGGGTCCCACTACCATAAAGCCTTCACAGCATTCCCATCCTGCCACCCTGGGAACTGGAAACTAACTGTGGCAGTTTGTTTCAAGAAAGCATTGAGGGGCCTGGAGAGAAGATTCAGCAGTTAAGAGTTCTTGATGCTCTTGTAGAGGACTCAGATCTGGTTCATGACACCCATTGGTAGCTTCAGTTCCAGGGGCTCAGACACCTTTTCTGACCTTGGTCAGGTACTAGGTACTCAGGTGATGCACGTACATCCATGCAGGCGAAGCACTCATATGCATGAAATAAATCTTTATAAAAGAAAAGACAACATTGAGGTCTAGGAAGATGGCTCAGTTGGTATACAGGGTTCACTAGAGAAGCAGAATGGAGTTGGGTGAATATATGCCAACGGGATTTATTATTACATTGAGTTACATGATGTGGTCTGGATATTCCAGTGTCTGTCTTCACGCTGGAGAGGCTAAGAACACAGGAACCTTCAGTCCTCAAGACTGGAGGCCTCAGCAGTCCCAGTCTGCAGCTGGAGGCCTGAAGATTCCTGGAAGCCACTGGTCTTCGGTGGACCTTGGATTGCTGAAGACGCTGCGTCTAATGTTAGTGAACAGTTACTAGTATTAGCAGCAGCAGTGGTAACAGCAGGGTAGATGACGTTGCCAGGGTGACAGGAAGGAACGTGAAGGCAAGCACATCTCCCTAGACTGCTTTTTTCTGACTGCCTTTGGAAGGTGCTGCCACAGTTAGGGTGGGTCTTCTCACTGATAAGAATATCTTTTACAAGTACACCTAATAACTCTGTCTAGTTGCTGACTCCAGATCCACCAGTCAGGTGACAGTCAAGATTATCTGTCACAGTTGGTAAGGAGATTGTCGAACTAGCATAAGGACCTGAGTGTGATCCCCAGCACCCAAGAGCCAGGAGTAGTGGCACATGCCTGTAATACTACACCGAGAGGCAGAGACAGGATGTCTTCAGATCACTGACTAGCCAGTTTAACTGAATATAAGGTCCAGGTTCAGTGAGAGACCTTGTCTCAGAAAACGATGGAGCATGGTCGAGGAGGACACCCAGAATTCACTGCTGGCCTCAGTCAATTCTGGAACGTGAACACACCTACAAATGAAAAGATATCACTGGACATTTCAAATTAATTCTGGCTTTTCATATTTTTAATAAGTTTAATTTTGTAAATCCAATAAAAGTAATATAAAGATAAAGCACATTGCTCTTCCTTGTCTCCCCTTAATTTCCTTTAGGCCATTGTTTCTCACTATTGAGAGTTTTTACTATTATCTCCTCTAACAACAGGAATCCTTTGTAAGTATTTTTCCCTTAATTGGCCTCCCTCATAAAATTTAACACCACAGGAATTACTTTTGATTTTTGAGACAGGGTCTTAGTCTGAAGCCAAGATTGGCCTCACCCTTTCACACTCTAGGATTATGGGAGTGAGACCCCACGTCAGGCTTGCATCTGTATTTATTTATTTATTTTTTTAAATTGATTTTCAAGACAGGGTTTCTTTATAGCCCAAGCTGCCCTAGAACTCTCTATATAGACCAGGCCGGCCTTGAACTCAGAGATAGCCTGCCTCTGCCTCCTAGTGCTGGGATTAAAGGTGTGAGCCACCACCACCCAGCTTAGATCTGACTTTTATATATAAAAAGTACTGTTTGTTGTTCTTCTATCAGAACATCTGATTTTGACTCTGTGTAGGGGTGATTTTACCCTGTTGAGAAAAGAGGTTTTTTCCATTTGGAATACTGCAACAACAATTCCACAAACTCGGTAGTTTATTTCTGTAGGCTGAGCAATCCACTGTCCTGTACCTAGCAGATTCAGATTCTAATGAAGCTCTTGTCCTGGTTCATAGATGGCTGTGTTCTTGTTGTGTGCTCACCTGGTGGAAGGCTGAGGCGTCTGTCCAGGGACTCCTAAGACCACTGGGGTGAAGCCATTCGTGATCTGAGCACTCCCTTGAAGGTTCTACATTCTACCATTTAAGTTTTCAACACTTGACTTGCACAGAGCAGGGCATTCAGGCCATACCTGTGCTTAGTTTAGTTGTGTGCGTTAATTATGTATGCTTGTCTGTGGATGAGATGTGAATGTGCACGCATCACGTATTTCTGGATCTCCTTCTGTATTGTATTTTGAGGAAAAGCTTCCTAAGGTGGGTTTGTATCCATCTCTGCTTTTTACACCCGAGTCTAAGGAAATACAGATTCTCTTGATGGTTGAAGGTTATTTCACACCAGTTACTTACCTCATGCTTTGGTTTGAGTGTCCCTTCCTTTCAGGGTCGTAGAGATGGGACTCTTGGCCTTGTAGTAGTGACACCACGTCATCCTCTTCTCTTTTCCCTGTTGGTTGGTTTTTCTTTTCAGTGGTTTGGCTTCTGTCAGCCATTTCTGTCTTTCCTGCCTGCAGTTCCATCTTCTCTCGGCTCCATTTCCATGTACCTAGTCACTTAGTGCTGGGGAGTTTCCATGTGGTTAACATGCTAAACTTCAGAGTGTTGGGAATTCAGACAATGGTCTTACCCAATGGAACCAGCAGCATGTGAAATAGCTATAAGGATAATGCTTTAAAAGCTTTTAAAAAGTTGTTATTGGATAGCACATGTAAATAATTTAAATCTTGTCCATCCATCAGCATTTATATTCAGGCAAAGAATTTGAGGTCCCAGAGTTAGTTTCGTAGCTTTGTCCGTGCCCGCACAGCAGAAGTCAAGTTCCCAGTACCCTTGTGGTAGTTCCTAACCATTGGTAACTCCAGTTTTAGGAGCTGCAATTCCTCTTGCTGACTGCCGCTGGCACCAGGCACACGTGCTGCACACACATGCGGGCAGAGCACTCCTACACATCAAATAAAAACAAACAATTCTGAGCATTAAAAAAAAATCAAACCAGAACTCTGCTTTTCCAGAAGCTTTTGTATTTGAGGACATCAAGGCTCTGTTCTCTTTATCTGACATGCCTGTCACTATCTCCCCGGCCTTCTATCACATACACCCTGTCCCTCTTGCCGTACTCACTCCCTAACACAGCTTTGAGGATGTCACTCTCCTGACTTGCAAAGAGGCATAACTTCCTTCTCCTGCCAACGGAATCAAGACTGGGCATACAGAGCTGGGGGTCTGCAGGGAAGGTCTGTAACTTGCCCCTATACCTGCCTTTGTAGTGGACTTTGGCCCTTCCACCCTCGGGAGTTCTTTGGATAACGTATTTACCTAGTATTTCTGAAATGAAGGCCAATCTTGGGTTGAGTAGTTTTTCCATATTTTGCTTGTTCTTTGAAACCAAACAGCTTTTCCAAAATACTCTGGCTAAAGTGATTATTCTCCCTTCTGTGAATTAGAGAGAAGTTACTGACTATGGAATTAATATATATATCAGCAATTTAGTGTCTTTTTTTTCTTTTGGTAATGGTTTGTTGCTAAAATGACTTGTGTTCCTTCCGGTCTATCTTAAACTGCCTGAGAGCAGGAACTGTTGCCTATGTCTCTGTCTGCCTAGACCCAGACAATGGCTGTCTAATTCTGATGGATTCTCATAGTCACACACCATCACCACTTGTCTTGAGTTAGTGAAGTTGCATTCACAGACACTGTTGCTTCTTTGACTTTCTTATTCAAGTTTACATTTTTGTTGTAGTTTTATTTTTTGTTGGTTTTCTGCAATCCAGTTAACATGCACTTTATTTTTACTCCTAGTCTTGGAGGTTCTGTGTACAGGTTTCAGGAACAAATACTTTTATGTTCACAGGTCAGCCTCCAAAACATAAAGGAAAACACAAATCACGAAACAATGAATCACAAAAGCCCAGGTTTGTTTCTTCTCTAATTTTATAGGGATTTTAATGGCGACCACATTGGTTATAATTCGGAGCGGAATCAGCATGTTGATAATATTTCTGTTCAGTAACTTGGGTCATTATCTGTTTACTCAATATTTGAAGTGAGTGTCAGTTAATATACTTTTTTCTTTATGTAAATAAAACTGCTTTATTTTTGACAATGTTTTACAATACATGCTTTTTTTCTCCTTCAGTTATAATGCACAAGTGACTTTACCAGATTTGAAAAACATTTTGGAGAAACAGTTTTCAAAATCTTCTAGAGCTGCACACCAGGTAATAGAGAAGGCTTTTTCTGTAGAAAGAGCAGATTGTTTCCCAAAGATTTAATAATAATGCTAACTTCAAATATTTCTTAAGTATTTAATAAGATTTAATTGCTTGCAGTTTCATTTTGCCTACTGTAAAATCATTAGAGCCCACTTTTCTTTTGAATGATTTAACGTGAGTCAGATAAATGTGATATATAAACAAAGTAAACTTCATATAGAAATTCTGTTATATAGTGATGAAAATGACATATTAACATAGCTGAGAATATTTTCCTAAATATGTGGGTTAGTTAAAAATTCGGTTATTTTAGATCTACATAACAAATCTTATAAATGACTGAAACAAATTTCTAATTGTTAGAACTTTCATCTAACAGATTTTAGTTATGTGTTAACTGATTTTTACTAAGTATACAAAACATGGAGGACTTGAAGCAGACAAAAGCTTTTGAAGATACAAAAAATTACTTAGACATACACTATAGTCACTGAGAGCCCAGTTTGCTCTTTCAACATGCTTGTGTTAGAGCCTATGATAAGAAATTGGGTCTGTGGTAAGAAGGTTCAGCCTGTTCATTGGGCTTGTCCAGTCCAGAGAATCCAAATTGGGAGTGTATTGAGGGAATAATTCCAACAAAACTGTCTTGCTCTATTGATCTGTTTTGTTTTTTTGTTTTTTGTTTTTTTTTGGTTTTTCGAGACAGGGTTTCTCTGTGTAGCTTTGCGCCTTTTCTTGGAACTCACTTGGTAGCCCAGGCTAGCCTCGAACTCACAGAGATCCGCCTGGCTCTGCCTCCCGAGTGCTGGGATTAAAGGCATTCGCCACCACCGCCCGGCTGATCTGTTTTCTTAAGTAACAAAGCAATTAATATTGGATCAATTCCTACAAAGCAGATAATGGATATTTTTGGGAGAACATCATATTTCATACTGTTAAGTTCAGACCTTAAAAGTAAATACAGTTTTACATTGTATCTTAAATACTCTAACAAACACCAAGTTTATACAAAAAGCCCTTCTTTTCCTTGTGTAATTTGAGAGGAGATTCTCTTAAGTATTGGGTGGAAATCACCAGGAAGCTTCCGTCATGTGTCATCAAGGCTTTGTAAGATTGCACACTGAAAACTTGTCTTTTCTGTCCGGCTGACTGGTTTATTGGCTTACTGTGATCTCACCCCTCCACTCTATGGAACTTATACCCATTGCCATGCAATTAAAATATAATTTTAAGCTGGGCAGTGGTGGCGCATGCCTTTAATCCCAGCACTCGGGAGGCAGAGGCAAGTGGATCTTTGTGAGTTCGAGGCCAGCCTGGTCTACAGAGCGAGATACAGGAAAAGGCACAAAGCTACACAAGAGAAACCCTGTCTCAAAAAAAAAAAAAAAAAAAAAAAAACAACAACAACAACAAAAAAACTGAGTGTGATCAGTACATAGATTGCTTGTTCTAAAGTGTCCCAATTGTTTTAGTCTCAGCTACAAAACTCACCTGTGGAAGAGGTGGCCTGGTCTTAGTATGTTGTTAAAACTTCAAAATACTGTGCTGGGTCTGGAAAGTTAAACAGGATCTGCTAAAAGGAGCCACCCTTTCTTGTCATGGACAGTGACAACGTGGCCGGTGAAGGTGATGACACAGCACCTTTGAAAGTATATTGCCGAGAAGGGATTTCATGATAACGGGGCAGTTTAGGTATTTGCTATCGTTTATTAAACATTACTGGTCATAGCAGTGGGATAGCTCAGTGGATAGAGAAATGACTCCTGCAAGTTTTCCTGTGACTTCCATGTGGGTGTACTGACAGGTGCACTCACCCACACAAAATAAATAATCGTCATTAATTTTTTGAAAATTTTTCTTATTACAGATCAACTTACTGTCTTAAACTTTAAACTAACAAGGTACAGATTTGGACTGCTGATTTTTTTTTTTTGTTGTTGTTGTTGTTTTTATCCAGGATTTTGCTAACATCATGAAAATGTTAAGAAGCTTAATTCAGGATGGGTACACAGCCTTGTTAGAACAGCGTTGCCGCAGTGCGGCACAGGCCTTCACAGAGTTACTGAATGGTTTGGATCCTCAGAAGATAAGGGTAAGTGTGATGGACTGCAGCTTTGTAAGCTTCAGTGATGCACCTCAGATAGGTTTAGAAGAGGACCTGGCTTTTGCTCCTGGAATGTACCCTAGACCCATGAGTCAGGTGACTCCTCCCAGTGTGGGAAGAAAGTAGTGGTCCCAGTTAATGTGGGTACTCACTCCTTGACCATTGTTCAGGTTTATTAGAATTCCTGGCCTTTGTGAAGCTAAGCAAGGTTTTAAGGGCAGACACCTCAGTCTCTCTTTAGGCCCTGTTACATGCAAAAGAGTGCACCCATTCTAGTCCATTATGAATTGTGCATCATGGTTCTCTGAGACACTAAGTCTGTGTGTTAAATAGTTACACGCAGTGGAACGGCTTATTTTGCAAAATGTATTTCTAATTCATTTGTTCTGTCAGTAAGATGTCAGACTTGTGTTGTAGCTAGAAAGTTATTCTAATGCAGAGTGGACAGGATTATGTTCAGATTATTAACTAGTGTATTTTTATTGACAGCAATTGAACCTGGCCATGATTAATTATGTATTAGTAGTCTATGGACTTGCTGTTTCTCTCCTTGGAATAGGAAGACCTGAGGTAAGCTTTGAACAGAGATAAACAATGAATTATGAATTGAGTGTTTGAGACCTGCCTGGACCAAGATCTTGTCTCCAAAAAAGAAAAGAAAACTTTGTTTATATTCCTCCTAGAAAAGGGCTATACTTGGCAGTTACTAGGAGTCTCCTTTATGTACATGTCATAGCATGGTAGGATAGGTCATCAGAAACACACTGTCAAGGGAGAAGTGTCATTGTGCTTCTGTTGTTATGTATAGTTTTGTAAATATCAGCATATTACTTATGGATATCTGAGTATGCAATCTGTAATAGTAAAAGTACCCCAGACCATCTTTAGATCACTTCAAGTTACCATTGCGTATAGTGATAGAGGGTGGAATGGGTCTGGGGAGGTTAGAAAGAACATGTTAGTATAGTAGTGTGATGATTGATTAGAAAAATCAAAAATAAGAATGAAGGGCTGGAGAGATGGCTCTCTCCATCACTGTTCTTCCTGAGTACCTGGGTTCAATTCCCAGCACCCACATGGCAGTTCACAAGTGTCTGTAATTCCCGTTCCAGGGGATCTGACACCCTCATACAGACATACATGCAGACAAAACACCAACGTACATTAAATAAATAAATCTTTGAAAAGAAAAAGAGAATGACCTTGCTAATAGTATTTAGATCTGGGTGGAGTTGGGCTTCCCATAGCTGCATGTAAGGTTTGGATGGGACTCGCTGGGATCACGTGGCGTATGCCTGCTGCACATTCTGGGGATGCTTACTTAGAGTGTGATTTGGTTTTATGGTCTCCTCTTCTCTGAATGCTGAATTGCTTGCAGATGGGTTCAACATTTTTGACATTGCAGCAAGAAATTGAGATTTAAACAGTCTCATAATATGATTTCGTATGTGGCTGTTTTTATAGCTGTCCTTGTTTGCATGTGGCCCCACAGGCTGTAGATAGCATCTGCTTGCAAGAGTGACCTTAATTATAACATGCACACATAACATGCCCTTTCTGCCTACCTGGCCTCTAAGCTTCCCTAGTTACATGCAAGTTTAAATTACCACTTAATTAAAATAAAAATGTATGATTCACTTCCAAGGGCTTGTGGTACCTAAGGTCTTCTTTCTTTGTTCTTAATGTGATAGCTGGATTGTCTTCCATTAATGCATAACTGATTCCATTTTCTAGTAGGTAGTTGGAGACAAGACTTTGTATTTTTAACTGTATCGTGGTAGAATAATACCATGTTTTAGCCGGTCAGTGGTGGTGCACACCTTTAATCCCAGCACTATGGAGGCAGAGGCAGGAGGATCTCTGTGAGTTCCAGGACAACCAGGGCTACACAGAGAAATCCTGTCTTGAAAAAACAAAAACAAAAAAGAATATAATGTTTTGCTTTATCAACATTGAACAAATAGTTTTATTGCATCTGTGATTTACTCTAAAAATAGGAAACTGATTCTAAAGAAAAAAAAGGTATAGTAGAAGTTACACATTCCAAAAATTTTCACCAGACTGATGTTCCTTTTTTTCCTTAAAAAATTAAATGTAGCAATTTTAACTCTTAGACTTTTCCTGCGTGTGTGCAGTGTATTTGGATCATATTTACTGCACACACTGTCCCTCAGCTCCTCACAGCGCCCTTCCCGGAGTTGCTCTCAGGAAGCCTGGTGCAGCTGTCCGTCCATGCATTCTTGGATTATCCTCACAGCACCTTAGAAACTCCATTTGTCCAACTTCTCTTCAGTCACAATGGTTGCTGTTGTTTCTCTCAGCTACAGGTCTTTTTGGTTTCTTTTTTTTTTTTTTTCTTCAATAGTAGAATTATCTAAAGCACAGAGATTCCCTTTGTTGAGAATGTTAAGAATGTACTCTGAGTTCTGTTAAGTTTTTACCATGGGGTAGTGTGTTTAACACAGATGCCTTTCTCGTTCTGTAAAGCATCATGGCAATGTCATTGGAAGGGCAGTTCTTCAAAGGGAACAGCACTTAACTACCATATGTTCTATGGTGTGTCTCTACCCACATTAGTTGTTTTTAAACCATGAATTCATACCTGTGTGTGTTGATAGTAGGCCTATGCATTTGAGTAAATGTTTTTTGATTGGTGGTCTGTTTTCAGCAGGATTAGTTTTGATATTATCTCTGAATTTCCCTGGGTGCCACATTGATCAGAAATGTATATAATTTATAAGAAAATGAAATATAAAAGGTAAAGTTTTGCAATAGGAACTTTTTGACAAAGTGTTTTTTTAAACATCAGACAAGAATCAACTTTGAGACAGTCTGTATAAGCCGTTCTCTCATGTAAGGAACTGTTCTCCCTGTTTTTGAAGGAGCTGTCTGAAGCTGAGAACCAGTTCAAAAGGATCATCGAACACTATCCCAATGAGGGCCTTGACTGCTTGGCCTACTGTGGAATAGGAAAAGTATATTTGAAAAAGAACAGGTTAGTAGGAACCATGGTAAGCTACAGTGTGGGGTCTCTGTGATGATTAAATCATTTTATAGAAGGGAATTTGGGGAGGTTTGTAGTTTTTTGGTGAGCCTATGTGTACATACATGTAGGCTAGAGATTGATGATAGGTGTCTTCCTCTATTTTCACATTATTATTATTATTACTATTATTATTACTTTGCTGTTGTTCGTTTGAAATAGTCTCCCTTTGTAACCCTGGCTGACCTAGAACTCACAGAGATCAGTCTGCCTCTGCTTCCTGAGTGCTCTCCCACCACACTTGGCTAAATGTTTGTTTTTATTTTATGTGTATGTGTAGCTAGAGTTTTCCTGCCTGGCCCACAGTCGGGACAAATCTCTCTCACCCGCCAGTCCCACAGCCGCTCAGACCCAACCAAGTAAACACAGAGACATATATTGCTTACAAACTATGTGGCCGTGGCAGGCTTCTTGTTAACTGTTCTTATATCTTAAATTAATCCATTTCTATAAATCTATACCTTGCCACGTGGCTCGTGGCTTACCAGCATCTTCACATGCTGTTTGTCATTGTGGCGGCTGGCAGTGTCTCTCTGACTCAGCCTTCCACTTCCCAGCTTTATTCTCCTCCTTGTCCGGCCTATACTTCCTGCCTGGCCACTGGCCAATCAGTGTTTTATTTATACAGAACGATATCCACAGCATGTACGGGTGTTTCGCCTGTAGTAATTCTGTGTACCACATGCATAAAGTGCCTGAGGTGGCCAGAAGATAGTGTTGGATCCTCTGCAACTGGAGTTCCACATGGATGCTGGGAATGGTTCCTTGTTTTCTGCAAGAGCAGCAAATGTCCTCAACTACTAAGTTACCTCTCTAGCCTCTATTGTTTTGTTTTTTAAGTTTTTTATGGTCTCAGCATATAGCCCCAGCTGGCCTGGAACTTGCTGTGTAAACCAGGCAAGATTTGAAGCCACAAAGATGCACCTGCTTCTCAAGTGCTGGGATTAAAAGCATGTATCATCCCACCCAGCTCCATCATATTTCTTTAATTCATTGTTACTGTCTGTATGTGCCTACTGTGTGTTACAGCACCTGGTGCGCACTTTGGAGAACAACTCGTTCAGTTCTGTGCATCCACATTGACATGGGTCCCAGGTGCTGAACTCCGGTTGCCATGCTTTTGTGTTAAGTCCTTTATGCTCTGAGCCCCCATCTCTCTGGCCCTTCCACTTCACTTTTTGAGACAGTCTGTCACTGAACCTGGAGCTTGCTGTTGCAGCCAGTCTGGGCTGGCCAATGAGGCCCCAGGATCCACCTTTCTCTCTCCACTCCTATCCC
This sequence comes from Peromyscus eremicus, assembly GCF_949786415.1. Classification (NCBI taxonomy): domain Eukaryota; kingdom Metazoa; phylum Chordata; class Mammalia; order Rodentia; family Cricetidae; genus Peromyscus; species Peromyscus eremicus. Next base: position 3,996,157 of record NC_081428.1, on the reverse strand, counting down.
TCGCCCCAGCACTGGGGTTCTAGACTTTTACTGGTGCACTGGCCATTTATGTGGATGCTGGGAACCCGAACTTGGGTCTTCTTAGATTACAAATATCACCACAGGGGCTGGCTTATAGTTGAGGTTCAGTCCATTGTCATCATGGCAGGAAGCATGGCGGCATGCAGGCAGACATGATGCTAGAGAGATAGCTGAGAGTTCTACATTTTGATCTGCAAACAGCAGGAAGAGAATACCACACTGGGTATGGCTTGATCATCTGAGACCCCAGAGCCCACCCCCGGTGACACACTTACTCCAACAGTGCCATACCTATCCTAACAAGGCTGCATCTCCCAATAGTGCCACTCCCTGTGAGCCCATGGGGGCCATTTTTATTCAAACCACCACAATGATAATGTGACACATACTTTGCTCAGCTGTCTCTCCAGAACCAGGTTGGTTTACTATCTTGCGTGTGGCATGTTACCATAATTGTGATTTGCTTAAGGAGCTGGCAGCCAGCCTCAAAGAGTATAGTGATTGAGAGAAGGACCGTGTCCAGAGACTGAGTGAAGGAGAACCTGCTCTCTAACCTTTCTGTAGTTGCAGTGCTTGCCCTGAAGGTGACAGGGTAGCTGTTCTCTGGGTGTTTCCCAGCTTTCAGTCTTGTCCCCCTAAATTGATTGTAGCCTGAGGGAACAAGATTTAGCTTAGTATTTAAGAGCAGTCTGTTTGGACCCTTGGAGTCAGAGTGTGGATTTATTAGGTTACTTTATAGGGAAAAAAAAGTAACTTTTGATAATTGAACATCATTCATAATGCTTAATTAGAGGAAATTTTATGATATTCATGGTATCTCTATCTTAGCATGTGCCCACAACTTCTTTGTGGGTTTTTCAGACAAAAGAAAGTTTTTTTTAGTTTCTGGTTATTGTCTGTCTGGGATCAGGTGTGTAGGGGATTCTGGGACAGAGATGTGCTTTGTTTACATTACTGCAACAGGAAGTAGCATGGTGTCTTAGTTTCTATAAAGAAAACATATTACATTGAATATTTATGTCTATTGATTTATCATATGTGGTCTTTTTTTTCATTTTTATTTATGTGGGTTTTTATTATCAGCTTGATACAGTATAAATTCCTATCCTAATAGTGAAATGTTTCACTGAGGCTTGCCCAGTGATTGACTAATACCAAAACTTAATTATAAGCCACAGTCATCCTAGGGTCCCCCCTGCTATGTAGCCTCCCTGGTTCTGTGGGTTGCAGTCTGATTTTTCTTTGCTTTATATCTAGTGTCCACTTATGAGTGAGTACATACCGTGTTTGTCCATCTGGGTTTGGGTCACCTCACTCAGGATAATATTTTCTAGTTCATTGTTTTTCTCGGCTGAGTAGTACTCCCTTGTGTAGATGTACCACATTTTCTTAATCCATTCTTCAATTGATGGGCATCTAGGTGTATGTGGTCTTTTTAATAGGTTTGAGGTCTTGGTGAATTTTACTGTAGAGTAAAATATCACATCTCTAACATTTTCTTTCTTCCCAATTATGGCTTTAGATTTCTTGAAGCTCTTAATCACTTTGAAAAAGCAAAGACTTTGGTCTATCGTCTCCCTGGAGTTCTAACTTGGCCCACAAGTAATGTGATTATTGAGGAGTCTAAGCCAGAAAAAGTCAAGGTAACTTAATTTTTTCAAACGTCTCACTCTGGCTAAGAGCCTGTCTGTATAGAGGACAGATAGCAGTGCTGATCACTGAATGCGTTGGACGCTCCTGTGTACTGTTCTTACAACTTGTGTTTATTGTTAGTTTTCCTTAAAGCAGTCCTGTGATGGGGGATCATGACCGTTCCTATCTCACACACGGGGAAGATGGAGTTTGGAGGGCACAAGGTTAAACTGCAAGGAAGGAATAAAGTATAAGTAGTACTGTGTACCTAGGTGTTGGTATGGTGTTGGTATTTTATTAGAGCCTCTATAGTTATTGATACACTGTAGTTATTGATACACTAGTTATTGATAACACTATAGTTACTGATACACTAGTTATTGATACACTGTAGTTATTGATATACTGTAGTTATTGATATACTGTACTTACTTACTGATACACTAGTTATTGATACACTGTATTTACTGATACACTACTTATTGATACAACGTAGTTATTGATATACTATAGTTATTGATACAACGTAGTTATTGATAACACTATAGTTATTGATACACTGTAGTTATTCACACAGTACTTGGCTCAGAAAACAGAATCAGTGTCATGTCTGAGACCATAAGGACTCATTGCTGGATCCAAAAAGACTAAACCACACGTGAATTTGTGAGCTAGGGCTTTACTTGTGAGCTCCCTCGTGCACTTAGAACTTGATTTTGGGTGAATCTTTTAAAATCATACTTAACTTTTAAAACTCAAGAAGATAAATAATTTAAAAAGTAGACAGGATTTTAATAGATATTTTTTGTCAAGAAAATATAAAAGTTGCCAACTAGCACAGTGTCAGTATCATGGAAATGCAAATGAAAACCAGAGTGACAAGCCACTTTGTACCCATGAGGCTGTAGCAAGGGCATAGGAAAAGTAAAATGTTCATGCATTACTGGTTGTAATATAAAACCTATAGTTGTTGTGTAAAAATAACCTGACAGTTCCTCGAGAGTTAAATACAGAGTTACTGGATGCTTTAGCAGTTGTATGCCTAATATGTACAGAGAAAGGAAAGCATACTCTCTAAAGAATTTGATTTGTGAGTATTCATTCTAGCATAGTCTGTGATATCCTGAAGGAGGTGGGTCTGGAGCCTTGTTCCATTGGTTAAGAGCATTTGTTGGTTTTGGAGGACTCTGGTTCAGCTCCTAGCCCCATACATTGGTTCACAACCATCCTTAACTCCAGTTCCAGGTGTCTGTCTTATCTGAGCTCTGTGGGCACACAAACGGTGCATGTACACACATGTACATAACATAAAAACAGAGACAGATTTTAAAAATTTTATAAAAATAGGCTGAAGGGGGAAAAATGGCTCATGTGTCTGTCACGTGATGAATGGATAAATAAAAAGCACTAGTACAGGTCACAACATGGATGAACCTTGAAAACCTGATAAGGTAAAACACACACATAAGGGGTTGGAGATTTAGCTCAGTGGTAGAGCGCTTGGCACAAGGCCCTGGGTTCAGTCCTCAGCTCTGGGGAAAAAAAAAGAAGACAAAATAACAAAAAAACACACATAAATTTGAATGGTACTTTTATGTGAATTGTCTTGTGTATAAGTTATAGCTTAGCACAGAGGGTAGAGAGGAACAAAGCCAAGGATTGTTAAGTTTTCCTGTCTTCATTCAAGACTGGAGACACAAGAGCGAATGATCACAAAAGCCAGCACTACAACCCTTGCACAGATCTCTCAGGGGCTTCAGTAGCAGTGGACTAATCATTCAGGGTGTAAGTACAAATACAGAGGAGTTCAGAGGGCCAAACAGAAGTGTTGATTCTAGATGAAGTGATGAAGTTGATTCTGGATGTCTCCTCCCTTCCCGTTCCCCTGGACTTCTATATACCTTTGTTATATTACATGGACACGCAGAGTTCAGAAAAAGGAGGAGTAAGTCCACAGGGTCATCAGGAGGTCTAGGCTAGCATCCTTGTAAATTGTGAACTGAGGTTTCATGGGTTACAACAGTATAAAGTTTAGATGCTGACTGAAATTCTAATATTTTTTTCCCCAAACCTATACTGACTTTTTTTTTTTTTTTTTTTTAAAGAAAAAGACTTACTAAACATTTATAGTTTGTTCTTAGGCAGAGGTTCTTGCCACCAGAATTTTGTTGATACATTTTGTGGCAATAGTTATCATTTTTCTTAACATTTTGTTTTCAGATGATGCTGGAGAAGTTTGTTGAAGAATGCAAGTTTCCCCCAGTGCCAGATGCTGTTTGTTGCTATCAGAAGTGCCGTGGATATTCCAAAATTCAGATTTACCTAACTGATCCAGACTTTAAGGTAAGTAATGAATGTACTATTTTGCAAAACTGTCTCAGAATTAATTCAGAATGGATTCTATGAGTGGAGCTCCCAGGTTCTCTGGCTTGATAGCATTTTTATGTCTCCTTCCTTCCCATTCCCCTAGACTTCTTTCTATTTATATCTTTGGTTTTTTGTTTTGTTTTGTTTTTTGTTTTTTTGTGCGTTTTTTTTTTTTGTTTTGTTTTGTTTTTTGAGACAGGATTACTTGTAGACGAGGCTGGCCCCAAAATCACAGAAATCCACCTGCCTCTGCCTCTGCCTCCCGATTAAAGGTGTGCGCCACCACCACCCAGCTATATCTTTGTTAAATTACATGGAAAACCCAGAGTAACAAAAGTAAATGACGTGGGTTGGGTTGGTGACCTGAGAAAGCACACTATAACTGGCTCCATCTTCTCCTCTAGCCACTGGAACATAGGAAATAAAGTGTCTGTTCCCTCTGATTTGTTGCATTTTAAATATGTGTAAAATTTGAATATGAGAATTTAAAGGCCATTGAAGTCTGAATTATCCCTTAGGGACCTGATTCAGGACAAGTCTATCACTTAACTGAATGATTAAGTTATTGGTTTACTTAAGAAGGTAGTAGCTGCCCACTGTCCTGCTGCCTCTCATTAGTAGGTCAGATGATGTTCATACAACACGTCATATGTTAGGAAGGAGAATGCATTCCTTCTGTAAAAGTAAAAATGTCAAGTTCTCTAGTCCTGTTGCTAGGCGTTTTGGGGAGCAGAAGTATATCACTCCATAGGGAAATACTATGCCTAGTTATATGGTAAAAATAAGATCTCGAGTTTTCTCAGTGTATATACTATTATGAATGTATTGCTATAGACATGTTTTAAATGTTTATTGTTGTTGTTTTTTAATCCCAGGGTTTTATACGAATTAGCTGCTGCCAGTACTGTAAGGTAGAATTTCACATGAACTGCTGGAAAAAGTTAAAAACAACAACTTTTAATGATAAAATTGACAAGGTAAGGCATAAGGTTAGATTTTTGTATTATGCTTGTACATTAATTCCCCCCCCCCTTCCCGGAAATTTTCTTTAAAAAAGTCTTTACCAAAGTATATTACTTCCTGGGCATTATGGCCAGAATTAGAATGTTTACATTGCACTAATAACAATGAGTGTAACGGCAATTACTTCACTTTTACATTTTTATCATTGTTATGAAGAGTAACCATTTCAGTACTTGGTTTTAATGTCCGTATCTTAAGTTATGCTGTACTATATTAGTTCTCCAGAGATTGTCCAGTTAGTCACCAGAAAGTATTGATGAACAATCAAAGTCTGAAAAAGTCTACTCCTTACCAGAATTTAAGAAACCAACTTAAAATTTGTAATGTTATTTCTCTTGCGTGGGGGCTTCCAATTATCAAGAACACTTTGAAAGAGGGTATAATTTTATGGTCTAATTTGCATCCATAAAATGCACACATAGTCTGTATGGGATTAGCCTAAGAAAGCCTTTTCTCTTGGGGGAAAGAAGAGGCTGTCTTATAACTTAGCAGTAGAAGTTACTCCAGTTTGGTAGAAGCCGGTTTTCATGTAACTAGAGAGAACGCTGTGACTCAGAACTTGCTGTAGAGTTACTTCTGCTCTCCTCTTACTAGCGTACCTTCTCCAGCCGTCCCCTTCCTTTAGTGGTCTCAGACATTTCCAGACTTGAAGTGCCCACTACACATCTTTAGATTGCTGTCTTGAGAATGTCGCCTCCTGATTATCTCCTTAAAAGTGTTCAGTTGTTGGTCAGGGCTGAGTGACACAGCTCTGTCCTGGGTGTCTTGTTCTGTTTCTGAAAGCAAGGTGAAGAGTGGCCTTTCTTGGAACATGCTCCTGTTTCAGGAGGGAAGGGCAGTGGGAAGTCCATGCAAGGACTGAGCTGCTGCCTGGACATGGTTCATGTCATGTGAGCTTTGCTTTGACCAAAGCAAGTCATATAGTCAGAACCACACTCAGAAGTACACTCTTTGAATGGTGGCATTAGGACTTGCTGAAGGAAGCTGTACACTATGGTTTTTTGTTTGTTTGTTTGTTCGTTTGTTTTTTGAGACTGGTTTTCTCGTGTAGTTTTGGAGCACGTCCTGGAACTGTGTAGACCAGGCTGGCCTCAAACTCACAGAGATCCACCTGCCTCTGCCTCTTGAGTGCTGGGACTAAAGGTGTGTGCCACCACTGCCCAGCTAATACACCATGTTTTAACAAGTCTTTGTGGTTATAATGGTGCACATGTACTGGTTTATCCACTGTACACATAACCTTCTTCTTTTAAATCAAAAGGATTTTCTACAAGGAATTTGTCTCACTCCTGACTGTGAGGGAATCATTTCTAAGATTATCATCTTTAGCAGTGGTGGTCAAGTTAAATGTGAAGTAAGTATTCAACAAATTACAAGCTTCATCCACGATACAGTTATTACACCTTTTGCAAACATGGCTTAACCGTGTGCAGCTGTGTGATTGGATCTGTGTGTTGACAGTGCAGGGGTGTCGTGGTGTGCACTGCAGCGAGGTGGTCTCAGTCATTGGTACTTTCTGGGAGGAGGGCTTTGTGTTTTAGTTCTATTGTTTCTGCTCTTTGATTATATTTTCTCTTAAGTTCCTCAAACTTAAGATTGATGGGGATGTGGGCTTTTAGGGAACAGGAAGAGTACCTTAAATTATTTTGAACTTCGCATCCTGGGGGTAACAGCAATACGTAGCTGTAATAACATTTTTAGTTTCTTGGAGTTTCTGCTTAGTTGCAATTTTTTAAAACTTTTTCCTAAAGTATCTCCTGTTCCTTTTTGGTAAATTACTTCACCACAGCTTTCTGGCTTTTGGGGGGTGGGAGGTCAGCTGCTGTCGGTTGAGCGCTGCCTGGGTGTGCTTCCGAGACACTAGTTACTTGTGTTGTGGTGCTCTGTGTCACGGCAGTATGAGAACAGTTCTGTATATCTTTGTTTTATTTCAAGTTTGAACACAAGGTCATCAAAGAGAAGGCTCCTTCTAAACCTGTTCTGAAACAGAAGTGCTCCAGGTAAGACTTGACATCAAACAGTAGTTGATGATGTAGTCTCATAGAAGAGAATTATATCAAAGTTGTGCACACAAAACAAATAAGTATTGAAAATGACTTTTATACATACTTAAAAACTAAAAAGAACTAGCCTGGAATGGTTAAATACTAAAAACTTGAATGAAAATCATTATTGATTTATGGTTAAAATTATGACATTTCACATTGTGATGTATGTTTGTTAACAGATTTGGCACTTAGGTAGAAATGATAAATTCACTCTTGGTTGTTTTAGCTTTAATTCCAAAACATTTAAAAAAATTTTCATGCATTCAGCAAACATTTTCACCCAGTAGCTAGTTCTTACCTTGAAATTCTCAGTGTATTATCTGAACTATTTATCTCTATGCGTCTTTGCTCAGAACAAATAATTCCAATCTTTTTTTCTTTCTGGTCCTGCTTCTTGTTTTTCATTCTAAAAATGATCCTTCTCTCTTTTATTTGTATCATTTGTGACCAAGAAAAACAAAAGAAAAGAAATTATTTGTTGGAAATATTCCACTGTAACCACATCAACAAAATTATCATGTTGTAGGGCATTATTGGTTTATTATGTGATGGGGCTTTGAAATGAGAAGTTACATGTGATCTTGCGGACTTCTCTTTCCTTTTGTACTCACCACACAGTCGTTGTACACCTAGATATAGCATCCCATCCGTATGGTTCCATTTGTTGCATCCTTAGATAGAGCACTTACTTGTTGACATGCTTGTTTTCATAAAGTAAATTCCTTATTTTTACTGAATTGATGTTGTAGGTCAGTAGTTTTTGTGATGAACCTATTGGTTGGAGAATGTCTCTATGCCAGACAAAGGAAAATAGCTCACTGAGTTCATAACAAAGATAAATTGTCACTGACTGTAACTGTCTATCAGCCTAGAGAAGTTAAGACTGAAAGAAGACAAAAAATTGAAGAGAAAGATCCAAAAACAAGAGGCCAAAAAATTAGCACAAGAACGAATGGAAGAGGACTTAAGAGAAAGCAATCCACCCAAAAATGAAGAGCCAGAAGGTATTCAGAAGTGCAAGTTGTGAAAATCGTGTATACCTGTCTCAAAGTACAAATACGAATTCTCATTTTATATGTCTTCATACTAATTTTTACTGAATCGAATATCGATTTTAGTTAGAGTTAATACTCCAAACCAGATTTTTGTTAGTATCTTAATACTGCCCTCTACTAGCCAAATGGTAGATCATACCTGCAGTCCTGGCATTCAGGAAGCTAAGGCAGGAGCATTGCCATGGCTTGGAGGGCAGCTTGGAATACATAGCAAGACTGCTTCAAAAAAGCAAACCCAAAACCAAGTACAGCCCGCTATTACTCTGGACAAGTAGGCTGGTATGGAGCAAACTTACTCGAAAGCAAAACCCCAGGGAGCCGGCTCCAGGCAGACCACTTCTCTAGTGATGGCGGCATCCCTGAGCTGCTGCTTACCATGCGTGACAGGGCACTGTGAGTTGTGCTCAGTGGATCTCAGTTCAGCGTCCTGAACGAAGTTAGTAATTATCTGGACTAATGTTGAGTTCTGAGAGTCAGCTCTTAAGTCAGTTCGGCAGTTCAGCCTTTTAGTTGATTCTCATTACTGAGCAGCACAGGAATGTCTCACAGGCGGTTTTCCTGGTCCTGGGAATAGCTCACACATTTATTTTCAGTTTTGAGTTGAAATAGTGTTTCCCCATTTTCTATTGTCTATTCCTCAAGTGGAATATTTTCCATTTGCTGTTTGAGTTTTCATCTGCCTAGTATTTGGAAAATGCCTCAAAAGTAAATAAATCAAAATTATCTTGCATACTGAATTTTTTCAGCAATATATTAAGTTTGTTTGCTTCTTCCACACTAAACACATTACATCTAAAGTTTATTGGCCAAGCTAGGTTAAAATATTTGAGAGAAGAAAGCTTATTTTAGAGGGAATAAGGTTTTAAATGCTGTTACCTGAGTGATATGAGAAGAAGATCGTAAAGTATTTGCTTTGGGAATCTGGAGTGTGTGCATTGAACCCAGGTACCTGGCAAGTGCAATGGGCAGGGCTGAGCCCAACCCTCTGCTTAGTCTTTATCTGAGGCCGCTTCACTCAGCTGCTCAGCTTGGCCTTAGCTGCTGATGCAGAACTTACACAGTGAGCCTTGAACTCTTGGTCCTCCTGCCTCAGCCTCCCAAGTAGCCTTTTTTTTTTTTTTTTTTTTTTTACTCATTTTTTGGCTTAATTGAACTTTGTTGCCTTTTCAGAGATACTATTAAATATGTGTATACCAAATATAAAGTTTCCTGAGTTGTTCATGTCAGTAACAAATCAGACCTTACCAGGTCAGGGAGACACCATAATCACAAAGTTGGTTTTTCCAGGGCAAGACTGATCCATTGCCATCTGGATGTGCTCATCCTTCTGATTTCCCCAAATGCGGGAAAACTGACTGCATAATCTGTGTTAGTGGGGACTGCATTCACCATCTCTCTCCTGTAAAAACAACCACAAACCCCAGAAATCATCTGTGCTTTATGTTACTGTGCATGCTACATTATCTTTTTGCAAGTTTGTATAATTGCAAATTAGTCCTACTTATCCCGTTACCTTTGTTTTCCATAGAAACTGTAGACAGCGGTCAGAGTTGTCAGTTTCTTGATGATAGAATCCTGCAATGCATAAAGCAGAATGCAGACAAGATTAAATCTGGTATATTGAATACTTCGACGCTTCTCAAAGAGCTGCTTTCTTGGAAGGTTCTGAGCACAGAAGACTACACAACATGTTTTTCTAGCAAAAATTTTCTCCGTGAAGCAGTAGACTATGTTATCCGTCACTTGGTTCAAGAAAAGAACAGAGTAAAGACACGGATATTTCTGCATGTTTTGAGTGAGCTTAAAGAGGTAGACCCCAAGTTGGCTCCCTGGATCCAGAGACTTAATAGCTTTGGTATGTACCTTTAAATTCTAGAGTGCTGTTGTTTAGAAGGAAGGGTAAATGCAGGCCTAAGACCCCTTTTTACTTTATTGTCTTATTACTTATGATGCATGACTGCATTTTTATATGGTTAAAGATTCTCTCCCCACACAGGTGTTTTTAGGTTATACTATAAACAGGTTGTAATATACTCTTTCAAAAGATGAGAAAAGTCAAGGCGGGCTTAATTAGGTAAGCTATTTGTGACTGTGTAAACTAAGTCAGAAGTAGATCGAAATGCATGCAAAAGTGTACTGTGCAGTCTGTCAGTACAGTGGTTGTAGTGTGTGCAGAAGTGTACTGTGCAGTCTGCTTTGCTGAGAAACAGAAATGGAAAATTCAGATTCCATGGGAAAAAGTTTAAAAGAACCAGTAGGTAGGGCTAATTGCCAAGAAACTGGGGCACTGTACTTGCCTGTTGTGAATGGCAGGGTTGTACAGTGCTTTCCTTCTGTTCTGACTTTGCTGATTTGACTGAGAGAAGGAAAAAAGAGGAAACCTTCCTCAAGTGCAGGCCAGAATTGTAGATGCCATGGTTGCTTGACACCAGGTGAGGATGCTCTTGGCCTTAGGAAGGCAGGGTTAGGATGATGTCTAGGATGGTGACTGGTCAGGCACAATACATGATTAGTTAGCAGCTGTTGATAAAGACTAGGAAGGGAACCCTCAGAAAAGAAAACAGTGCCTTTAAAATAGGTCCAGGGGTACGGCCTGCTTGGCCTCTGACGAAGACCTAATGATGTAAGGTCTGTGCTGGAAAGCTAAACACCTCTGTTTGCTTAGGTCTCATTGGTTTGGGGTCCCAGAAAATTGTTCCTAAATGATAAGGTTGTCACTGGCGTCTATCAGATAAGCAAATTAGGAAGTCACTGCTTACATTATTTGCTATAGAGGATAGACTCAAGAGTTGAAGAAGTAGTCTGATCTGGGTTATGCTACAGAGGCTAGAGGACCAACCACTATTCTTTGTTGTAAATGCATTATTTGAGGTTTGCAGCTCCTCACTAGCAGGCAAATCCAAGTTCTTTTGATGTAGTCCGCGTTTATTCTGAAGACAGTAAGTATGTACGCATAGTTTTACGTTCTAAAGTGAGCTTAAGCTCTTTTTCTAACCGTTACACATTTACTTAATAAAGTAAAAAACACATTTACTTAATAAAGGAAATAATTTCCAGTTCATGGAATTTTACTTCCTTCTCACAAAAGTCCATATAATGGAATCACTCATGTGTATGTTTAATTTAGAAGCCAATTTATTTGATCAGTGAAAAAGGGATGAAGGAAGACATAGATTGCAATGAGAGAAAATGAGCTTTGCATAGTGATACTGTCTGCTTACATTCACATGATTTGTCCCTATCAGAAACTGGATAGGGCATGTGAGTGCATCTCACTGGTAGCTCTCTGAAAGTTTTAGAAGGTATAGTTTATGCCACCATGGATTCTTGTGTTTAAAGATGCAGATTTCTCATATCACATGACTTCAATAAGCTAAGTATTTTGTCTAGAGGAATCAGCCACCAGAATAATTTTAAGGGAATGATCTCTTGTTGACTTGACACCTAGGCCTATGATGAGGGTGCCTATGATGAGGGTGCCTATGAGGTATGAAAGGAAGTTGGAGGCATTAGTAAGGAGTGGGCATCCTTGTCACTTATGTGGAGTATACGGGGTTGCGGGAAGAGGGTGAGAAAAGCCTTGGTATTTTGGAAGATAAGAAGCAACTCTTGGAAGTGTTAGAGGAGTCTATCCAAAATAGTTCATTTCAAGGCATTTGGGAAGATTTGTGTATTACTGACATCTTGTTGGTATGAAATACATACAGGAAAACATTGTAAAATCTTGGCAATTCAATTAGAAATGAAAGTCAAAAATTAGTGAAAAATACATTTTTAAGGGAATTTAGTGTCAATCATATTTTAATGATAGAACTCTTTGGTTCACCTTCCTCAACTACTAAAGAATTGTTATAATTACCATCTCAGTGTTAAATCATGTTTGTGAAATGCACAATAGTTTTGACTGATTTATCAAGTATTTACATATTTTCACTGAAAATGTATGCAGACTATAAATAGAACTGTTCAAAGGATGTGATGGTTGAGGATTTTGCTGAGGAAGTTTAGCCTCTGTGATTTGGGCTTTGTTGTGTTGCAGGCTTAGATGCCACAGGACCGTTTTTTACTCGGTATGGAGCATCTCTCAAGGAACTTGATTTTAGCGTCATGACTTTCCTCTGGAATGAGAAATATGGCCATAAACTGGGTTCGATAGAAGGAAAGCAGCTCGATTATTTCTGTGAGCCAGCGTCAATGAAGGAAGCCCGCTGTTTAATATGGCTGCTGGAAGAGCACAGAGACAAGTTCCCAGCCTTGCACAATGCTCTGGATGAGTTCTTTGATATAATGGGTATGTGAAACAAGTTTGGGTCTGTATTATCTCCTGGTGTGGGTTGGGAAAAAGCTAGGAAGAACCTAGCTTATTACATACTTAATGTGGCTGAGATGTTTGTGTGTTCTTGCTGGGTGGAGTGAGAGTGGTTGAGAGTCTTAATGGGAGGAAATGGGAAGGATGCTGAGGACGTCAGATGAGGTCCTGCCTCGGATTCTTCCTCTGCGAAATCTGGAATAGGGCTAGTCTGAGGGGGGCTGCGGGTGTGGAAGTGGAAGTGGACAGGTGTGTGTGGAGCTTAGAGACTACAGCTGTTGGAAATGGACTAGAGTTAAGGTTGGCGGAACAGCCAGGTAATGTCTGTGGGACATCCTGTGGTAGTGGTTGTTCTCCCTTTTCTCTTAGCCTCAGAGTCTGTACATTGTTAGGCATGAGCTTTCCGGCTCCCTGCTCTTTGGTTTTGAGTGCGTTAGGACACTTGTAGGACTGTCGTGTGTCCGAAAGTTTAGTGCGGTGCAAGGCACTTACTTATGTTTGGGGTTGGGGGGGCGGGGTGTTGTTTGTTTGTTTTTTGAGACAGGGTTTTTCTGTGTAGTTTTGGGGCCTGTCCTGGATCTTGCTCTGTAGACCAGGCTGGCCTTGAATTTACAAAGATCCTTAATCCAGCCTCCCGAGAGTGCTGGGATTAAAGTTGTGCGCCACCACACCCAGCTTATGTTTGCTTCTTATTAAAGAGTGTCCCGTCCTGACTGAAAGAAATACAATATTTAATAGCCCAGACTTACTGCCATTAGTTCAGGGCTTGTAATAGCAAAACAGAGCTATTACAAATAGCTCACAGACGTGCCACACAAGACCAGCAGCACGGGTCCCTCTCGTGTACCTGACACACGGAGTACACCTAGCTGCCTGTGGCTCTGTCTGTAGTCACAGAGGAGAAGACCATCCAGTTTCTGGCCATCTTACCAAGTCTGACAGCTCTACCTCCCTTTCTCACTTGAGAAATATTTTAGTTTTCTCTCATCTTGTTAAAACTTTTCAAAATCCATTGGTCTTGTGTATCAGGATATTTAGTATCTTTACCGGTGCTACAGTAGCGACCCTCAGCACTCCTGAACAGGCACGCATACTTCAATATGGAATTTTATACAGATAACCAGAAGCCCCTTAAAACAAACATGGCTGAACCACTTTCCTTATGGTCTCATATTTATATTGGCTAACACATTGCTGTATATCTAAATTTTAATCAAGAAACTTAGAATCAGTCTTGACTCTTTTTTATTACTATTGTTACAACTACTTTGTCCCCAGTCCAAATAAACTTTATCTTTGACCTGTCCTTTCCTGTTCACCTCATTTCTGTAGGCCAAAACCTTCGTTATGTTTTCCATGACCAGATTATTACAGTAGTCATGGCACTGGCACCTACATTTCTAAGCCCATCATATTGCCTCCGGTAACTCCTGTGGAAACAGTAACTGTTCCGTGTGGGAAGCATTGGCTGATGTTGCCTACATGTTACAGTCCTGTCGTCCTTCCCTGTGCCATCTAAGCTCGTCCTTCCTGGACTGACAGACCTTTCCCTCCATCTGACATGGCTACAGTGTTTCTCTAGTCATCCTTTCGAGTTGCCTGTTCACTTCAAGGCTGACCTACATACCCTGTCCTCCTCAGTATCCTGTCCTCCTTAGAGCCCTCCCTGGTCCTCTGTGGGCTTCTTCCCAAAGCCTTACTCATCTTTCATCTTCGTTGTTGCTCTATTTCATTGTGGTGTCTGTAACGCTGAATTATAGGGTTGTTTTGTCCTTTTCTTTCTTTGGGTAGTAGACCACAAACTCACCGGCACCAGGCGTCTCTGTGTTCCCGCGTCCTGGCGTAGATGGCATCAAATAGGCACTCAAAATATGCTGCTTGGGTTGGAGCTTGTGCGCCTCTGGTTGATTTCTCATTTAGTTATCTAGCTCTTGGATTTTAAACTCAGTTGTGTCAGAGCCAGGTGAAGAAAGAGCATAGGCCGTGCTGATAGTCCCAGGGTGGTTCTGTAAGGCTTCAGTGTGGGATTAAAACAAAAGTGCAGATGGCTGAGTCACCGCACAGACTTCTGTTCTTCCTGCAGATAGCCGATGCACTGTGTTACGGAAGCAAGACAGTGATGAAATGCCGGTAAGTTCTCGACTCTCAGGGTGTTCTTTATGTTAGACAAAGGAGCAGAGGAGAAGCCAGGCCAGTGCTTATTTACGTCATGGGTAACATCCAGACCCAAACAGAGGACTTACCATTAGAGGGGCCGGAAATGTAGTTCACTTGGTAAAGAGGTGCCCAGCATGCACAAAGACTTGAGTTGCATCCCCAGCAGTGCGTAACTGGGAACGGAGGCACAGGCCTGTAATTCCAGCACTCGGGAAATAGAAACAGGAGGACCAAATGTTCAAGGGCATCCTCAGCTACATAGTGAGTTCAAGGTCAGGCTATTCATGAGATCCTGTCTTGACGGTCTTCATAATCTTCAGGTTAATAAATGTTCATTTTAGAAAGAGGTAAGGAAACGTTTTTGAATCAAGAAAGATGATAGCAGCTGGGCGGTGGTGGCACACGCCTTTAATCCCAGCCCTTGGGAGGCAGAGCCCAGCAGATCTCTGTGAGTTCGAGGCTAGCCTGGGCTACAGAGCGAGATCCAGGACAGGCCTGTACCAAAACTACACAGAGAAACCCTGTCTCAGGAAAAAAAAAAAAAAAAAAAAAAAAAAAAAAGCACAAGGAAACTTGCTCCAGGAGCCCTGTTGGTGTAAACGGAGGTGGTGCAGAGCGGCCTTTCCTCACCGACTGTGCCTTTTTTTTTTTTTTTTTTAAAGATTTATTTATTTATTATGTATACAGAAGAGGGTGCCCCCAGATCTCATTACAGATGGTTGTGAGCCACCATGTGGGTGCTGGGAATTGAACTCAGGACCTCTGGAAGAGCAGTCGGTGCTCTTAACCTCTGAGCCATCTCTTCAGCGCCCTGTGCCTGCCTTTTATGCTCTCTGGATAGTGAGGAGAAAAAGTCATGTTTGCCAGTGATGAGGATCATCGCTCCCTGAAAAGTGTCTTAACTTCTCTGATCGATAGGTCTTGCCAAATGTGGAAACACAGTGAGCAAACCTATGGGAGTGAATGCTGCTTTACTCACTTGTGAAAGGAGTCTGTAAAATGCTGTCATTGTATACATCAGAATTCCCCAAAGTCTGGTTGGTTATTTGAAATAACATCAGCCTGTTGAAATCAAGGTTAAAACTGTTGGAGCAATTTGATTTTAGTTATGACATGAAGTGTCATTCAACCTTTCCTCAGTAGCTCTTGGAGTGATGTATTCCACTGTATGCACTCCACCACCGTGGCACACTAAACCTTTAGTGTATGACTAGTATAGGAAATGGATGTGATGGTTTCCGTTGAGATTTAAGACTCTGCTATTTGAGGATTCATTGATGTTCTTTTTCATTTTTTAGTTTGGTTGTATCAAAGTAAAAAACAAAGGCAAGAAAAAGAAGCCAAAAGATTCAAAGGTAAGGAACGTCTTCTGCAGTGATTCTTCAGTCTCCAGTAACTAACTAGAATGTGTTAGTGAGAACAGTCTGAAATCCCTTGTCTGAGACTCCATGAAGGTGTCATAGAACAGAGTGGGCAGGGAGGCTCTGGGGTCAGAGAGGTGCCCAGCACCCATATAAATACCCAGGTGCAACTGATACCCTGAAACTTGCCAGCCAGCCAGCCCAGCCTAACTGGGGTACTCTACCAGCAAGACACTGGAAAATAGCTGGCCAAGATACCTGATGACAACCTGTGGCCTACACACACACACACACACACACACACACACACACACACACACACCACACACACACCACACACACACACACACACATCACACACACATCACACACATACACATACACACACACCACACACACACACATACACACACACATACACACACACACCACACACACACACACACATACACACACACCACACACACACACATACACACACACACCACACACATATACACACACACCACACACATACACACACACACCCCACAGATTTCATGCACTTACAGAAAAAAGTTAACAGCTCTTTAGCAGATACACGCTTACTAAAATACCACTTGACTGAGTGTTACGAACAGATAAGAAAGAATATTTGTTTTATAGTATTTAGAACTTCTGTGAAAGTTCTTTCTGCTCGATGTCTATTTAAAGTAGTCAGTGATAATTCAGCATCCGAATGACCTTAGGATTGCCATCATCCTTTTCTTCTCCTCTCTTCAGCCCCAAGCCCAGGAGCCAGAAGAGCATTCGTGATTTCACATGTTGAGGGGAGGGGCTGGTGGGAGACGGGGTAAGAAAGAGTGAGCAAGTGCTAGAGAGGGGTACAAGCAACATGGAGTTTCCGCACAACTTAGCCTGGCTGGCATCTTTGATGAAAATGGATATTTTAGCTACTTTAAATTACAGTCACATTTTTTTGAACATCAGAAACTACCCTAAGTTTTAATTTTCAATCTATTTCTGGCTGTTAAAATTTATTATGCTATATTCTGTTTATAAGAAACTTTGAGTAGGTTCTTCATTATTCACAGTTGGCATGTATGTGTTTATGTAAATTCTCATTAATTTCAAAGTTGAGTTTTTTCTTCCATGGAATTTTAGAGTGAAATAGTGTCATTTTTAAGGTGGAATATTTTTATCATTTACTGTAGAATCTCATCATTTTTAGGATGGGAATATTATTCTCACTTTTCTTTCTTTTAAACCAGCCAATGTTAGTGGGATCTGGACCGACATCGGTGACAGCAGGTAGTGAGACTGTCACTCCTGAAGACCATAAGTAAGTATACGTTAGTAGTTTACCACAGCATAAGGCAAACGTTTGCACTTTGAACAGCCATGCCAGCTCACTGAAGACTTGTGTTTCCTTCTGTCCTCCCTCCCTCCCTCCTTTCCTTCCTTTCTCTCTTAGAGATAAGAATCCATTATGATAATCCATATTGAGTTAATGTCATGGCTATAAAAATTATAGCCTTAAGAATTTATTCAAGCTGTATTAAAGTCACAGGAATAGGGGAAGGAGAAACTAGGGTAAAATAATTACTGAGACAGATAAATCCAAAATATGTGATATGAATGTGTGAAAATGTGCAAAATAATGGAAACCCATTCTGCAGAATTAATGGGGCTGAGTTGGTAGGGTGCTTTCTGTGTGAAGAAGCATGAGGACATCTTTAAAGTGGGGATTGTTTTAATTTGAACAATAAGAAAGAACCTGTCATGGTTTATTTGGGTTGTCATGACAAAATGCCCTAAAACCAAATGCTTAAAAACTATAGAATTCTGAGCTGGAAAGATGGCTCGTGGCTAAGAGCACTTGTTACTCTTGCAGAGACCCAGGTTTGATTCCCAGCACCCACATGGTGGCTCCACAACTACCCATACTCCAGTTCCAAGGGATCTGAAGCCCTCTCCTCACTTCTGAGGGCACTAGGCACACACTTAGTGTACATAGGTGTGCCAGCAAAACATTAATATACATAGTAAATCTTTTAAAATTAACACATTAAAAACAAGAAACCTCCCAGCACTTGGGAGGGAGAGGCCAGCCTGGTCTACAGTGTGAGTTCCAGGACAGCCCTGTCTTGAAAAACCAAAAAGAAAAAAAAAAAAAAAATTCACCAAAACAGTATACCCCAAACTGAGTAGCTTACTAATAATGAAGTGTTCCTCACAGTTCTGGAGCCTGAAGTCTAGTATCAAAGAGGCTGCCTACTTCCCAGTACATACATGATTGGCACCGTCTTCTTGAATTCCCTCTTATATATTTTCCTAAACTTAATACAAGCACAAATTCTGTACTGAGGTGTACATCCTCATGACGTGATCACTTCTGAAAGGCCCGTCATCCAGACACCATCACGTTGGTGATTCAGTTTCAACATAAGAATTTGATAGTTGGGGTATCACACATGAACATTTAAATTAGGCCATGGCCTTTACTGAAACTGACATTTACCAGTTTCTATTCTAGGTCTTTAGACATAGAACTCATTTAACCCACTCATCTGCCACAGGACAGGTAGTATTACTATGTCCGTGTGAATAGGTATGGAGACTGGGGCATAGTGGAATGGAGTGACTTACCCAAGTATAAAAAGCTGGCACATGACAGACCCAGTATTTAAACTGCACATTCTGACTTTGAAGCCCACATCTAAGCTGTTATGTCTTCTTATAATGTTAAGAATCTAAACCAGACCCGAAGCCTAAAAAGGCCCTACAAAGAGGGAAGAGGAAGTACTGAAGGAAAAAAGAAAGGCATTTCTGGCAAGGATGGAAATACTACAGAAAACAATTGCAGAAACAGGCTAGGCAGAACAGCGATGGGTCTGATCTTCACCTAGAGTGGCAGTCCGACTCACTTAGGTTTAGTGTTGATGAATGCTTGCTTACTTCCTAAACCAAACTGTATACAGCTTTATTAAAGATACTTTTCATGAACAGTCACTGTGTTTCAGGAAGAACATTATATAACTTTCAAACCCCTTCTAGGAGAGCCTACCAAAGTCGGAAAGCCATTGTGAAACCCATGAAGTGAACTGTACATGGTAGTCTTAGCTCTCAGGAAGCTGAATTTGAAGCTAGATTGAGATACACAATGAAATAAGTTCAAGGTCATCCTGAGGTACATAGTCAGACTCTGTCTTATAGATACACACACACACACACCAGCAGAGTTCTCATTACATGCTCTAGATAGGGAAAGGCTAGCAGGACTTCTCCTGAGTCAAGCTTGAAAATGAAGAGAAAACAGAATGATGAATCTGAAAATCTACAGTCTGGAAAAAGAACTGCTGTTTCAGGATGACCATCTTGATGTCACTGCAAGGTCCCCACCGCCTGACGTACAGGCCAAACTAATTTTGTGGGGTCAGGTTCCGAGAGGCCTCTGGCTTTAAGGGAGTTTGTGTTTTTCCATGCCAAGGAAGCTGCGCCAAGGTGGCTGGCTACATTTGTCAGTATGGGGAATCACGGTCTCTTAGAACTGTCAAGGAAAAGTAAAGTGTGTTCATCCACACCCGTCCAGCTTTGGGGACATTCTGTTAGTGATAGACACTCTTTCTCTGAAAGCAGCAGAGTTCTTACATTAACAGCATGGTTTTAAGACTTGTTAAAGCCAGCCAGGAATGGTGATGCACACCTTTAATCCCAGTCCTCAGAGGCAAGCATGGTCTACAGAATGAGTTCCAGGACAGCCAGGGCTACACAGAGAGATCTGTCTTGAAAAACAAAAAACAAAACAATTAAAAGTAAATTTTAAAAAGCCTTGTTAAAGCCTTGTGTGGTGGTAGTGCATACCTACTTAGCCGGGCTTAGTGGACTACAGGAAGACTGCCAGAAGTGTGAGGTCTGTCTGGGCTGCAAAAAAGATCTTGTCTCAAGAGCAAAAGTTTTTGATAAGAAATACTTTAAGCTGTACAGTTACTGAAATACTGTAACAAAAATGTCCACACTTCCTTGGCCTCTCCAGTCTGTTTCTGCAGTTCTGTTTTCTAGTTACCAGCTTTTCTTTTTCCATCAGTGCCTCTCTTCTTGCAGGCATCATCACTTTAGACTCAGGCTCTGGCTTGTGGAGGAGCACATTTCTCTGTGGCTGTTCCTTACCTTGGCCCTGTCTCCTTTTGCATCCCCTTCAGCCTGTCTTGAGCACAGAGGTGGTCACTGCAAGGTATAGGCCCTGAATTCCCATCAGTGTTGGTTCTGGGCTTGCTTCCTCCTGTTCTTCAGGACGTTGCTACATACTTTTGTTTTCATTTTATTTTTTGAGACAGGATTTCTCTGTGTAGCCCTGGCTGTCCTGGAACTCACAGAGATGCTGGGATTAAAGGCGTGCCCCACCACCACCCGGCTTATGGGTTACACACATTTTAAAGAAATGTTTTTTATTAGTACCTTTAATTTTGTTAACCTTCCTTAAATGAGTAGCAGTTATAAATCTGTATTTGTCTCTAACTCTTCAATGAGTTTGAATTAATGCAGCATTGATATTGTTTGTTTTCTTTGAGACAGGGTCTTTTTATATAGTCCTGGCTGTCCTGGAACTTGCTATACACAGTGAAATAGCTTTGAACTCAAGAGATTCCCCTGCCTCTGCCTCCTGAGTGCTGGGGTTAAAGCTGTGAGCCACCATGCCCAGTCTTGATTTTTCTGCTTCAAATATGGAGTTTGAAAATAATTGTGCTCTTAGTAAATAGAAGAGTTTACTCAGAACATAAACTGCCATGTTTCCTGACCATAGCTGTAGGTTTATTTGTTTTGTCAGTGTTTTGCCAACCTATATATGTCTGCACTGCTGGTGCCAACCTATATGTCTGTGCACTGCTGGTGCCAACCTATGTGTCTGTGCGCACTGCTGGTGCCAACCTATATATCTACACTGCTGGTGCCAACCTATATGTCTACACTGCTGGTGCCAACCTATATGTCTGCACTGCTGGTGTCTACCTATGTGTCTGTGCACTGCTGGTGTCTACCTATGTGTCTGCGCACTGCTGGTGTCTACCTATGTGTCTGCGCACTGCTGGTGTCTACCTATGTGTCTGCGCACTGCTGGTGTCTACCTATGTGTCTGCGCACTGCTGGTGTCTACCTATGTGTCTGCGCACTGCTGGTGTCTACCTATGTGTCTGCGCACTGCTGGTGTCTACCTATGTGTCTGCGCACTGCTGGTGTCTACCTATGTGTCTGCTCACTGCTGGTGTCTACCTATGTGTCTGTGCACTGCTGGTGCCTACCTATGTGTCTGCGCACTGCTGGTGTCTACCTATGTGTCTGCGCACTGCTGGTGTCTACCTATGTGTCTGCGCACTGCTGGTGTCTACCTATGTGTCTGTGCACTGCTGGTGTCTACCTATGTGTCTGTGCACTGCTGGTGTCTACCTATGTGTCTGCGCACTGCTGGTGCCTATGGCCATCAGATCCCCTGGACCCAGAGTTAGGGATGGTTGTAACCCATCATGTCCTCTGCAACATCAACAAGTACTCTCAGCCGCTGAACCAACTCTCCAGCCTGTTAATTGTAGCTTTTCTTTTCTTTTCTTTTTCCCTCGAGATAGAGTTTTTCTGTGTAGCTTTCGAGCCTGTCCTGGAACTCACTTTGTAGACTAGGCTGGCCTCAAACTCACAGAATTCACTTGGCTCTGCCTCCCGAGTGCTGGAATTAAAGGTGTGTGCCACCACTGCCCAGCTGCAGCTTTTCTATATTAAATTTTCTGGTAATAAATATTTGTAGCACAAAACTGAGATTATTAATTTTACTTTGATTATTTTATTTTAATTACGTATTTTTCTATAGGTTATTTGATTTCCCTGTGCTCTAGTGTCTTCGCCTGCAATTAAATATTCCTTCCCAAAAGTTTATTCACAAAATTGTTTTGAACCCAGCAGGCGCAGTTCAGATTCTGCAGGCCCGTTTGCAGTGCCTGACCACCTTCGGCAAGACGTCGAAGAATTTGAAGCTCTTTATGACCAGCACAGCAGCGAGTATGTTGTCCGAAATAAGAAGCTGTGGGACATTAACCCCAAACAGAAATGTTCGACTCTGTATGAGTAAGTAGCTTAGCATTCCTACAGCTCACTGAAGAGGCTGCCAAGTAAGGATCCAGGCTGTTTGGTTGTGTCTCTTACATTTGTCAACGTGTTTACCATCTGGTTCGCCTCTGTCCAGAACTTTTACCATGTACTTCACAGAGTTTATTGAGGGTTTTTAATGACTAAATTTAGAGTCCGGATCATAATTGGTTTGTCAATTTGAGCTGCTGATGCTGATAGTTTCTGCTTTTAAAACTGTCCTGCAAGGACTGGTAAACCAGGCTATCAGCCATGGGCTTGGGGGTTTTCAGACAGTATCTCACTACCTAGCTCAGCAGGCCTTGCTTGATCTTGCAGCCCTCCTGCCTTTGCTTCCAGAAACCAGGTTTGCAAGTGTGCGCCCTACCAGTCAGCCACAGTGTGTGTAATTGTGAATGCCAAGGTTCTCCCTAACAGAGAACACCGTCGGCTGTTCTGTCTCGTCCTCGTACTGATGGGCTGTTGGCCTCTCACGGCTGCCATCATAGGTTAACCTAGCTTGGAGAAGTGTTGTCCTTTTCTTGAGAAAGGATCCCTGTATACCGCTGCAGCCTCAGCTCAGGTGTGACTGTTGAGCTACAGTGATAGAAAACCCGTGTCCGCGTGCCTCTGCCGTGTGTTGGTGACGAAAGAGAAACGTGCTTTTCTTCTTAAAGAACTTCTGACGTGGGTTACTTGAGGATTGAACCTATGAATGTGAAATTTAACAGTTAAGTGTGACTGACGTAAGTACAACAACCTAGTATAAAGTCCAGAAAACTAAGGAATACCAGGCCATGTTGAGCTTCACATTAGTAAGTTTCATAGTAGTTGAGCCTCTCTTTTAAGAAATTTGGATAAAAATCTGGTGAAAAATTAATGCAAAAGCTAACTATTCGGAAAACCTGTTATTCATCCACAGTGTCATCTTTTCTTTACTTCACTCCATTCCATCGTTATTGTGAGTCTGTTTAAACAGTCCTAGGGCCCGCTTCAGGAAGTTCTTTTCTTGAGTTGAAATACTGAGCAATCTTGTTAAGAGAACTCTTGGGTGGCAATTTAGAAAGAGGTACAAAATGAGATTGATATTTCTTAAAACATGGTATAATTTCCTTCAGGCTTTTATAAACCAAAGCTAAAGAGTTTCACTTTCAGTAATTCTTAGAGAATTTCTACTACAACTAGGAAGACGTTAAATAAATTTATGAGAAGGATTAAGCTGATTTGTTTTTACCTTTAGATAGAATTTATATCTTACTATACTAGAAACAGACGTTACAGGAAGATATATCATCTATATGTAGTTCTCTGTATTTCCGGAGGAAACACATAACAGCTTGAGAAAGTGTTGTGTTTCATTGATCAGTGTGTGACTGAACACAAAGATTGAACTCCCATGTATGAGAAGAGTAGAGAAATGTCAGAGAAATACTGAGATTGTTACTACTAAGTAACTTTTCCTAGACTTTAACTTTTCACCTAAAAAAAGAGAAAATTGACCTAATTTTACTGGTCTCTTCAATTTCTAACATTTTATGATTTAGGTAGTTTAACCAAATTATTTCTAATAGAGTTTTTCCTACTAACACTTCAGTGGTATTAGCCAAGATTTATTCGTCATATAAAATTGTGTAGCCTGCAGCACAGCAGAAGAGCTAAAGTGATGTTCTTGGGTTGCAGTCTGTTACGAATAAATGACATTCTGGAAAACAGATCATGAGCATGAACAAAATGGGGTTTTCAGAGGAGCTGTCCTTTGAAATGCCCTCCCTGCCCTCCCCTTGTGCTGGCCGTCACCGCACTGCAGCCTGTGAGTCCGTCTGCAAACACTGCAGACTGTGACAGGTTGCACGCAGGCAGCCGGCGTTGATAGCGCTGGTACGTTGGCTTTATCAGTACCACTTTTCACACTGCCAAATGCAGTGTGCTCATTTCTTTGCCTCTGGTTAAATACAGGAATATCTGTCGGTTTCAAATCTAAGGCTTTGAAGGGGTCATAATGGGAGAGCATAAAATTCTCCAAACTCAGCAAAAATGGAAATGGGCATAAGCCTGTGGTCTGCTGTTAGGTTCTTTCCTCTCTCCTGAAGAGCCGTGCTAACACTGGTGTGTGCCCTGTTAGGAAAAACAAACCTAGTCCTTTCTTGTAGTAACTCGATGTAAATACTGTTTTCTCCAAGTTACTTCTCTCAGTTGTTGGAAGAGCATGGCCCCTTGGACCTGAATGACAAGGTGTTCTCTGAAGAGGATGAGTTCTTCCCTGAAGAAACTCGACAGATGCTAGAGAAAGCAGGCGGTTTGAAGTCTTTCCTCCTGGGATGTCCTCGATTTGTTGTGATAGACAACTGTATTGCGTTGAGAAAAGTTGCCTCAAGACTCAAGAAAAAGAGAAAGAAGAAAAACATTAAAACTAAAGTTGAAGAAATTTCAAAAACAGGAGAATATTTACGAGTTAAACTACCACTAAATCCAGCTGCGAGGGAATTTAAACCAGATGTAAAGTCCACACCAGTGTGTGAGGATGTAAAGTCTGCACCAGGACCTGCTGAGTCCCCAAGACCAGCTCCCGAGGACCTGAAGCCCCAACTGGACTCTGATAGCTCTTGTGGTTCAGCTTCTGAGGACAGCAGACTGGAAATGGCCTCTTGTGACTCGCCCCCACCACTCTCTGAGGATGTGCATCACAGACCAGCTTCCTCTCCTTCCCCCACACCAGCTCCTGAAGATGCCAAACCAACATACTGGACTCAGTCCCACTTGGTCACAGGATTCTGCACATACCTTCCTTTTCAAGGATTTGACATCGCACAGTCGAGGCCTGCATACATCAACGTGGTACCAAGCCTGCCCCAGTTCGCCGGCATCTACACACCTCTGGCCAGCATTTCCTCTGAGTATGCCATGCAGAGATCCATGCCAGTGGTGCCATCTTTTGTAGCCAGCGACAGAGCAGATAAAAATGCCACTGCATATTTCGAGAGTCATAATTTGAATACTGGGAATGACTGTGGTAACCAGATTGCCTCTGAAGCACAGATCCTTGAGGATTCTTTGGGAATACCTGTGAAGTCCCAGAGCAGCCCATGTGATCTCGATACAGCTCTGAGTGAGCCTGACAGAAACAGCAGGCATGGTGGGAGCCCCGATAGCCAGTGCGAGGTGTCTCTGGAAAGTACCAGCAGAGCAGCAGACACTCCCCCTACAGCAGTGCTTGCCGTCCAGGTAAGGCTCAAAGAAAAGGATATTTAAAAGAAACATGTCCATTGTCATTTTGTGTGTGTGTATATGATGTGTGTATGCTAGTGCAGGTGCACACGTGCCACAGCACACATGTTCACATTAAAGGACAACTTTAAAGAGTCAGCTCTCTCATCCGTGTTCCCCTGCCAAGTTCTACACTGATAAGAAATAAGGTAATAGAGTCGTCGACAGGTGGAGCCAGAACATCACTTTGATGATTAGTAAAGAAAAGAGGAGGGAGTTTGTGGCTACTTCGTGGGGACGCACACACACTGCTAACTACAATAGCGTTATCTATCACATTGGCTTATGCAGCATTTACAGCACAATCAGAATAGAGGCCCCTAGTCCGAGCTGACCCTGAGAGTCTGAGAGTGTGGCTCAGTGTAAGAGAACTTGTTCAGCATGTGCAAAGCCCTGGGTTCCCGGCCAGTCACATAATAAGTAATGAATACATAAGAAAAAGGGAAGAATCTGGGCTGCACGTGCCCAGGCCCTGCCAGACCAGGAGGTGGGAATGAGAGCTGTGCAGGAGACGACCAAGTGGGGAGAATTGAGTGGTTTGTCTACGTGCTTTCCTGACAAGCGTGCAGACAGATCAGGTTCTCTGTAGTTGTCCTTTGGTGTGAATTCACTAAAGTCCCTGTTGAATTGTGCCCGCCCTTAAGTTTTCTGCTTTCTAGCAAGCTTGGGGGAAAAAATGTTAATACTACTGAGCTAGTATTAATTTTGGTTATATTATATATAATGTTTTCCTAGTAAAACTTATTTATAAAAGAAATAATCTAAATTAAAAAAACTCCTTAGAAAAATTGTGGGCATGTTTTAAACTGTTATACAGTGCCCTTATTTTACTAGTATAGCTGAGATCAAATTAAGTTTTAAGCAATTGTTTTGTCCCATAGGTGTCTAGGAGTGTGGTACATCAGGAAGTCAATACTGAGCCATATGTACCTTTTGAGACACAGCAGGTGAGTCAAAAGTACACTAAATTGTTCAAATATTTCATTTTTTATTAACATATATATGAATTGGAGCCAGCTAATCTTAAAGTTACTGTGGAATAAGCTTTAGACTACAAAAAACAAACAAACAAACAAAATAAACAACAAAACTTTTTTTGTTGAAATTTGAGAGGAAGAAGCTAAGAAAAAGGTTAGGTTTGGTTTCCCTTCGAGCACTAATTCAAAGGATAATGGCGTTCTTTTAACTGGTGTGGTGAGCATGCACTAATGTATAAATAAGGTTATTTACATGAATGACATCAGAAGGTACAAGAATGGTTCAATTATCTTGTTTCAAGGTAAACATCAGTAGTAATTATTATTCTAGAAATATTAACTAATAAAATTAGGTATGAGAAAGAAAAAAAGGAGGTATGAGTATCATTTATAGAAATTAAGATCAGAATAATTGAAAGGTTATTACATACAAGATACTTGACATATACTAAGACCAGCTTACTAAGAGAAAATACCTCTTTTTGTTTGTTTGTTTTTTGTTTTTTCAAGGCAGGGTTTCTCTGTGTAGTTTTGGTGCCTGTCCTGGAACTCACTCTGTAGACCAGGCTGGCCTTGAACTCGCAGAGATCTGCCTGGCTCTGCCTCCCGAGTGCTGGGATTAATGACGTGCGCCACCACCACCCAGCTGAAAATATCTCGTCTTTTTTGTTTTGTTTTGTTTTGTTATTTTATAATTTAATTTTACATATCAGCCACGGATTCCCCTGTCCTCCCTCCTCCCACCCTCTCCCCAGCCCACCCCCCATTCCCATCTCCTCCAGGGCAAGGACTACCCCAGGGATTGAGCTCAACCTGGTAGATTCCGTCGAGGCAGGTCCAGTCCCCTCCTCCCAGGCTGAGCCAAGTGTCCCTGTATAGGCCCCAGGTTCCAAACAGCCAGCTCATGCACTAAGGTCCCACTGCCTGGGTGCCTCCCAAACAGTTCAAGCTAATCAACTGTCTCACTTATCCAGATCTCGTTTTTTAGTGGCAAAAAATCCCTTTCAAGATAGCTAAGCTGCTATTGGGAGACTTACTGAGGAGAGGAGGTGCCCATGTACTTGATTGGATAGGATGTAATGGAAACATTGATTTTTTTCCCCCTAGTTTTGTTTCTTATTGCAGGATAATCTAACTACGCCTGGAGACCTTAAACAGTGTTTAATACTTCTCTACTGAGACAGGCAGTGGTGGCACACGCCTTTAATGCCAGTACTCTGGCGCAGAGGCAGGCGGGTCTCCATGAGTTCAAGGCCAGCCTCAAGATCTCGTGGCTTCAAATAACAGCAAACAGTTTCTCTTGGTCAGAAATCCAGGAGCTGCCTGGGAATTCTGGATCTGGAAGAGTAAATATTCTTAAAAAGGTTTTCGAATCAGTAAGAAAAAGACAGCGTGTCACAAAATGGGAATTGGCGTGAATATACAGCCATAGTAAAAGAAATGTTCATGGTTTTTAGGCGTTCACAAACAAACCAGTTCCATATGCATGGTATTGAAAGCAGTAGAATGCAGCCGTCTACAGAAAGCAGTGCAGAATTGCCTGCCCTCAGCTAGGTGTGTGAGACCAATGGGCAGATATTTAAATACATGTTTTGTTCATAATTCTAACAGCCAAAAATTAGATACTATTTAAATTTCCACCACTGGCAGCTGGAATGTGTGTGTCCATGTATTGAAGTACTGTGCTGTTCCTTTTTTTTTTTTTTTTTTTTTTTTTTTTTTTTTTTTGTTTTTCGAGACAGGGTTTCTCAGTGTAGTTTTGAGGCCTGTCCTGGATCTAGCTCTGTAGACCAGGCTGGCCTCGAACTCACCTGGCTCTGCCTCCCGAGTGCTGGGACTAAGCCACCACCGCCCGGCCTACTGTGCTGTTCTTGAGCACTGAAGCAGCTGTGGTTGAGCAGACAGAAATGTGGTACTTCATAAACTGAAGAGCCTTTAAATTATTTTAAGTGTATGTTACTAGAAATTTTGAGAAATTGAAAATCAGCTGCACTCATCTTACCCATGCTGAGTTTTTTGTTTGTTTGTTTGTTTGTTTGTTTGTTTTTGAGATGTGGCCTTGGCTTGCCTGGAACTCAGTATGTAGACCAGGCTGGCCTCAGATTTATGGACACCCACTGCCTCTGCCTTTTTAGTGCTAAGATTGAAGGTGTGCACCACCACACCCAGCCCAGGCTAATATTTTGGTGTGCAGCCTTACTTGATCATTTACATATAGTTAAGTGATATCTGGAAATGGAATTCTGTTCATACCTGTTAGAGAATTACGACTTGTTTGCTTATTTCTTTACAAGAATATGTGGCAATTTGATGTCTTAATTGTTGAACACATAGAATGTGTCTGCTTTTTATGTAGACAGTGCTTGAGTAAACTGGTCTCTGTTTAACACAGTATATACTTAGTAGATGGGCTGTTGTTAATTCTTATTTTTTACTTAGCCCTAAATCAGGTAGGCTTTGTCATTCAGTAAATCAGTCAGTATTAGGAATATTCACAAATGCTGTGTTAAATTAGTTCTTAGTTTCAAGACTTTGAGATAAGTCAAGGTGACTGGTGGCTTTTCAGCCATTGAATCCTCAACTACTATTTTTTTTTCTGGGACTTAGAGAAGTTGCCACACATGTCTTATCCTTGGTTTTCTGACCTATAAAAGGCAAAATTTATATATTTCTTATGAAAAATGTGGTTAATTTTAAATATAATAAATAAAGCTGCCATTTAGTGTCCCAGCTGTCTCTGTTGGTGACTTGGATGTAGAAGTAATAATACCATATTCACTGTGATTCTTTTGCCAAATTGAGAATAAAATGGAGATAATTGAAGTCTTCACCGTCTTGCTTGTGTGTCACAGTAGGTGTGACAGTTTCACTTACCATAGTGCTAAGTCTCAGTCTGAGGCCCTCCAGACTGGCACGGTTTAGTCTCCTTGTGCTGGCTGTAATTCAGTGTTGTAATAAGTTGTATAATTTTGATTGCTTGATTCCTTGCCTTTCAGTTGCACAGTGCTCGGGTACTGGGGAGGGGGGGCGAATAAGTTGTTCAGGATGGCTCAGGTTTGTGCCACTGGGATCGATTCTGCAGCATGACTGCCCCAGGAGGGCAGGCCTCTGCTCCTCGGAGGCTCCATATCCCACAGTACTTTCTTCAGACACAGCAGCACTCCTAGCTGAGTGAGAGCTTTTTAAAAAGCATACACAGAGTGTTGTTTGTTTATCAACATTTCATAGGACAGTATCCCATCTTGCTTTTCTGTTTGTTTTGATTTTAAGCTAATCCATGGTAGATAACAGAAAGCAATTCACTGGTAACAATTTAATTTGTCTTTTTAAAATTACCAGCAACTTACCATTTGAAACACTTAAGAGTAATAGCAACACTAATCTAATCTACTTACTTGCCTTTAAAATATGTGTATGTGCAACCTTTAAAACCCTAACAATAGTTCCTGATGTTATTTATAGAAATAACATTCACATCAAATTCTGATCTAATATTATGCCCTTAGGAAACGAATTTTCAGAACTAATTATAGTTTACAGATTGAAGTTTTATTACAAATTTCAATAGCAAAATGATAATGTTAAAAAGAGCTGGCTCTTCCAGGAGGCAGTGACAACATTTACCTTTAATCCCAGAGGCAGGTGGATTTCTCTGAGTTCGAGGCCAGCCTGGTCTACAAAGCAAGTTCCAGGACAGTCAGGGCTACACAGAGAAACCCTGTTTCCAAAAAAAAAAAAAAAAAAAAAAAAAAAAAAGGCTGGCTCTTCTGCATAGTATTTAGAGGTTTTCTGGATTATTACATTTCCCATATAAATGGGAATAAATACATCACCCTCCCTTGAGGCAGTTCAAACGACATCACAAATTTTAAACAGCTGTTAACTGATGCCTCTGTGGTTTACTCTTAGGGGGACCTTTCCCAGACTGAAAAGGAGTACTGCCTGTTAAGGGACCAACTTAAGGCCGCAGTGGAGAACTATGAGCAGATCAAACTCAGGAGCTCAGAAGAGACCAGGGACCTGGAAGAGAAGCTCAAGAGGAACGTAGAAGAGAACAAGGTGACCCGTCCGACTGCGTGATTCCGTGTGGCAGGAGGAGGGTGGAGGAGTGTGAGGGCAGTGTTTCTTGTGTGGTGTGGAGCCTTCCACACTGCTTGTGAGAAGAGGACTGTGAGTCTGGGGTTGTGTTTATCTGTAATTGAAGTTCCAAGAAAAATTCCTAAGGCAGTTCACATGAGAGGTCCTAGAGTCAGGCTTGGTTCTATCCTAATAGTTCTGCTCAGAACTATTCTGAGAGAGCAGTTGGGTTACTTAATGTCACCGAAGTTTAGTTTGCTTTTCTGGAAAGCCTGAGGAGTAATCGCATGTTTCCTGAGTTTACCTGGTCAGGGCTTAGGAAGTAGTGGTTCCACGACTGTCCTTCATCTTCTTCCTAAGTCAATGTCAGAGTAACTAATGGAGCCCTGCTGTGTGTCAGTGCCCTGGAGGATCCGGTTTAGATTCTGTTAGTCACATTGACCATCAGTTCCATATAGTGGAGTGGCATCAGTTAGGGAAAGCCTGGCTGCTTCAGTGGGCCGTGAGATCACAGATGTGAGAAAATGATGTTCCTTTTTAAAGAAACTACTGCTTCCTATTCATAAAGGGAACAGAGAGACTAACCCATTTAAGAAGGAAAAAAAAATTGTTTGAGCAGTCTGAATTAACAGCTGGAATAATACATTAAATAGTAGAAATACTCTTTATTGAGATTCAAGTGTCCCTGGAAGAAAAGGTTGGTTGGTCAAAGGGGACTGGTAACACTCCCCAGGACCCGTTTGCACACAGTTGGAACTAGGACACTCCAAGGATGAGAAGAGTTAGTCGTTCTCCTCACTGTCTGTCTGGGAAAAATAAAATAGTAAAAGAAAAAATTAAACCCTACTCAGCACATGACACACAAGATACAAGCTTGAATAAACGAGAGATGTAGTAAAATAGTGATACAAATGTGGTATTGCCTCAGGAAGATTTGCACTGTAATCTACGTGGCCTGTGTGAATGACAGGCAGATTCAGGCACATAATCACTTCATGTAGTCATTTGGTGAGTGACATTTGTAACAGAGACCTCTGCAGCTTCACAGCCTGGTGGTCAGACTGGGTACTGTATTTGTACAGTCCCCCATGCTGTGTGTACAGATGACCTCTGTTCTGGGGATATGACATGCCCAGTGTGGGGCTGTGACAGAACAGAGCTTGGCTGCGACTCTCTGGCTCTCAAGTTTGAGGTCTTACCTTTTGAGAGAGGATCTTATTGCGTCATCTAAGCTGGGCTCAAACTCCACGTCTCTGCCTCGTGCACGTTGGAGGCATAGGCAGGCAGCCCTGTACCAAGCTCTTCTGTTGTGTGGCTTTGGATCTGGTGTCACGTGATTGTACTCAGGAACATGGTGAGTCCAGTGATTCCATCCCTCAGGACAGGCTTGTCCAGTTTGTAGACTTTCTTCGTGAATTGTGTACTCTCTTAAATTGTGAATCTGAGTTTCTTTGGTTGTGTTTACACACGTAGGTGGGAGTTACTATAATCATTTCCTTATTAATTTTGAAGCGGCATTGTCATTAAAGGGAGGTGAGTACAAACAGCACATGAACTCGGGTAGTAGTTTTGTTGGCAGACTGTGTATGTGTGTGCGTGTGCGCCAACAAACATGATTATAAATCTTTATCCTTTGTTAACTGATCTCTTGGAGGTGCCTTTGCCCAGTAGGTTCTCAGGCCGTAGCATGAACTTGTGCTTGCACATTATCTCCCTTTCAAGACGCTAGGTCCAAGGTGAGCATTGGCTCAGTGTGAACAAAGTTGGCTTGGCTTCCAGTTGCACAGCAAACAGATTTCCCTTGATGGCGGAAATAGAAGTGACCATGTACAGTACAGGAGCTTATAAGTGTGGTAGGCATGCGGTCACCCGAGTCACAGTAATGACATGGCATGTTTGGAATCTGCAAGATTTTATTAGCAAGGAAAATGTGGACAAACACCCCTCTTCCCCCAGCCTGAGGGGGAACCACAGAACTTTTGTGCTTCTGCTGCTTTGGAAGAGAGAGCCTATGCATCACATCCATCTAGACCAGTCCCTGAAGTAGGACCCAGCTCTTACAGGAACTTGACTACTTAGCAGGTTCATCTCTAGTAGCATCAAAATCCTTGGTGTCTAAGGCTGAAGAAGGAAGAAATGGCCTCTTCGTTCATATCATTTTTGAGTTGAAGTCTATTACTTCCTATTATATCTGTGTAGGTTTATTACAGGGTGTGGTGTTCTTTCTGAGAGAGAAAGCCCCATGTTTCTGTAGCTAATCCTTGATCTCAGCATGTTCTGATCCTAAGCAGGAAGTTTAGGATCAGAAGCTCAATTAAGAACTAAGAAATTAAAGTCTTTCCCTAGCAAATAGGAGTACAGAATTTCATTAAGCAGGTGTTGATAGTTTCGGAATTTGAGACTGGGCACTATTTAACTTATTTTTAGTTTTTTAAATAATGCTTGGATTCTCTGGTGCACTTCAATGATTAGAAACAGTCAATTATGCAATGTTGTACTTGCGGTTGGTATTTTATTTACAAAGGTACCCTACCCAGATGCCTTACACCCCCTGAGTGGATGATCCTTCACAAGTGACTGAAAGCGTTTTTCAGATATTTCAAAAAGCAGCAACTAAGTAAGGGAGCCAAGACATTGGTCTGGGGTGGCATTGACTCTTACCTCCAGGGGAAGGGAATTAGCACTGCCTCGAGAGGTTCCCTGCCATATTGCCTGGACTTCACACAGATATTCCGTCCGGATGCCTTTAGTGATCAGTCAGAGATGTCACATTTGTCTTTCTAGAAGCAAACAAGAACTGTTGGATTTGCCAGCTAAAACATGTGCAGGTTACTTCTAAGTTAGGGAGCTGTGTAGACGAAGACTGAAGTGTGAATCCCGTGGGTACACAAGGTTCTCCAGAGGACTTCCTGTAGCCAGTGCCCTCAGTGGTTAAAGTATGGCTGTGCTGTGTTTCCTGAATCCGGGGCTGCAAGTGGTCTCGTGCCCGCCCCAGGGGGCCGGCTCCCCTGAGCTTGAGTTATTGTGAATGCTAGGACACTGTCACTGTTCTAGGCTGCCGGGGTCTTATTTTTCCTCCCAAAAAAAGTATTGCCATGATTATTCAAGTATTTTCTAAAATGCTTTTAGATCTCAAAGACAGAATTAGACTGGTTCCTCCAAGATTTGGACAGAGAAGTTAAAAAATGGCAACAAGAGAAAAAAGAAATCCAAGAAAGATTAAAGACCCTGAAGAAAAAAATTAAGAAGGTTACAAATACCAGTGAAATGTAAGTAACAGTTGAAGAATGACGTTAATGTTTTAATATTCTGGGGTTTCTGGTTCTTGTCAGATTCTTTGTATTCAATGTCAAATGTACATATCAATTAAAAAACGTTTATAGATATTGTTTTCACAATTGTTTACATCATTTAAAAAGCATCCATTGAAAAATTCTTTCACCTAAAACTTCGTCCGAACTGGCATGTTTTCAGATCAGTTACATAAAAATGAGAGTAGCCTGGATCTGAGTCAACAAGGCCCCGTTGCCTTTAAGATTGAACATCATTGTGAACATTCTTACTGCATATGCCATGCTGGCTGGCTTACTTATTAATGTATTTTCTTATTTTGAGATGGTCTCATCTCACTGTATAACCCAGGATCTTCCTTAGAAGTGTTCCTGAAGAGGTGGGATTCCAAGCATGTGCATTCCTGGAAACAATAAGTAAAACTTGCTCTGAGCAGCACAGCATGACAGCAGTAGCTGGGCAGTCTGAGTTCATGGGGAGCTTTCATTGATGTGGGTGCAGTTCACTGTGTGGAGTTGTAGTGAAAAAACCTGGAAGGTAATGAAGGTTTTGTAACTGCTTTTCTAGGTCTGCCCAGAAAATTGAAGGCTTGGATAAGGAATTCGGATCACTTCTGGACCAGTCCCCGGAAATCAGGCAAACCAACTTTTAATTATTCTTAACATCTTTCACTACAATCTCATTAGACTCTTAAGTGTATCATTGCTTATCTGTCTCTTAAATAATTCTCAAAGCTTGAATATGTATATATCCTGGTTTCTACTTCTGTCTTCCATTGTCAGTATAAAAATGCCTCAATGTATTGCTATTATTTACTCCTTTTCTTTCCTTTTTATGAAGTAGGGTCTCACTTTGTACACCAGGCTGGCCTCGAACTCACATAGATCTGCCTGCCTCTGCCTCGCAAGTGCTGGGGTTATAGACATGTGTCACCTTTCCTGGCTCTTTTCTTTTCTTTAATTAATTTCAACTACAAATGTACTCTTCTGCCGGGCGGTGGTGGCGCACGCCTTTAATCCCAGCCTGGTCTACAAAGTGAGTTCCAGGAAAGGCACAAAGCTATACAGAGAAACCCTGTCTCGAAAAACCAAAAAAAAAAAAGGTACTCTTCTGAGGTGGAGTGTGGCTCAGTAGTGGAAACACCTTTTGTGCACTTGAGACACTAGTCTCACATGGAGTTGTAGTGTATTGATGTTACTACAGTTTGTCATTGTTACAAAACTACAGTTTTCATTGTGAACCTGTAGTTTCCTCTAGTCCTTAGTAATGGACGACATTGTGGTGTTATGTACACAACCAGGTCTCACCGATCAGCTGTACTTTGCTTTATTTTGTTTAATGCCATTTTGCATAATCTTTTCTGTTCCCATCGTCTTCAATGGCTTCCTTGTTGTTACAATGTGTGACCATGATGGAACAGGAAATCACAGTAAGCAAAACAATCCAGACCTACAAAAGACAGGAACAGTGTTTCCTTTCGTGCAGACCATAGACTTTAGTTTTCATGTGTGCGTGTAGGTCATGAAACCATGAGAGAAAGCAGACATCTTCCAGTTTGAAGAGTAAAATATATTTGATACGAAAACAAAAGGAGAGTGATGGTGGGGAAGGGTGGATCAGCAGGAGGAGGGTCAGAGGTCTGAATGCCGCAGTGAAACACAGTACTTGGTGTGTTCGTTTAAAAAGTGTGGCTGTGAACAGCTTTGTCCTGTTCACATTTTTCCTGTTTTTATAACTCTTTCATAATGGAATTTCTTTCTCGAAATATAGAAATTTGGTAATTTGAGAGCAATTACCAGTTTATCTTGGTGGTACTCCTCATGTCCTCAGAAGCCAGTGAGCTGGAGCTGGGGGAGTGGTTGTCAGCAAGTGCTTGCTGCGTAAGGACCTGATTGTATCCCAGCATCCGCAAATAACCGTGGGTGTGGTGATGCTACCTGTAACACCAGGGCTGTGACGGAGGTGGACACGGGAGGATCTCTGGAGCTCACTGGCCAGCCATTGCAGCACTTTTAGTCAGATCCAGATCTCAGTGAGAGTCCTTGTCTCAAATAAAGCAAAACGGACGGCTCCTGAGGAATCACACCCGAAGTTAATTGACCGCTGGTCTCCAGACACCCACCTCCACCCCCTGTGCCCGGATGCATGCTCGAACACACACACATGCGCACGCACACCAGCAAACTGACACAGTGCCCTCATGTGTTCCTCTGCCCTTCTTCCAGATACTCCCTTTTGATTTCTTGTCTTCCTTTGATCACTTGTAAAATGCAGAAAGCGCAGAGTCTGAATTGTTTGGTAGCACACGAGGCAGAAGTTACTCTAGAAAATGTGGTTCCAAAGCTGGCCTGGCGTCTGACGCGGCTGTGATCTCACTGGAGGGACTTGTTCTCAGGGTTTTCTCTGATCTTCACACAGCGCGCTCACAAGTGAGAAGGCGGCAGTCGAGGAGCGCATCCGGAGAGGGACAGAGCACTATGAAGAGAGTCGGCAAAGGGCGGCGGCTGCAGAGGTGAGGCCAGGACACTGCTGATCAGCAAGGGCAGAGTCCGCTGTTTGCTTTGTGGTTTTACCTGTTAGAGTAGTGCCGTTATATAAACTGGGGAATTAAGGAATAGACTCTCATCCATAATTAATTTCTAAATAAAATAATTGTTTTTTTCTTTGCCTAAGGATTTTTCATTTTCATTCCTTCTTTTCAGTACTAGGACCTCATGCTCGCCAGGCATGCACAGCACTGCAGTATATCCCTAGACCTGAAGTTTATACTTGTTTCAGATGTGCCCATAAATATATTTTATGTTTGTCTTCATAAATTTTCAAAATTTATAACTCTTTTTCTTATTTAACAAAATAATTTAGTAATTTCTCATGCTTTTCATGGAATGTCTTCATCAGACTTAATCAAGTGAGGTATGTCAATATTTGCCCATCCTTGAAAAGCAAATTAAAAGAACCCCCGGGCTGGGGAGATCACTCTTTATTGGTAAGTGCTTGTGTTTTCTGAACAATGAGGACCTCAGGCCCATCCCAAAAATCCTTTTTTTTAAAGCTGACATTGGGAAGTTAGGGACAGATGGAACCCTGGGGCTCACTGCAAGTCAACTTCTCCTACTTATTAGCAAGTTGCAGGCTAGTGAAAGATCTTGTCTTAAGTAAACAAACAAAAAAAGGTTGAATGAACCTGAGAAATGACACCAGAGATTGTCCTCTGACCTCCATATCTGTGTACATGTGTGTGTACACACACACACACACACACACACACACACACACACACCAGAACCTACTTAATAAAATAAATTGCAAGTCAACCACTGCTACTGTGTTGGTGACTCATAATTCTAATTTCAGATACACCAAGAAGCAGAGATGGGGGAATCACAAGTTCAAGGCCAGCCTACCCCTAAATACAAAAGAAAAAGAAATAGAGGTGTATGTGTGGGTGTTTTCTTCAGTCCCCTAGAGAAATGCATATTAATGTTGGCATCTATGTGAGAAGCTGAAACAAAGAAAATGGCTGTGTGCAACACCTGGCTTTATTTATTTGTTTGTTTGTTTCTAAAATGTGATTTCCGGTACTTATTTGAGAAACAAGTTCTAGTTATTGTCACATGTATCTGTGGTTTCTCTGGAGACATGAGAAAAGGATTAACTTGGACCGTCTGGAAATAGCCTACGTCCCAGTTACTTGTCAACCATGCAGCTGCTTCTAAGAGAAGCTGAGTAAAGAGCTAGTGTGCTGTGCTCTGCTGGCCTCTGATTGCCTGGCCTCTTCAGTTCACTTTCTGTGTTATTTGGTAGCAGGGTTGCCTGGAGGGCCTTGTCCAGGTTATTGACACCTGGATTAAAGTGAGGCTATTCCACATCACCTGCACTGATTCTTACACAACAACCTTGTAGAGAAAGCTGAAATCATGCCCCAGATGTGAGTGCTGAGAGAGGCTTAGGACTGAGGAAGTGCAGGCCTCTGATCCTTATGCAGCTGGAAGGTGGGTAGTGTAAACCCTCCTTATACTCACAGGGAACCTGGCTCTGTGCCTATGTAGTGATACAGAAAGTCATGGAATCTCATGTCACTAAGTAGATGTTTCTGGTGTCACTTTTCATTCCTGCTCACCTGACGAAATTACAACATAGTCATGTTCTTACGTGTCTGCCATCGTACTTTATTTCCGGAGAAACTGGAAGGTTTTTAATGTTTACATGTAAACTTTTCAAGTAGATCTTCATTTGTAAATATTTGTGTATCCTCTAATGTCTTGACAGCTGTCTGTCCTGGAAAACTGGAAGGAGCGAGAAGTCTGCAAATTACAGAGTGTGGCGTCTCAAGCAGAAACCTATCTTAAGAATCTCAAGCTGATGAGCAGGTACCGTGGCCTCCCAAGTATTCTTTCCAACATACATTGGGGAAATTAAGTTAGAAACACTTGAAGAAAAATATGTATTTAAAATGTTTTTTCTACAATGTATTTTGATCATGTTTTTCCTCTCCCTCAAGTCCTCCCCACCTCCCTGCACCCGACCTTTTGTCTTTTCTGTCTCTCTTTAAAAAAAAAAAGATGTAAATCAAGACAAGACCAGCATCTCTCACACACACACACACACACACACACACACACACACACACACTCTCACTCTTTCTCTCTCTCTCTCTCTCTCTCTCTCTCTCTCTCTCATACACGGCAAAAAAAAGCAAAATGAAACAAAAGGTCCAAGAACAAAAGTTCATTTTGTGACGGCCAACTACTCCTGGGCATTGGGTGTGGAGGCCCACAAAGGTTTCCTAGTGAGATCTGAGCTTGCTTTACCCAGCAGGCCTGCATTAGAGGATGGCTTGACCACGTGCGTGGTCACCAGGTGTCTGAGATGTTCTATACTTGACTAAGCTGGGGGAGGCCTTTTGCTCCACCCCTTGGCATTCCTATAAATAGCCCTTTAGAAGAGCCAGAAGGGGCTGGTGGATTAGGATCCAGGTCCTCCCGAGGCTATCCTGTGTTTCTGTCTCTTTCTCTCCCCTCTATTTCTATCTGAATCTCTTATCCCTCACTCCTCAAGAGTACCCTGGGGTAAAATGTGGGAGCTGGTCTCCCAACTGGTTTCCCACAATTGGGCCTGCCCTGAAGTGTGGATGAAATACCATTCGTTTTCCCTTTGACATTGGGTATAGACTGCAAATAGCTTCTTGGTTAAGGGTGTCCGCTTCCGCAGTGCAGAGACTAAAATATGTACCGCCACACCTGCTCCAAGATTGACAATTTCAAAACATGCTTTTGATTGTGGATTTGTTTCTGTTTGCCTTTAAATGCTTTTAATTTTTCCAGTCAATAAAGTGGGTATTAAGCAGTTTTCTACTTCTAAAATTTTCCAGTGATTCTGCATCATATCCTGACATGGAGTGTGATACACTCTCATGGGAATTGTTTCTTTCTAATGTAAGAGAAGAAATAGAGAGCACAAAGGTAAGCTAGAAAATTTGTCATAATTCTACCAAAATCATTCCTTTTTTTTAACCATTGTCAGTGTTTTTTTGTTAAATTACTAGGAATTTTTCATAAAATTTGTGACATTTTCTTAATTATCTTAGAGCGTTTGCTTAGCATGCCTAATGCCCTGGGTTCACTTCTGAGCACCAAGAAAAGGAATAGAAGGAATTCCAGGAGGCTTCCCAGTGCTCAGATGACAAGGTCCTTCCCCAGCCCCCTCTCCTGAGAAGCACTTGTCTTGCTTTAGTGATCTTCCGGCCGGGGAGGTCTTGCCCGCCAAGGGTCAGAGCACACTGAGCTCTCCAGTCTTGCCACCTCAAGCCTCTCAGTAAAATGGTGTGACTTTCTTAGAAAGGTGACTTTCTTAAAGCTTTAATCACAATCTCCCTTCTACCTACAGTCTCAGTTTGAAGATCAAATCAAGGCCATTAAAGATGGTTCTCGGCTCAGCGAGCTTTCCAACGTGCAGATTTCTGAGCTCACGTTTCCTGATGGTACAACGGTGAGTGAGGAGAGATACATGACCACTCTTTCTTTCTTAACTGTCCACAGCACTCTGTTCTTTCTGTTCTCTGAACATTGGGATAGGCTTGTCCATATTGATACTGCTTGTAGCTTTTTTTTTTTCTCTGTGTAACAGCTCTGGCTGTCCTGGAGCTCGCTCTGTAGACCAGGCTGGCCTTGAACTCACAGAGATTCACCTGCCTCTGCCTCCCAAGTGCTGGGATTAAAGGCGTGCGCCACCACCACCCGGCTATCTTTTTACATTAAAGTGCGTTTTAGAAAAGCAATGATTTTATTTTGTGGGCTTTGTAGAAAGGCTAACCGTGGTTGTCACTTTTTTGGACTTGGAGGTACCTGTTTCTTGGATTTAGACACAGAGGAGACTTAGAATTCCAGGCCTCTGTTGGATTTCAGAGTGTTTGGCATGTCCTTGTAACCCTGGTTACTGCTTTCCCAGTGCCCGCCTTGTACCTTCTTGCTTCGACACGTCTCACTGGACTGTTCTCCTAAGATGCTGTGCTGCTGGGCTCCCTCTCCCCCTTCCCCACCTCTGTAATGTACAGAGGTCACCGCAGTCTAGATGCCTCAGTGCCTTACAGCCTGTCAGCTCCTCCCGAGGACTTGGCTTTGATTCCCAGCACCCACATTGTGGCTCACGGCATCTGCGACTCCAGTTCCAGGGCATCTAACGCTCTTTTCTGGCCTCTGAGGATATCGGCCAGTCACACAGTACACAGATATAAAATAAAATGAATTTTAGTTTCTTAGGAGTGGAAGGTGTGGCATCATGATCTGCGCTTCTTTCTGCATTGACCTCAGTAAGAAACGAGTCCTTAATGACACTGAAAAGTCACTTCTCATTTTTGTTTTCTCCCAAGTTTCTACAGCAAATGTGGAAGGAAAAAATTTTGACTCTTAGAATATTTTATTGTTGCAGTTTTATTTTTTATAATTTTATAACTATTCAAATATTTCATATTCACAGTTATGAGGCCTCTCAGTATATCGGGAACTTGTGTAAAAAAGTTTTCTTACAGGCTGGAGAGATGGCTCAGAGGTTAAGAGCACTGGCTGTTCTTCCAGAGGTCCTGAGTTCAATTCCCAGCAACCACATGGTGGCTCACAACCACCTGTAATGGGATCTGGTGCCCTCTTCTGGCCTACAGGCATACATGCAGGCAGAACACTGTATACATAATAAATAAAATTTTAAGTACCCTTAAAAACCATTTATTGCCTTAATCTCAGCACTCAGGAAGCAGAGGCAGGAATATCTCTGTGAGTTCAAAGCCAGTCTGGTCTACAGAGCTAGTTCCAGGGCAGCCAGGATTACAAGAGAAACCCTGTCTCCAAAAAAACCACAAAAACAAAAACACCAGCATTTATTTTGTGCCTCGTTTCCCCCTCATCAAGATTAAATGTGGCCTGGGCTCTTAGAGTACTGGGGGCTTGGGAAAAGACACTGGCATTTTTCCTGCTGAATGCTCTAGCGACGTAAATCCTCATCTAGGGTTGGAAAGGGATGAGAGGGTAGTGTTTGGGAAGAGGCGGGGTTGCTCAGAGGGGTCTGGTGTTGCATGGACAGAGCACATGCTGGGAGGCTACAGTCTGTTGTTTGGGAAGGGACATCAGGAGCACTGCAGAACCCTCCAGGGCCAGGCAGAACAAAGAGCGCCTCGCTCCTGAAACTCCCCCAAAGGTTGGGCTACTCCTTAGGTCACTGGGAGGCTGTGATTTAGGTTTTGAGTCAGGGAAGATGAGCTGGAGGAGGAGGAGGGCACCCGAGGCTGGAGGGGTTCCACTTGGCTCCCTGCCCTCAGCCGTGTGTGGAGGGCGGAGACTGTAGGTGGGGGTGGTACGGGAGATCTGTGAGGTTGTGAGAGGAGGCAGCTGCTGCTGAGCCTGCTGCTGAGCCCTTTGAGTGTGGTTCCCAGATCACCCGAATGGATGTGCAGAGAAGAGTCTCCGGACATAGTCTAGTCGAAGTGGGTGGTGGACTGGGGAGAGAGGGGCCTCGGGTTGAGATTTGAGCCTCCAGCAGTGTGGACAGAAGGTAAGAACTACCAGGAGCTGCAGAGTGGAGCATTCAGAGAGGGGTGTGGCTGCACTTGTAGGTCTCCCTGTGTCCTAGGTGGGTAGAGGCAGCTTTGGGGATGATAGGGCAGGTAGTTCTCATGAGTTAGCAATAGCTCAGCTACCAGGGCAGAGGTGTGATTGGGTAGAGTGGAGTTAGGCATTTTTTCTGATTTTACAGAGAAAAATGACAGTTGTTTACAAGTCACAGACCTAGTATGTTGTAATGAGAATTTACAGTTATTGACTCTTTAAAAATTAACTTGCTGTATTCACGTCTGCTGAGCACTGTCGTGGGCATGCATGCTCATCAGTTCATTTCTCCTTGTCACTTAAGCCCTAAGTGACCTGACCATTGTGGATTTTTTGTCACAGATTCATCCTCAGTCACCTTCTGAGTCTTCAGGCCATGAGGACCACGGGCCCATGACTTCTGCAGCAGTCCACAAGGATTCTCCCACGGAGCCCACTGGTGACTGCCCAGAGGAGGTTCCTGCGCTGTCACTAGGATCGCCCACCCATCAGCCTGAAGTTGCTCAACAGTTAGAGGTCAACGTGGCTAGCCAGCTGTCTCCATCAGAACAAAGCCCTGAGGCTGATGAGAAACGACCTGGACAGGCTACTCGGTCAAGCCAGTCTCCAAAGAAGCCTTTCAACAGTGTCATTGGACACTTGTTAGTGCTGTTCCCGACCTATACCAGGTATGAAGAGCTGCTTGCGACTGTTAAGTACTTCATTCACTGTTTCTTTGGGGGCTGTTGCCGTCACTGTTTTGAGACAGGTTCTCATACTCACTGTGTAGCCCTGGCTATCCTG
Source organism: Peromyscus eremicus (assembly GCF_949786415.1). Lineage (NCBI taxonomy): Eukaryota > Metazoa > Chordata > Mammalia > Rodentia > Cricetidae > Peromyscus > Peromyscus eremicus. The sequence goes on along the minus strand of NC_081428.1, from coordinate 3,953,603 downwards.
GAACTCACTGTGTAGACCAGTCTGGTCTCACTCAGACTCACCAAGATCTACCCGCCTCTCCTCCTAAGTGCTGGGATAAAAGGTGTGCACCACCGCGCCTGGCCATTGAACCGTTTCTTTTTTTTTTGGGGGGGGGGGGGGGTTGAGACAAGGTTTCTCTGCGTAGCTTTATGCCTTTCCTGGAGTTTTGGAGACCAGGCTGGCCTCAAACTCAGAGAGATCCACCTGCGTCTGCCTCCCGAGTACTGGGATTAAAGGCGTGCACCACCACCGCCTGGCTGAACTGTTTCTTGATCACATAAAACCATGGCCAGCCAGATCAGTGTGAAAAGGACTGTGTTAATTGTTTTTCTGAGAAAGACGTGCACTTCCCTTCATGCTTCTTGTTACCATATAGTGTGGTGCTGGCAACTAACCCAGGGCTTTGTGCATGTTAGCCAAGGCTCTAACACTTCAACTACACACCCAAGCCACGAGGAAATGTAATGGTCATATCAAGATTGAAAGGCTGGGCTTTAGCCAGGCTTGGTGGTGTACGCCTTTAATCCAGCACTGGGGGGGGGGGGGGGGGAGGGGCGTGGGGAGACAGAGGCAGGCAATTCTCTGTGAGTTCCAGGACAGCCAGGGCTACACAGAGAAGACTGTCTTGAAAAACCAGGAGAAAAAAAGATTGAAAGCATTGACCACTGAGTAACCCAACAGCAGGACCCATAGTAATTTGCTAAGACTTGACGAGATCTGTAACACTCCAGCGTTACTTGTTATGGAGTCAGTAAATGAGCTGTAAAATAAGTTATGTGTCATTCAGCAAAGGACACACTAACATCTTAACATTTTGTAAACAAGAAGTCTGATTTGTTAGTGGTGTGAGGAGAGAAGACCAAATTGAATTCAATACTGAGACGTGTGTGCAAACTGTGAAAGGATCCCTCCCTGTGAGTCTACTGAGACGTGTGCAAACTGTGAAAGGATCCCTATGAGTCTACTGAGGTGTGTGTGCAAACTGTGAAAGGATCCCTGTGAGTCTACTGAGGTGTGTGTAAACTGTGAAAGGATCCTTGTGAGTCTACTGAGATGTGTGTGCAAACTGTGAAAGGATCCCTCCCTTTGAGTCTACTAAGACGTGTGTGTGTGTGTGCAAACTGTGAAAGGATCCCTCCCTGTGAGTCTACTGAGATGTGTGTACAAACTGTGAAAGGATCCCTGTGAGTCTACTGAGACGTGTGTGTGTGCAAACTGTGAAAGGATCCTTGTGAGTCTCAGGAAAAGCTGCTCGTGAAAGCCTGAGTCAGCAAGAGTTGTTGATTCCTCAAGCTGAGTCTGCTGCGCACACTTGAGTGTCTGCTCCTCAGTCAGTGCAGAAGTGGAGGCAAGGCTCCAAGACAGCTAACGAGAGAGAACTCTGTACACATGACCCTTTGTACCTGCATTGTGTTCTCCGGGAAACTGAGACTTAGGAATAAAGTAGTGCATGCTTGAGAACCCAGGATCGGATCCCCATCACCCTCATAAAAAGGCAGGAAAAGCTGCTAGCTCTGGAATCCTGGACAGCAGAAGCAAAGACCCTGGACTCGCTGGGCATCCAGTCTGTCCTTTCTCAACATAAGCTGGAGGATGATTGAGAAACACGCCCAGTGTTGACCTCCGGCCCCACGTATGTGCACACACAGACACACGCAGTGACTGGCCAGAAGGACTGTTTCCTGTCTCAGTGCAGTCCTGCCCTAAGAGACAGAGCGGTATGTACGCTTTAACTGCTGAACCACCTCACTGCTATACTGAAAGGTTGTTAGTTACTTGGGAGGAATCATTCTGCCTTAGATGGTTCTTTCTGTCCGTTAACTGTGGTCGGGGTGACAGATTGCCTTTGGGGGTGAATTGACACAGTCATTTATTCACTTTTCTCTTTCAGCTCTGAGCTTGCTGGTTTTGTTAAAAAAGTTCGAAACAAAAGCAAGAATTCACTCTCTGGGTTAAGTGTTGAGGAGAGTGTGGAGAGAGTAACCGAGCACATTCTGGAGGAACAGAGAAAGAAGGTAAGATGGTTGTCTTCCTGCCTGTCATGAAGTGTGAGACTAAAAAGCTTCGAGCCAAGCCCCAGTGAGGGCAGTGGACTAGAAGGTGGCTTCAGTAACTGCATTTGTCCCTCGTCCCCACCTCCTCCCCTCTGCAGGCTCAGTCTGCTGCTGCGGTGGCCCCCCAGAGTGCACCCTTGGCCGTTGGTGGACCGTCGTCCAAAACCAAAGGCCAGAAGAGAGATGACGTCTCTGTGAACCCCGTGAGTACCTCTCAGTTTCCTCTCTAATGAGCAGTGGAAGGTCGCAGTTTCTAATCTTGAGGTAGACCTGTCACCTGGAGGCTCACTTCATTCGAAACTAAAATTAGGAACCAAGTTTTGCTGTATTTGAAAATACCTTCATATCTGGGACCCAGGGCACAAGTGGACTGTCCTGAATATAACTGGTCAAGTGTGTGGATCTCATATATCTACTGGGAAAAACAGTTTTTGGATAATGTTACTCTTTGTAAGCAGGAACTTGGTTCTTACAGACTAGCTTGCATCACTCAGCACTACCCTGAGCTTGGCTGACTTGTGCTGCCCAGGCTGTTGCTGGATTCAGTGATGCTATGGAGTAGCCACACTAACTTCATCCATTGATGGGATACTGAAATGGGCTGAATGTGCCTGAAATTTGACATGGCTGATTTAAGTAAGATTGTTTATATTTATATAGTGCATGTATTGAATTGTTGGTATAGCTATATCTTAAGTTGGTATGGTTCTGTAATTGTCCATATCTTACAATAAAAGATTCAAGGCATGAGTGTGAGCCTGTCAGCATCCACCTGTTTGAAGGTGTGGATGTCTTGCTTATCAGGCAGCAAGCAGTCCCTAGTCCTTGTCACACTGACTGGGTAACGCCAGAGGACACACTAAGGACACACAGGTGACTGGGGGAGTGCCTGGTTTTGGTGTAGAACATCTTTGCCCACTTCTCCTGCTGCGATGTGAAAATGTGGGTGATGTTGTTAGAGTTTCGGGCCCATAACATTCTTACCAGGGTCAGCTACACAGAGGGTGCAGAGTGCTAGTTAGTTTTGCCTAGTGTTGAGTCTGTGAGCCTGGCTTTATTCTCTTGCCCTGGGGCACTTCTCTACCCACCACACACACACACACACACACACACACACACACACAGCTCACCAAGGGTCACATCTCTCTACCCACCACACACACACACACACACACACACACACACACACACACACACACACACAGAGCTCACCAAGGGTCACATCTCCACTTACCTAGTGAGAAAACTCCTGGGCGTATAGGGCATTCCTGTAAGACCTGCTCAAGTCAACTTCCAGGGGTTTAATGAGTCACATCCTCTGGTATCCTCCAGGCAATGGGATTCTCAGGGCATTTGTGTTTTTAGGGGGAGTAGTGGCCAACCCCCCTCAAAGAGTAGACTAGGTAGCCATGCCTTATACAGCAAGTTCTAACCTACTGAACCATCTACCCAGTTCTGCTCTACCGTTTTAAATTTCTGTGTTTTTACCTTAAGAGAGCAGAACAGGCTAGAATGGAAGATGCAAACTGAAAGGACATTATACAAACTCTAAAGCTGGGGTGGCATTTTATACCTGTGATCCCATCTGTTCAGGAGCCTGAGGTAGGAGGATTACAGTTTTGAGGCAGCCTGGCTCCTGTCTCAAAAATAAACCCCAAAACTACACTTAACCAGTACTACTACCACATTGCTATCTACTAAAGTTGACCAAATGTTTGTGTTAGTTTTGCCAAAACTGATTATTTCAGGTCCCTGTGGGGTGTCTCAGAGATCTCAGTGCCTACATCAGGTGGTGTACTGACCACCTCTAACTCCAGTCCCAGGAGCCTTACGCCCTGCTCTGGCTTCCCAGACACCTGCATGGACTTGGTACACATGCGTGCACGCATACCATAGATAAAAAGTCTTTTAAAGACGAACCCTTCAGTCTCACTTCTTATGCCCTTGCTGTTTTGTTTGAACTTAGAAGTACACATCTTTCTACACTGGGAGTCGGGCAACTACAAGTCTTTCCAGGTAAACCTGGATCTGAGCTCTTCAGACCTTACTCTGCTTCCTAGGGCTAACCCTTCCATTTCTTCCCTGACCCTCGAGTCCTGGACAGTGAACCTACACTGTGCCACCTGTCCCTATCAGTCTGGGCCCTGTCAGCACCTCAACCCCGTGAGGCGGTTCAAGGTCTGCAAAGTTTACAGGCTTTGCCTGCAGCTTGAGCTGTGATCTGAACACCACCGCAGGGCTCTTCCGTTCAGTCACTTGCTGATGCTTATGGATCAGCCTGGGACCATGGTCCTTACTTGTTGCTAAAACCCCATTGGCAAGACTCACTTCTTGATTCTGAGATGCTCGAAATTAAGAAGTAAAATAGATGTTTGTGTCCACTGCAGGGTTGGTGCTTTGAGCTACAGGCACTGCCTAGTGGCTAAGGTGGACTTGGGAGTCCGCTGTCCTACAGAGAGCATTGTGTGCTCACCAGACTCCGATACAGGGGGTCAGAGGCCTGTCCATCCCACGCCCAGGGCTGCACAGTCTCCTGATTGGCATTTCCTGCTTAGCCACAAGTTTGTTCTGTTTGGATTTGTGCTAATAATCTATGCTTAGATAAGCCTCAGAAAAAAGCAAAGGAAAATTAAATCACATTTTACATTTCAGAATCTTTTCTAGGCCCATCATAGATACATAGCCTATTTGTTTTTTAAAATTAATTATATAATAAATACTGCCATAACTGTATTTATTCAGTGATCTATTAAGACCCACTTTCTGTGTCACTTTTTTTTTCCTTTTTTTTTTTTTTCCTTTTAGTTTTTAGATACAGGGTTTATCTGTGTAAGTTTTGTTTCTGTCCTGAATCTCACTCTGTAGACCAAGCTGGCCTTGAACTCACAGAGATCTGCCTGGCTCTGCCTCCTGAGTGCTGGGATTAAAGGTGTGCGCCACCGTTGCCTGGCACTTTTTTTCAATTCAGCATTGTAGTTGGCCATAGACTAGTCTGCTGTATATGGATATGCCATAGTCAAGTCTCTCACTGATTTGGAGTGTTTTATACTGCTACATTTTAAATATGGGATGGATATGGATAGTTACAGTATTTATTTTTTTTCTGGCACTTCATTAGGTCTTGAAACAGTTGCCTCTGAGAAAATTAGAGCTTTATACTTTTCTTTGGTGGAGGCGAGTGCATGTGTGTTTTGGGACAGGGTCTCTGTGTGGTCCTGGCTATCCCGGCTATATAGACCAGGCTGGTCTCAAACTCACAGAGATCCTCCTGCCTCTGCCTCCCAAATGCTGAGATTAAAGATGTATTTACTTTTTGTTATTTTGATGTTTTTCTTAGAAACTATTTTTCTGTTGTATTGTTTTGATTTTTTGAGACAAGTTCTCTCTGTAGCCCTGACTGTCCTGGAACTCACTATGTAGACCAGGCTGGCCTTGAACTCATAGAGATCTGCCTGCCTCTGCCTCCTGACCACTGGAATTAAAGGCGTGTACCCCTCTGCCTGGTTTTGGTTTTTAGTTTTTTGAGTTAGGGTTTCTCTGTGTAGCCCTGGCTGTCCTGGAATTCGCTCTGTAGATCAGGTTGGCCTTGCACTCAACAAGAGATCCTCCTGCCTCTGCCTCTGCCTCCTGAGTGCCACCACGCCTGGCTAGAAATTATTTTAAAACAAGCTATTTTTCACTCTGTTCAACCATAATTGAAAAATAATCTGCCACCTTTTGTAGCAAAAAACATCTTTAGGCTACTCGTGTACTAAGTCATGCAAGCTCATGTCATAAAATGTGAGTTATGTTATTCAAATGTGTTTGTTTCCAACAGGCACCAGATGCAAATTCCTGTGAGCTATGCCACGAGATATTCAAGTCCAAAAACATGCGTGTGCTGAAATGTGGGCACAAGTTTCACAAAGGGGTAAGAATTATCTCTGACTGCCTATCAAGCATTCTGAAAATAAAAATGGAATGGGGGGAATGTGAGTCTTGTGATTCCGTTCTCCTGTGTAAACCTGCACATACAGTGTTCATTGGCCTGTGTGAAAACAGTGTTTGGGAAGGGGGAGGGGTCTTGGACCAGGGTGTCTGAGGCTGTGTTGACTTCTGCTCATCATTTCATGGGTAAAGAATTACAATTGACTGCACACCTGTGTTGTCTCTGGGACTGAAAGCAATATTAATTCCTTGAAAGGTGAGTTCTTATATGACTAAATAAATAAATAATATACAGTGTCTGGGTTCACATGTTAAAGTCAACATCTTGGCTGGATTGGAGCATCTGTTCATGTCCTTCTAGGACTTGAGTACTATTGGTGTTCTGGGCACTGCTGGTTTAGGACAGATCCATTCTCTCCTGACTTAGTTTATTAACCCCTAAGAAAGGGGTAGATAGAAACACTCACTAGCAGGAATTGAAAAGCTTGCAGAACCTCCTTCAGAAAGTGCACCATGTGTTTTGGCCTCCCAGCCCAGCCAGGTGACAGAGGGTGCCAGCCAGGAGTAGCAACGGGAAATGTGGTACCCTGGCTGGTGAGGCACTCAGGGACCAAAAGCCAGGAACCGGCGGCATTGAGTGGCTTTATGGCCACAAAACTGACAGCGTGTACAAGTCAGTGAAGGAAGCTGGAAGAGCTTAGACTGAGTCCAGGATGTAAGAGAGGACAAGGCCCTTCATGAGATCATGAGTCTGAATCTGGAGCACGGTTGTTTTTTCCTGGGGTTTCATCTGTGCTCTGGCCCTGAGCAGACATTGATCTTTAGTACTGGGCAGCACCTGACTGGGAAGTACCGTCAGCTGTTTCCTGACAGAGTTGAGGGGCTGAGAGTCCCGGCCCTCGGTCCTGCAGGCACTGACTGACCCTGTCTCTCCCTTTCAGTGCTTCAAGCAGTGGCTCAAAGGGCAGAGCACTTGCCCCACCTGCGGCTGTGGGGACCTGCTGTCACAAGAGTAACCTGCTGCACCGTCCTTGCCGACCCAGCCCGAGGGGAACCGCCTTCCTGTTGCTCTAGGAAGTCACTCTTCACTAACGCACCATTCATTGCGTGACGCGTCGTCGACATAACAACAGCATCCTGTTAGCGGGATGAAAACAGACACGTGAAAACTCTTACACTGTGTATCACAAAGCTAACAAGTGGAAGCCTTGAATGTAATCCATACCAAGTCCCAAGCAAGTGACAGCCGTGTGTGAGCCTCTGTGATGCTGTGTCACCCCATTCGTGCGTTGTCGGGGCTGCTGCAAGGGAGCGCTGAGATGAGCAGCTTCCTCCGGAAGAGCTGTGACCCCTCAAAGCAGTGCTCCAGTTGTGAGGACGCTTAGCCGCCTCTTCCAGACCCTGGAACTGCTGTAGGGTCTGCTTCCTTAGTGTTTAGAGTGCTTGTGATCCAGTTGATCCACATTTTGGAAGTCAGTTATAAAATACTTTAAGTTAGTTTTGAGCTGAGACTTCTTTTACCCTGGAACAGGCTACCTGTTCTCAGCAGACCCACGCTTGAGGCTTGCACTAAGATTTCTGTGCTGGTCTCATGAGCTAGTCAGCCAGTGCTTGGAAGTGTCCACTAGCTAGTGCTGAGCACAAGAGCACTGTGTAGAACCAGTGACCATCGTTCTCCTTCCTTAACCTACCACCAAAAAGAGAAATCTACCAGACAGTCCTGAGGGGTTGGTGGTGTTAAGTCGTTCTGTGTTTGACCTTGTGTAAAGTAATGCATGCCGTCTTTTGTTGTGGTCTGAAAACAAGCTAGCTGCATTAGAAACTATTCAAAAACTAGGTATTTTTAGTGACCTGTATGTAGGCAGTGGCAAATACAGAAACTGGATACATTCCATTTCTCTCAAACAGAAAAAAAACAAAAAACCTTTCCTGTGTGTTCTCTGTTGGAGTAGCAGGGTTTGGTCGCCTTCTGTGTCCGTGTGAGCTGTGGTGTCCAGTGACTCAGGCGATAGCCGCTCACTCCCTCTTCTGAGACGTTCTCCACAGCGGTCCCTGAAACATGGTCTGCATGCTCTAACAGCTGAGAGCCATGCACACTGAAGTGCACAGGCCAGGCTGTGCCGGGAAAAGGAGAGTAGCTGTTGAGAGCATGAACTTCTGTGCTTCATTTCAGAGCCTGTGAACATGCCTTATACTTGTCCAGTAGCTGTCAATAAAAACATTCTGAAAGATCAGCCGTCCACTGTCCTTCTTGTCCATTCTTTCCAGGTAATTTAAAATTTCATTCTGCTTGAAAATGTAGGGCTCTGTGCTGACCAATGTTGAAAAGGTGACTTCATTTGAAGACCGGGTATGCTGCATCTGAGGAGTTTTGACCAAAGATCTTGGGTAATTTTAGAGCCCAGATCAGAACATTCCCTTGTGCCTAAACACAGCTTGCCAAGCTCAGCTGTTGAAGCTTGTGAATAGAAGGTTTATGCAGAGATGATGGAGCGTTGACTGTTCAGGCTCAGTGGAGAGCTTTTTCCTGTGGACACAGGGGAAGATGCTGAGGACGACTGCATTTCTTGGGACATTGTTTCTTAGGCCGTTCTGGGTTAGTGAGCCGCTGAGGCTGATCGATAACGGTGGCTTTTTAAAGGCTCTTTTGGATATGCTGAGCACTAACAAATTATTTTAAAAAAGCATAGTTTATTAACAGTTTTATTAAAAGGTGTTGAAGCTCCTGTCGGACAGGCTAATGATACCAAGTGTGCCCGCCTTAGAACAGAGTTGTCAGGCACATTCTTCGGAGTGTTTTCCTGCCAGAGGTTGCTTTCAGAATCTTGAGTTGATGGCGGGGTTCTGATACTTAGGACTCACAGTCCTCTGAGGATATAGCCTCCTGAGCTGCTGCAGCTGCTGCCAGCTCAGACCACATTCCAGCACTCGGCTCTCAAAATGCCGGGGAACGGACACGGTGCACACGCCCTTGTGGAAGGCACAGGGTGCTGTCGGTCCATGGTGGGATATGGCTCCTATTGGACAGTTATCAACGCTCCTCCCCCATCTCCACCATGGCCACAGTGAGAAGCAAGCACAACTTTAAACTAATACTCATTCAAGTGTATTGAAGCAGTAGCATTTAATTCAAACAATATATGACTTGAAGCAGTGGCTATTCCTTAAAATTTGGATTATTTTTCTCTGAAGTGCTTAATCTGTTATGATTAATGGATAATTAATGTCAAATTGAAGTGACGCCCTAGCAGTACAAGATGTTACGTTTGTAAGGTAATGTGAAAGACTGCGTAGCAGAAGCAGGTGGTCAGGATCTCCTACCACAGCTCGAGATAAAGCTGGGTTAGTCGTTCCTCAGTCATCCTCTCTGGAGAAGTGGATTCAAGGACTCAGAAGAGAATGGCAGAGGTGGACGCCCTCCCTGGTGAGGAGGCATGCAGGCAGCATGGTGCAGGGTGGTCGTGAGGACAAGACCCAGGACAGCTCTGCCAAGCACTGCGGAGGAGACGCGGCAGTGCTCCCGTCCTTAGACCTGGGCAGCAGGCTTGGGTAAAATGCCGACAGGGAGGAGACGGGATCAGCTGTGCCTGGGGCCTTTTTGTTTTCTCCATCTTGACACAGTGGCCTATGCGTCCACCTTCGTGCAGTGGCCTGTCTCCCTCTGGACAGACAGTGCAGCTATGGAAACTGGACGGATCACTACAGAGCGTCTTGAACACCTGCTGCGTGCATGGCACCGAGCTAGACATTTTGATGTGGTAGTGAACAAGACAATCCCTGAGAATGTGGTCAGAGTATGGTGTGTGCACGTAAGAAAATGTCACAGCACTCTTCTGTACAATTTGCACCTACTGGTGAAGTGTATACAACAAGACATGGCCAGATGAAACTTGTCTTTCCAGTGAATAAATAGCAAATAATGTAATCATCTGAGGCACACAAACCTTTGATAAAGGGGAACTGGTCCTTGTTAGGTTAAAAGCCTCTGGATTGCATGGGGCAGGCTTGGTCCTGTAGATAAGTTTCGTTAGATGAGGTAGTAGCACTTTACAGCATAGTCAGAACCAGAACTAGATCAAATGTCTCAAAGCCATTTTTGCACTCCTGAGCCCAGAACACTGTGATCCTGATCTTTTCTGTAACAAAGGATAATCTCAGCCTTATCTGTCCCAAAGAGTCTGTGAGTGCTTGAGTTAGCCTGTCCTGTTTACGTGTTTAGGTTGAGGGAGGCGTTTGAACTGGTACCTTGGAAGGGCTTGGGCAAGGCTTAGAGTGAGAACTGTTATTCACCCTGTCACTGTCTCTGCCTTGTGTGGTCTCACTGTCCCCCACTTTAAAGGGGAAAAAAAGGAAGAAATGGGTCCCGTTCTTTCAGGACAGCAAGGGTGAGGTCTTTAGCCAGAAGGTACTGGAAAGGAGTTAAACTGAAAAATCACGAATGAACTATTAGTCTAGGCAAACTGATAAAGATCAAGTCACAAAAAAATTTGGCTACATTAATAGTAATGTTGGATGTCCCTATTGGAAACCTTTAACCTGTCAACAGTACATACAGACCAGATCGACCAGTCCTAAATACAAACAGATAGTGTTCTTCCACAAGAAAAGAAATTCTTAGAAAATGATAAGGAAGTTGGGCAGTGGTGGCACATGCCTTTAATTTCAGCCTTAGGAGGCAGAGGCAGGTGAATGTCTGTGTTTGAGGCCAGCCTGGTCTACAGAGCTAGTTCCAGGACAGCCAGGACCACACAGAGAAACTCTGTCTTGAAAAACTTTAAAAAAAAGAAAGAAAGAAAAAAAACATAGGATAAGAGGCTGGTAAGTTGGCTCTTCATTGTTGAGCTTCTGAGTACGTTCCCACTAACAAGTGAGAAGACAGGCCATGAAGGTAAAGGGGACAACTGCTCTACAAATGGCCCAGGTGGTCCAGACACTTCTGATACGAACTAAAGCCTTACGAGGACGGTGGTGTGCGTTGTCCTAAGCTTGCTGGGTACCAGCATGAGGACCATCTACCTTTGTGAGGGCGAGGGTCTAGAGCCCTGAAGTCCATTCCATCTAACCCAACCAACAAGTCAATTGGTGTGTTTCAGAGGTTCTGTGAACCAGTGTCCAAATACTACATTAAAAACAAAAGCAATTACTCAGTATAATGTTTTACCCATGTCTTTGGGTTGTTAGATAGGATACTACATAATGAGTTCTGTGTTCGGTGGTGTCCCGGTGGGAGTACAAAATCATTGGTGGAGGAGAGAAGTAGCCAGATGACCTCAGGGCCTGGCTGGCGTGGAGGAGACGCAGCTGCTCTGATGGGATGATGACTGTAGGTGCCCCTTTCACACTGAAAATGGTGACTAAACCCCCCAGCACTGCACGGTGATTCTCGGCTGAATGAATGAACTTTCCGGCACCCTCCGAAGACCTCACCCTTGCTGCTGGAAGGACAGGGCCCACTAGTCACTGAGCCAGGCTCTTCAGAGTTCCTTGGGAGCAAGAAGCTTCTATGTGAGTGTGTGATGCTGACCCCACACTGAAGGTGACTCAACTTGTCCCCTGAGAGGGTAATGGGCGAGGCCCTGTGCCTTGTCAAGAACCTTCCAAGCAGAGTGGAAATTGCCATCTTCTATGGTCTGGGCACTTCAAAAAGAGAACCTTGCACTTTCTAATGTGCTTTTGTGTCAAACAGAGGTATCATTGTTTCCAGCAAATACCTTGAGGCTCTGGTGAATAAATGTCGTCTGCCTGCTCCCTAAGGTCTTTCCTCCTCTGTGTTTCAAAAATTATGTATAAAGGCATTCTGCTGAATTCCTTTAGTGTCTATTTCAGCTTCTATTTATTTGGTGTGATAGAAAGGTCTTAATTTAGATCTTCCTGCCACCGCTTCCAAGAAATCCACCACCAGCTCCAAGTTTCGTGTCCTGAAGTGCCACGCCATTCCAGTGGGGTGAGCCAGCAGCCTCCAAAAAGAGAAAGCCGTAGGACAGATGGCCATTGTGCTTCCAGACGCTGGCTGCTGCCCAGCGCCAGCAGGACTCCGGCTTGCTCTGTCCTCTGGGGAGGCCACATTGCTTTGGCTTCCAGAGGCACAGCTACCAGTCTCTGACCTGCCAGACCGAAAGCTGAAGCCAAGCCATCCGCACTTCCTGGGCTTTCGGGCACCGAGGGAGGATGTCCTTCCTCTCCTGATCCCACTCTGCTCAGACGTGTCCTGGGTCCTCTTCTTGTATGTGCCTTGAGATAACCTCCCGGGTTTCCCTGGGAGCAAACCAAATGGCCCTGGTCCCCATGGTGGCTCATTGACCTGTCATTGCTCATTCATGAATCCATCAAATCTGCCCCAGGCAGGCCCAGTTCTGGTGCCCCAGTTACAGTAGAATAGATGGGAAGGAAGGACTTGGGCACTCCGAGAGGGGAGGCTGACGTCAAGTAGGACAGTACAACACATGATACGCTTGGTAATCCGGAGAAGAATGGAACCAGGAAGGGGATGGGGGAGTGCGGGGGACAGTAGGGTGAGGTAGAGTTCCAGCTTTGGACAGAGGCCAGGGTAGACAGCACTGGGTAGCAGCCTAGAGGAAGGGAGGAGGGGGTAGAGGGGATGGAGTGCGCAGACCTGGGGACATTCAGGCAGCTGCCGGCACAGCAAAGCCTGCTGGTCTATTTAGCAGATTCTGTAGAAGTGGGAGCTGCTGTGAGGGACAGAGGGGGTGCTGGAGCACTGTGGCCTAACACCAGCAGGATGGAGGCATTTCCACAGTTGGTTGTCAGCTTGCTGCGGATAAGTATCAGCACTGCATGTGATCTTACACTCAAGGCACTGTGCCCAGCAGGCAAGCAGAGAGCATTTCTGATACTCTTCTAGTCCTTTCTTTCCGTTGCTTGGATTCTGGACCTGCCGTGTGCCACAGTTGGTCTTGGAAAACTCACATCACCTGTCATGGCCGCAGCCTCCTCACACGGGTCTTAGTGTCCACAGCTAGTGCCACAGTGGCAGCCAGCGCCCATCCTGCCACACTGTCCTTTCAGTGTGGGGCCTTCACAACCCACCTCACCAAGCACTGGTCTTCACACTGGTGCAGACAGAAAACACATGTCCCTTGCCCAGAGCTGCTCAGTAAACATTTCAAAGTACCCACATCACACCTGACTTTTCTCACTCTGCCGGACTCAGGCTCTGCCCCTCACTGTCTAACAACATCATTTTAACTAAAACCGTTTGGGGCTGCTGAGCCCACTGGTTACAAGCATCGTGGTGTTTAAATCCCCTTTTCGTACCTGTTTTACAAATGCAGAAGCAAACCTCAAAGTTGAAGTAACTTACCTGAAATTGTCTGAGTCCAGGTTCGCACCTGCTGAGCGAACCCCATGCCCTAGCTGTTCATCTGCTTACCACTGCTCCCCACCAAGCCCAAATTCTTCTCTGCCAGGTACAGCAGCTGCATGGTGCACACACAGCTTCCGTGGTGTCTGCTCTGTACAAGGCTTTCTGCATGCCTAGGGAGGGACGGCTTCCTACTGTCTCTTCTCAGGCTGGTTTGCGTTTTTCCTGAATTCCTGGCTGCCTCCTCTTCTCTGCATGTGCATTCTTGCTTTATACTTTGTTTTTCCATGTGTGCCTTCAGCTTGTTCTCATAAGCTCCTTCCAGCCTCCAAACCAGACTTGCCTTTACCGCTCATCCCAGATTGGAGCTGGACCTTCCTCACACGCATGCTCTCGTCTTACTTGGTTTATAACCCTGCATCGCTGGAGTGCATACTCTAGGGACACCGGGACATACTAACACTTACCCAGGAAGCCTTGGGACATGCAGTAGGTGCTGTCAGAGCACTCTGTGTGGACATTCTGCTGAGCTCCAGTGGGTATGCAGCAGTATGTCATCAGGACTTTTCTTCCCATTTCCTGAGACTAAGAATACTGAGCATCTGTTTTTGGGCCCATCTGCAGTCAATGTCTTTGTTGAAGTAACGGTTTAAATCTTGATTCATGTTAAACATCAGGTTCTTAAAATGGAGTCCTAATGGTTCTTTATGCATTCTAGATACAAGTTGTTTGCTGGATGTATGTTATGTACTTTTTCTCCAGCTCTGTGGCATGCATTTTCATTTTTCACAGTACTTTGATATTTTTTTAAAAAAACATTTATTGTATGTGGGGTGTGTTGCACACGTATACATAGGAGTATGCTCACATGCACACACGTGTGTGCATGTGGAGGTCAATGGCAGCCTGTGGTAGTTGATTCTCTCCTTCAAAATGTGGGTCCTGGGAATCTAACTCCAGTCACCAGACTTGGCAGCAAGTACCTTTACCGACTGAGGGATCTTGCTGGCCCAACGTTTTTGCCCTTTTTGTTGTTGAGTTATTGGGAATTTCATACAATGTATTGATCATATTCATCCCTCCCCCGCTTCTCCCAGATCCACACCTCCTTCCAAACCCTTGAAACTTTGTGTCCTCTTAGTACTAAAAGCCACCCAGCCCAGTTTGCACTGTCCATGTACTCTTGAGTACATGGTTATCCGCTGGCATGCAGTCTACCTAGCTGGGGACACACCCTTTTAAAAAAGGACGCTCCCTCTCCCAGCGATCAGTTGCCAGTGGCTCCTCAGCTAGGAGAGGGACTTGTGCTCTCCTCCCCTCTCCACTCTTGAATTTGGTCTGGCTTGAGCTTGGGCCGATCTCGTGCACACTGTCACAACCACTGTACAGTTGTGCGGCGTCCATGCTGTGTCTGGAGAGCACGTTCTTAGAGTCAGCACTGCCTCTGGCTTTTACAGTCTTTCCCTCTCTCTTCTAAAACGATCTGTAAGCCTTGGGAGGAGGGACTGAGATAATAGATGTCACATGTAGGGCTGAGCATCTGTAGTCTCTGTCTCTACACCTTGACCAGCCGTGGGTCTCTGTGTTGAAGGTTGAGAAATGCACTGGTCCGTGGTGATAGTAAGTCATTAGGAGTTGGTTTAATGCTATATCCATCTCACAGATTAATAGTGGTAGGTTCTCTCCTAGCCCCTAACCTGTCTACTCACAGATTCCTGGTCCCAGTAATGGTGACAGGTGTCGTTTCATCTTGAGGGACAGGCTTTCCACCCAATCAGAGAGTGGTTGGTTACTCCCATGACATTGGTGCCAGTACTGCACCAGTGGGTGGGTCCTGTCAGGCTGGTCAATCTCAGGTTTACAGCTAGGTAAGATGAATGACTTTTTACAGGTACAGTGTGTGTGTGTGTGTGTGTGTGTGTGTGTGTGTGTGTGTGTGTGTGTGTGTGATGTTAGGGTGGGGCTCCAGAGTGGAAGTCAAATGGCAACTTGGAGGAGTGGGTTCTCTCCTTTACTGGGGGTCTCTGGGTTTGTGCTTTAAACACACATTACCTGCTGAGGCACCTATCGAAGCTCTAAAGTATTTTGAAGTCCTAAGAAAAACAGAGTTTTGAACGTTTGAAAGTGCTTTTTTGTCTGGAGGAGGATTTTTTAAATTATTTATTAGAGAGTATGGCATGCTTGTGGAGGTCCAAGGACAACTCGGTGGCATCCCTTCTGGCCCTCACCTTCACGTGAGTTTGGGGTATCAAACTCAGGTCACCAGGCACGTAAGCGCCCGTGGAACCGTCTTGGCCCTTGGGGAGGTTTTTATTGTTTTTGTGGTGCTGAGGATGGAGCCCAGGGCTGTGTGCATTCTAGGCACACACTCTGGCCTGAGCTGTACTACCAGCCCACGTTACCAAAATTGGTGGGTTTTGTTCTTTTATGTTTTGTATGCTTTTGTTTTCCTTTAGACCAAATTTGCCAGGCAAGGGCTGGGGAAATGATTAAGGGTAAAGTGCTTGCTGGGGGCCCGAGTTTGGATCCCAGCAGCCCTGGGAAAAGCCCTGAGTACGTCCTAAGAAAAGCTAGCTGTGACACTGCGCATGTGTAACCTCAGCCCTGGGAACAAAGACAAGCGGATCCTGGCAGCTCACTGGCCAGCCAAGCTAGACAGTTAGTAAGGTTCAGATCTCATTTCAAAAAAGGCAGAAGCTGGAGAGAAGTTCAGCAGATAGCTGCTGCTCCTTGAAAGAGGACCCAGGTTCAGTTTCCAGCACCCACACCATGGCTAACAACTGTCTGTAACTCCAGTTCCAAGGAATCTGACCCCATCTTCTGATCTGTTGGGACACCAGTCAGGTATGTGGTGCACATATATCCATGCTGAGAAAGCACTCCTGTACATAAACTCTTAAAAACGAGTAATAATAAAGGTAAAAAGCAGTAGAGGGAGGAAGGCTGGAGAGATGGCTCAGTGGTTAAGAGAACTGACTGCTCTTCCAGAGGTCCTGGGTTTGATTCCCAGCACCTACATGGTAGGTCACAATTGTCTGTAACTCCAGTTCCAAGGAATTTGACCCCGTCTTCTGATTTGCTGGGACACCAGTCAGGTATGTAGTGCACATATATCCATGCACACAAAACACTCATACACGTTTTTAGACAAGCAATAGAAGATGCCCATGTCGACTTCTGACCTCCACATGTGCACACGTGGGCACTGGCACACACCATAACATACACAACACACATAAATACATACAAAAAAATTTAAATCTGACCAACCACACAAAGCCAGTGAGATTTATATAATATTTTTAATAATGAATATAATTGGGCTGTGCACATAGACATTTTCTTAAACTGTTCACAGGTACTTAGGCCTTATTTGTTACTTTCTCCGTGCTGCAGTCCTGTCTGAAAACTGAGGAAGGTTTGATTTGGCACACAGTTCAGAAGGAAGTGGCATGCGATCTACCTACCTGGGGTCACACCTTCCATCCTGGTGGAGAAGGCCTGGCAAGGCAGTTAGTTCTTCCCGGTACATCTGCAGCAGCAAACGGGGTGCTGGGGCCCAGCTCCATGTCACTTCTTATTTAGTCCAGGACCCTCGAGTGGTACCGCCCACATCCAGGATGGTCTCCCTCTTCAGTGAGACCTTTCTGGAAACAGCCTCGTAGACACACCCAGAGGTATGTTTTCATGATTCTAAACTCAGTCAAGCTGACAGTGAGGATTACCCATCACTTAGGCTGACCCACAGCCTGGCTGTTCTGTATGCCACAGTGAGCATGGGCGTGGAGATTTTTCTGTTGTGTGCTGACTTTTGTTCTTTTGGGTACACACTCAAGAGTAGTATAGCATGATCATATGGAAGTTCTAGTCTTGGTCTTTGTGGGGGACACGCTCCCACTTTTTCCCCAGGATACTTTTGAGGAGTGAGGGATAAGAGTTTTTAGATAGAAATATAGAGGGGAGAGAAACAGAAACACAGGATAGCCTCAGGAGGGCCTGGATCCTAATCCACCGACCCCTTCTGTCTCTTCTAAAGGGCTATTTATAGGAATGCCAAAGGGTGGAGCAAAAGACCTCCCCCTAGCACAGCCAAGTGCAGGCCCTTCCAAACACCTGGTGACCACGCACGAGGTCAGTCCATCCCCTTAAGCAGCCCTGCTGGGTAAAGCAAGCTCAGATCTCACTAGGAAACCTCTGTGGGCTCCCACAGGTCTTAGGTACCTCCATATTGATTTACATAGTGGGTTACCTCATTTGCATCACTACCAACAGGGTACATACATTAAGACATGCGTATGTACACACATGCTAAATAAGTGTGAAGAGAAAACTAAAACAAGCAACAGATATTGGGGAGGAAGTGTGGAAAATGAACCCTGCATACAGAGTGGAGAAGAACTGAAAACTCAGGAAGACTGGTGCTCATTTATTCAATGGAATGCTCCCACTGCTACGAGTCCACAGTGCTAGCCCCTTTCAGCTCCTGAATATCTGAAAGACCATTTCACGGTTCTATTTTTAGGGTTTGCACCGCGGTCTCCCATCGGTGTTCGCCTTCCTGGGAATATCCTA
Organism: Peromyscus eremicus; assembly: GCF_949786415.1. Taxonomy (NCBI): domain Eukaryota; kingdom Metazoa; phylum Chordata; class Mammalia; order Rodentia; family Cricetidae; genus Peromyscus; species Peromyscus eremicus. The sequence continues at coordinate 3,935,708 of NC_081428.1, read as the reverse complement.
TGTTCTCCCTGGCTGCTGTTTTGGTGTTTCGAGACAGGGTTTCCCTGTGTAACCCTGGCTGTCCTGGAACTTGCTCTGTAGACCAGGCTGGCCTTGAACTCACAGAGATCCGCCTGCCTCTGCCTCCCGAGTGCTGAGATTAAAGGTGTGCTCCACCGCCGCCCCGCTCATGTTCTTTTCTTAACCTATAGCATGCAGTCCTGCTCGTGCTTCGGTATCTTTGTCTAATTCTGTCACCTGTGTTCTTTCTGGTCAGTGTCTGTTGGCCACGCCCCTCCCCATCGTCACGTGGCCCGTTCCCTGCCCCTTTGTGACTTTGTTAGTGTGTCTGGAGCAAGGAAAGAGAAACTCTGACCGAGCTGGCCATCGGAGGACTGCTGATCGCTGTGTTCCCCAACCTAACACACCCCACTGCAGGTTGTCTTACGTGTGCCACGTGAGTGAATGAACCATGTGAACATTCTCACTTCAAAGGCAAAGGGAAGCCTTTGCTGTGTGACTTGCTACTTTTATCTCGTGGTCAAATGACTTTAGATTTGTGTTGAGTTCTGGTCTCAAGTTCTCTCTATCCTGAATCATTCATTCCCTTATGTCGGGTCTTAACGGAAGGAGGCCTTTTCTGCCTGGCGAGGCACCTGAATGCCAGGTCAGTGTGGCCGCCCGGGTGCAGGTCATGAAGCTGTAAGAGCTGCTGCTCTGACAGGGCCACCAGCCTGAGCCAGGGCAGAAAAGAATGACCACACAGATCACAGTCTTCTGCTGCCCTGAACCAGAGCCATGCCGGGTCTGCCTGCTGGGGACAAGCCCTGTGAGTGTAGAGCCAGTGGGGACTTTGCTGAGGTGCTGGGGGCCGGGAAGGAGGGAGGACGGACGGGAGGAACGGTCGCTAGGCCGCTGGTGCCTCTGCACCCACGTGCCTTCCTCTCATCCGCTGTTGTAGCCTTCTCCCGGCCCGCTCCTTTCCAGAATGACAGGGAGGAGCCCACGGAGCAGCCCCAGGTTATCGGGGACAGTCCAAGCCCTGCCGGGACATTTCTGGCAGGCCGATCATGGGGAGTAGCTTATAGACCAATGCCTCCCTAGAAGATAAAGAAATGAAGCTGGATCAGGGGTTCAAGGCCAGCCTGAGCTACTTAAGTGAGTTACAGACTCTCTCAAGGGACGAGAGGAAGATAAGCCCATGTGTAGCTAGAGTTTTCCTGCCTGGCCCACAGTCAGGGCAAATCTCTCTCACCTGCCAGCCCCACAGCCACTCAGACCCGACCAAGTAAACACAGAGACATATATTGCTTACAAACTGTATGGCCGTGGCAGGCTTCTTGCTAACTGTTCTTATAGCTTAAATTAATCCATTTCCATTAATCTATGCCTTGCCACGTGGCTCATGGCTTACCGGTATCTTCCCATGCTGTTTCTCATCGTGGCGGCTGGCAGTGTCTCTCTGACTCAGCCTTCCACTTCCCAGCTTTATTCTCCTCCTTGCCCCGCCCACATTTCCTGCCTAGCCAATGGCCAATCAGTGTTTTATTTGACTAATTAGCAACACATGTGACAAACAGACCATCCCACAGCACCCATGTCTCGGATGAAACAGATGAAACGCTGATAGTTTCATGGCCGTCATCTCTTGTCTGTGGTCACCACCCTGATCCTGACCGCTTTGCTGTTGACTCTTCCACACACAGCACTGGCCATGACACCTGAGCTGGTGTATGGTGAAGCCTCCGGGCTGGCACACCCCAAAAGCTGAAGCATGCAAACCCGGGGCTTTAGAGTGAAGGAAGTCGGGGGCTGGAGAGATGGCTCAGTGGTCAAGAGTTGGCGCTGCTCTTCTAGAGGGTTCAGTTCCCAGCACCCACATCCGTGGCTCACAATGGCTTCTAACTCCAGCTCCGGGGAATCTGATGTCTCTGGCCTCTTCAAGACACCGGCACTGAAGTGCACAGACATCACACACACATAATTAAACAAATCTTCAAAGTGAGTAAGATCACTGCCATCAATCTGAGGGAGAGCGGGTTGTAGCTGTCAGACGGAATGCTCTGCCGGCAGCAGGGGAACGCTGTTGGCGCACGCCCAGCCAGAGGGGCTCTGGCTCTGCCCGGAAGGAGGCAGAGCAGCACCACAGCTGCGGTTTCCAGTGTGGGGGGCCACCCCACCCCCACTTTCCCCCAGGGTACTCTTGAGCAGGAGCAGCAGGAAATAGTAGATAGAAATATAGAGGAGAGAGACAGACGGAAACACAGGATAGCTTCGAGAGGGCCTGGATCCTAATCCATCAGGCCGACTGTCTCTGCCAAAGGGCTTTTAAAGGAATGCCAAGGGGCGGAGCAAAAGACCTCCCCCAGCAGAGCCAAATGCAGACCATCCCAGACACCTGGCGACCCTGCCTGAGGTCCAATCATCCCCTCATGCAGCTCTGCTGTGTCAGGCAAACTCAGATCTCACGAGGAAATTCTGTGGGCTCCCACACAGAAGTGGGAAGACTCTGCTCTCTTCCCTTTTTCAGATGGAAGCCACAGCCACAGCCGAGAGGAGCAAGCCCGAGACAAGTCCAGGTGACGTTACAGCCACGGTCTCCAGCACAGCCCAGTCACCAGGTACGATAATTAGTTCTTCCTAAAATAACACCTTTGAAATATCAGCTCTTTTTGGTCTGCACTTTGGAGTTCTGTGTCTGACCTTGGTCTACTCACATCTACCATGTTCCCGAGTTCCCCGTATTGAGGTTTCCCTCTGAGTCCCTTCAGGTTGAGCAAAGCAGTTAGTGCTCTAACAGGCCACAGATCTTTATACACTTCCCAGAAAATACACTCTGCCCCTTCTGTTCCTCCGTGACACAAGGAAGAAAGAGAACCATGCTTTAGTACGACAAAATGAGATTTACTTTCAGAGTATTGCAAACTTAACTGGGGTGTGTGAAAGCCCGCTCACTTTCTGTCTTGTTGGCGTATGGTACCCTAAGGCAAGAAGCCAAGGAGAACGCAGCCCTCTTCCCCAGCACAGCGGCCACCCCTGGCAGCGAGCACCCTGGGGATCACACTGCTCCCGTGCTGGAGGACTGGACCCAGCACTTCAGGCCCAAGCCCTGGACCAAGTAGTTGAGTTCACACAGCAAGCCTCCAAAGCTAAGGGTTCTTCTTACAGTTAAGGATTTAGCTTGTTGTTTGCCGGAGCGAGGTCTGGTGCCCTCTATGCCATCTCTGACCAAATGTGGGTTGAGCTAATTTGGGTTGTAACCTCCTCTACTTTTCCCAACACTATATGCATTGGGCAGTCCTAACCACAGGCTCATGGTTAGAATGGCTCATTCAGAATTATGGCCTGAAGAAACTCCCTGGGTTTCTTCAGGCCATAATTCTCCTTCTAGTCGCCCAACACGTATTTGCTGAGTCCCTGTTCCATGAAGGCCCACAGCCAGACAACACAGAAGACATACCTGCCTGCCTGCAATGCGGGTCCAAGGGGATGAGTAACCTTGTTACCCTGAGTATTGCTGTGTCTGTGAGGTTGCAGGCTGGTCAGAACACACTGTCCTCACCGTCTGCCATAGCTGAAGTGCAAAATGTCCTCTATGTCCCGTGTGCTTGATTAGTTGGTTCCCAGACCTTTGGAGACCTTATAGAACCTTCTGGACTCGTCCACCCTCACAAGTGAACATGGGCCAATAGTGGTGTGCCTGTGGTATCTGTAGCCAAGCCCTGCTCCCGTGCTGTGTGTCCCGGTTGGTACCATGCTGCAGGCCATGCTCTCACAGATCAGGCTGCTTCAGGTGCCATGTCTTCCCACCATAAAGTATTTCCTGGAACAGTGAACCAAAGCAGACCTCTCCCTGGAGTTGATTCTGTCAAGCATTCATCTCAGTGATGAGATGCCACAGGAGTTCCTACAAAGGCCATGTCCTGAAGCTGGGCACTCTGGAGTCACCGTGGAGCTCTAGCACGAGGCTCTGGCCTGGCCTCAGGCTCCTCGACCAGTCCCTGGGAGACAGTGCCCACCTTCAGGCTTTCAGGGGCTACAGTACTGAGCGAGCGCCAACAGAGCAGAGTGGAGACGCAGGGAGGGGGTAAGGCAGAGGTGTCTGCACAGGACATGGGTGCCACAAGTCAGCCGGCAGCTGGCCACGTCCCTCTTGGCATCTTCTCTGCCACAAGCGGATCAGCTTCTTTTGCTTGAGTTTTCTCCTGTTTATGGAGCAGGTTGATCTGGAGTCCACACATGAGAGAAACAAGTCACGTCTCTGAGCCTGGCAGCTTTGCTTATCTGGTGGACTCTTTACAATACCCTAACTTTATTCTTTACGAGTGGGTGAAACAGCACTGTGAACACACACTGCAGAGTCCCTACTTACTCATCTGTTCAGACACTTACTCTGGCTTTCTAACTGGCCATGGTGAGGAGCACCGCGGTAAACATGGTGAGCAGGCATGGCTGACTTAGCTTCCGCTGGGAACAGCCCCCGTAGCGGTCTGGACGGATCACATGATGGTTGACCCTCCGTGCTGAGGGCAAACGTCTCTCTCCTGACATATCCCAGCCAGCGTTCCCTGCTCTTTTTTCCTGAAGGATGGGCATCATGACAGGGGTGGGGTGGGGATGGGGGGTCCGATGTAGCTTTCATTCACATTCCCTGATGACTGGGGATGCTGAACGTATTTTTATATTTATTGGCTATTTGTGCTGCATCTTTTGAGAACTGAGAACTGTTTATTTTGTAATTTTAAGTAGGATTGTTAGGGGTTTAATTTTGTAAGGTTTTTTTTTTAAGATTCATTTATTATTATGTATACAGTCTGCATGTACCCTTGCAGACCAGAAGAGGGCACCAGATCTCATTACAGACAGCTGTGAGCCACCATGTGGTTGCTGAGAATTGAACTCAGGTCCTCTGGAAGAACAGCCAGTGCTTTTAACCTCTGAGCCATCTCTCCAGCCCTAATTTTCTAAGTTTTTATACATTCTAGAGACTGACCACATGTTACATGTGTCTCAGCCAGGGTCTCCAGTTGCTGCAATACACACCACACCAAAAGCAACTTTGGAAGACAAGGGCTTATTTCAGCTTACAACTTGGGTCACAGCCCTGCCACTCAGGGAAGTCAGGGTAGGAATTCAGAGGAGAAACCTGGATTTATTTTATGTATGGATGTCCTGCCTGCATGTATGTAGGTGCCCCTGACATGTATGCAGTGTCCACAGAGGCCAGAAGAGGCCTCAGATCCCCTGGACCTGGAGTTGTGGATGTCTGTGAGCTGCCCTATCAGCTGGGAACCAAATCCAAGTCAAAGAGCAACAAGTGTATTTAGCCGTAGGCCATCTCGCCAGCCCCTCTAGGGGGACTTTTAAAGATTTTGGCATTAACTTAAGGTGGTTTTGTACTGGTTACTGTGCACAGGGAAGGAGGGACCTGGTCATCCCCTCCATGGAGACGCCAGTGTTCTGAGAAGCCCTTGTTGCAGAAGTTGTCCTTTCTTGAACTTTATTTTTTTGGTTTTTTTTTTTTTTTTAGATTTATTTATTATGTGTACAGTGCTCTGCCCACATGTACACCTGCAGGCCAGAAGAGGGCACTACATCTCCTTACAGATGGTTGTGAGGGACTTGAACTCAGGACCTTGGGAAGAGCAGCCAGTGCTCTTAAGCTCTGAGCCATCTCTCCAGCCCGGTTTTTGGTACTTTTGTTTAAAAAAAAAAAAAATCAGCTGGCTATATCTGTTTGATTATTTCTTATCATCTGTTCCACTTCATTGGAATACATCTGCCTTGGGGTTGGCGCCATGCTGTCCCTGTCACTGACTCCAGCATCCTGACATGAGTTGTTCCCCCCCACCCCCCACTGCTCTCTTCACTTAGGAGTGGCTGTCTACTCAAGGTCTTTTTTTTTTTTTTTTTTTTTTTTGGTTTTTCGAGACAGGATTTCTCTGTGTAGCTTTGCACCTTTTCCTGGAACTCACTTGGTAGCCCAGGCTGGCCTCGAACTCACAGAGATCCACCTGGCTCTGCCTCCCGAGTGCTGGGATTAAAGGCGTGCGCCACCACCGCCCGGCTACTCAAGGTCTTTTATGCTTCTCAGTGAGTTTCAGGATTATTTTTCTTTCTTTTTTTTTTTTTTTGGGTTTTTCAAGACAGGGTTTCTCTGTGTAGCTTTGCGCCTTTCCACCCTTGTGTTTCTCAGTGAACACTCCAGCCACTCCGGTAGCCAGAGTGAAGACACTGCCCTAAAGACTTTCTCACATCCACCTCTCAGACTCACAAACGCCATTTTCCTCCTATTACTGTGGTTGGCTTTGACCTTGGGACCACAGAACACTTAGGTCGAAAAGGCCTTGCTTTTAAACGTGTTTTCATAGATGGCAAAAGGAACAAGCAAGTAGCAAAGCTGTCACTGCCTCAGTGACGCCCAAACGAAGGGACCGTGGTGCTTGTTCTCCTCTGCTCACATCCACGGCCGGGACAGACCCAGTGACCAGCCTGCGTGCCTCTGAGCAGAGCAGAGTGCATCAGCTGCCTGGTGCGAAAGGCTTTAGGCCTGAGGAGCACCTTCTGCAAAGTCAAGGCCTTTAGGGACCATCACCACAGTGTCATAGCCAAGGGCGCACAGCCGGGGACACACAGGGTACATGGGTGATGCTGTCATTACGGAATATTCTGGGTGCCGAGCGACTCCAGCTCACTGGAGATCCAGCTCTTGACACCAACTGTGGCCATGTGGAGGTGCCCCCACTTCGGTCAGCGTCATTGGCAATGGTGGGGGGGGTCCAAACCCCTCCAGTCCTCGTTCAGAGGGCGGCTGAGAGCGTTACACAAGCCAGTGACTGTTTCCGCTCAACCTGCTCTGCTCTGGCAAGGCCTGGAAACACGGCAGCATGCTAGCCTGGAGCTCCACCTAAACAGCCAAAATCATTTAGTTTTAGATTCTCCTGTCTTCATCTCCCATCCCTTCCCACTCTTGGTCTAACTGGAGAATCTAGCAACCTTGAACCCTGGACACCCTCACCTCCGGCCAGCAAGCTGCTGTCCAAGTCAGCCGAACATGTCAGGTTTGGTCAACACCCTACGGAGACTCAGATCAGGAGGCGGAAGGAAATGGCCAGCTGGAGGCCTGGCTGACCTGCTCGGTTGAATGCAATCATAAAGGGTAGCAGGGCAGCCGGTAGCGCTTCAGGTAATGATTACTGAGGAGCATGCTCCCTGTATTTCTAAGAGTTTACAAAGAAATTATATAACAATATCACTCCACACCACTTTAAAAAGCTGCTTAGCATTCTTTATTTGTTAAAAAAAAAATTGTCATTAAAGATGACTTTTCCTTACAAACTGATCAGAAAGTATGGCCTCCATTTTTGGTGACTAGATTTTGTTTAAATACATCAAGGATAGATAAGTATTGTGACATAAGCATAAAAAATTGACAAATCAAAAACACATTGTCTGGGAACCCAATGTCAGGTGACTCGGCTGGTCTCCTCAGTTTCCCTGGGGAGCCCCAGTGCCCATCAGTGGTCACAGGACAGGGCAGTGCAGGAGACTGTCACTCAGGGCCGGCCTTGCCTAGGCCTGCCCCCCGGAGCTGTGAAGTGTGCAGAGTGCTCACTAACTGTGGTCCACACGGTCTGACCCACAGTGCGGCTGAGGGAAAAGACTGCAGGCCAAACCCCTGCTCAAAGCACAGGTCCCTCAGGGTCAGGAACAGGCCAAGTCCATATCCTTCCTCAGCACGGTCTCCGGTCACTCAGAAATCACCTAGTAAGGAGCAGCCAATATGCATTCTCCCCCTTCTGCGACCACCCTGCCTTTCCTATGTCCTGGAATACGGCAGCATCAAGTGTGCACGTCAGCTCGACAGACCACAAAACTCCAGCACCAGCCACCAGCCACAGATTCCCTCACGCCTGTGAGAACAAGGGCTATTTGTTGTTTTTTTCCTAGTTCCCTAAAAAAATTTGAAGTTCTAGTGAAACATTATCAAGAGCTCAAGAGGTTTTGAAAAAGCTCCACATTTCCAGGGGAAGTCACTGTCTCCTTGGAGGGCATCACAGATTCAACCTATGAGCCTGCCGGTTGCCAGCCCTTCGCTGTCAGGAGTCTGGGCAAGCTGGAGAGGGGTTCCTTCTGCTCCCTGGTCTCACTGGCCAGCAGCTCTCACCTGCAGACACCACTGCTTTACTGAACCTAAAGAAGCAGGCACATCTGGAGCTGTCGGGAAGATTTCCATGACCTTGCAACACACATGAGGAAATCCTGTTGCATTCCAGAGGAGAGGGCTGAGGCAAGGCACCTGAAGGAAGCAAGCTTTGAGACAATGAGGAGAAATCATGAAAATATATGCTGCCAGGGATGGTGTCCAAGCAGATGACTCGTGTGACATTCATGTGTGAGCAGATGACCAGATAGACGTCCATGTGTGAGCAGATGACCGGATAGACGTCCACGTGTGAGCAGATGACCGGATAGACGTCCACGTGTGAGCAGATGACTGGATAGATGTCCACGTGTGAGCAGATGACTGGACTAGGTCCGGCAGAGCTTCAGTGGGAAATTCTCCGTGATGAGGTGATCAGCATGAAGAAGGACCACCACATTAACCTCAAACTCTGCAGGAAAGAGAGAGACGCTCACTCACACTGAGCAGTGGAAACAGTCTCACAGTGAGGCAATGTCCAGGTGCTGCCTGGGATTCAGTGTCTCCCTGGACTCTCTGTAGACCCTGTGAGCCCCATACTGCATGTGACTGCCACTATAAACTTCTCTACTTAACTGTCTTGTCAGCCCACAGTGTGAGCCTGACAGAGTGGCCACACCTACAGTTCCAGCACTTGAGAAGCTGAGGCAGGAGGAAAGCAGTGAGCTTGAGGCCAGCCTGGGCTAGAGTCAGTTCCAGTATGGCCTATGCTACAACAAGACCCTGGTGGTTCTGTTGTGTTGAACAAGGAAAGCAGCAGACAGTTGGTTCAGCTGCTGTGCCGTGGAATCGGCTGAGGAGACATTTGCTGAAACACTTGGTTCTTACACTCCTGCAGTCAAGCTTTCCTTCACTGGTTTTTCACTCTTTACAGGTAAAAATCACAACACAGGGGATGAATGAGATGAATGTGAAGAGGAAGTACCCCAAACAAAATTGAGCCCCTGTCTTTAATTTTGCTGGTATGGGCAAAGAGATCCTGGCACCACACTGCAAAAACTCAGCTCTGGGCAGGGTTTTGGGGTGTACATACTCATACATGGACCCATACAAATACACGTAATTAAAAATAATAAGTTGTGGCCGGGCGGTGGTGGCGCACACCTTTAATCCCAGCACTCGGGAGGCAGAGCCAGGCGGATCTCTGTGAGTTCGAGGCCAAGTGAGTTCCAGGAAAGGCGCAAAGCTACACGGAGAAACCCTGTCTCAAAAAAAAACCAAACCCCCCCCCCCCAAAAAAAAAAATAAGTTGCATTAAAAAAAAAAACAAAAACATGGAGAAGTGTTTTCCCAGGGTCAGTCCCCAAGGAGCACAGAGGCCACCACATCTGTGGTAGAAGGAGGCCAGAGCTCAAATCAATGTGGCAGCAGTGTCCACACTGGCTTTATGGGTATGCGAAATGCTAAGGTGATGGTGTTACAGAAATTTGTACAAGTGTTTCAGAAGGCCAGAGGCCAGGCGGGGCATGCCAGGGTCAGCTCCCTGCAGGAGGCCCTGAGAGAGACCACTGTGGAGCTGTGAGGTTGTACCCAAGGTGGGAAGCCCCAGAATGTTGGAGAAGCAAGGACTGAGAAACTTCTGCCAAGGAAAGCTGCGGGCAAGAGAAGTGGGCCAAAGACAGCAATTCCATTTGCTGCACTAGCACTGGATGGGTGGGGCTACCCAGAGCTCCGGGAGCCCCGCTGCCAGACATGGTGACCAGACTTGGTATCTGACTGACCTGCTGGGCTTCAGTACTGCTTTGGTTCAACTTACTTTCTCTCTCTCTCTTGCCTTGGCCTGTTGTTACTCTTTCTGAATGGCAATGTTGGTTCTGTGCCTATGTTGAGAGCATGCTATTTGTCTTTTGATCTTACAAGGACTCACAGTTGAGTCTCGGAAGCAGCTCTGGTCTTTAGATCATGGGACTTCTGAAGCTGAAATGAAGGCTGCTGTTGTAGGATGATGTGTTCTGAGTGCACTGTGGTTGACCTTTATTGTCACCTTGACTAGATCTGGAGTCATGTGAGAGACACATCTCCTGGTATACCTTCAAGGGAATTTCTAGAGATGTTTAGCTTAGGAGGGAAGACCTGCCTTGAATTGGGTGGCACCATCCATGGCGTGGGGTCTTGGCCTTAATAAAAAGAAAACAAGAAAGCAAACCTGATACCAGCATTTATCTGTCATCTGGTTCACCTAGATGTGAGCAGGCAGCCTCCAGTCGTGGATTTTCCACCACTAAGGATTAAACCCCCCAATCGTGACCCACAAGAAACCCACCTTCCTTTACTGTTTCTTGTTAGGTATTTGGTCACACACTACCCACATGACAACTGGAATGGCTTTTTCTATAGAGCACGGTGTCTTTGCTTGGCTCAAGTCTGACTTTGAAGGGGGCCTTCAGTGGGCTTCAGTGTCCTGCATATGCAGCTTCTCACTGAGGCACTGTTGAGAAATCAAAGAGCTGAATGGAGTAGGCTGTGACTACGGCACGCCTGTGTGCAGGGGGCCTGTGTGCAGGGGGCCTGTGTGCAGGGGGTCTGTGTGCAGGGGGCCTGTGTGCAGGGCGTCTGTGTGCAGGGCGCCTGTGTGCAGGGCGCCTGTGTGCAGGGCGCCTGTGTGCAGGGCGTCTGTGTGCAGGGCGTCTGTGTGCAGGGCGTCTGTGTGCAGGGTGCTTCTTCCCTAAGGACCACACCCTTTCCCTGGCACTGGACGGCTTACCCACTTTGAAGTTAGTGGTCTCCAGGGTTGGGCAGGTGAACAGTCTGGGAAAGACCATGTACAGAGGGACAGAAAGGTTTCTACAAATGTCCCCATCAGCGATTTGAATATTCTGAATCTCTGTGGCATCACGTGCGTAGCCTTCTGCACACCCTGGGGAAAGAGGAAACAGCATGGGGTCAGGACACCTCGACACCAAAGCAAACTAGTCAACAAACCCGTCCAATGCTGTGCCAAGGAGCACCAACACATTTACCAACACAAACCCAGTTTGTTCCTCGGGACTGGGAGTTCCCTCCCTGGCACTTCTCACTTCCTCAAACATCACCACACTGGTTTGACAGTGCTCCCAAGACTTCGGGGGCTGGGAACCTAATGCCCCAATTACTATTTCAAGGATTATCTGCAAGTGGGGTCTTTGGGGACGAGTAGGCATCGGAACAGCTTGGTTACGAAAATGAGGTCTCCGGCACATCTGCTCTGTTATGATGCAATGTCCCCGACCATGTTAAAACTACAGGAAGGGAGGGCTCAGTGGCTGACAACACTTCCTGCTCGTGCAGTGGACCCAAGTTCTTTTCCCAGCACTTACATCAGGCAAATCACAACTGCCTCTTAACTCCAGTTAAAGGGATCCAACACTCCTTTATAGCCTCCCAGGTACCCAAACACATATGTCACAGACACACCAGAGTGGGGGACAGAGACCTGCTCAGTGTCTGATGACTTTGTGCTGTATCACAACATGGCAGAAGCTATCACATGGTCAGGTACAGCTCGCCAGCCTGAGAGCTCCATATAACAGTGCTCTCCTGAGACAAGCCATAACCATCATGAAGACAGTCACTCCCCAAAGCTCTCACTCTCAACACTGCTGTGCCAGGGACTAAGTTTCTGATACACCGCTTTTGGGAAGCACATTCAAAGCAAAAGATATGTCTCTGTGGCCCAAAGCTATTCAAATTTCCCTAAGCAGCCTAAGCCCAGGAGCCTGGCCATCATCAGCAAATGAGGTTGCCATATCCATGACGTGTGGCGACAGCCCTTACTTCACTGGTTTTCCATACGGGGTCTGGGAACCTCCTGTACCACTCCCAGGAATCAAGGGAAGCGTTTTTAAAGCCCGGATCCCCTGGTTCCCCGGGACCACTGCACATCTGAATTAGGATCTTTGAGAATGGAGCTTAGGGGCACGCACACACCAGCAAGCTCCAGGAGAATGAGCACAAATGAGCGTGAGAGCATCCACCTCACAAGAGCAGAGACTTCTAAGGGGAGCCTCGTGTGTTAAACCACCCAGCACCTCCATCCTCTCCAGGACTGCCTGGGGGTGACAGACAGACAGAAGCCTTACCACAGGTCTCCACCCGCACCAGCTGAAGCTCTATGCTCCGGATGGCAGCATCCGAATGCTCCACCACCAGCTCTCCTGTCAGGGGCTGCGTGATTGCACAATTGGTGGAGTTGAGATGTCCTCTGATGAGGAATTTGGGAAGTGAGGCCCTCTGCACAAAAAGAGATAAACAAGACCTCAGGAACAGACGGAGAAGAGCCGTTAGTTATCCCAGTGTGTCAGTACAAGGAAGAACTGAAAACCAGTTGGGTAATTGTTCTGTAAAGTACCGATACCCTGTTTTACAGAACAAGGATAGTAAACGGTGTTACCACCGGCCAGTGGACACCAGACCGATCCTCAACCACCCTGTAGACATAAAGGACAAACAGACATGGCCAGCTCTGGAAAATCAACTCACTGCCTACACTGACTGAAAAGCTCCTTCACCAGGCAACAAGACATAAAATGTAAAAAGCCTGGGAAGTCGACAAGGGTGATTAAGGACAACCACTCCCTCAACCCCAAGCTGAAATAAATAAATAAATAAAAATAAGAAAAGAAAAAAAGGTTTAAGAAAAAAGAAAAAAGTGTTTTACACTGTTTTACACTGTTCCCAATGAGGCAAGGTTGAAGGCAGTTGTTTTTATTTCTGGGATACTGAATGAGCGGCTTTTCTCAATGCCTGATGAAAAGCTTTGGGACTTTCTCTGCATCCGGAAGCTGGCCAAGGGGAACTGGCAGGTGCTGAAGGAAACAGTTGGACAGCTGTTCACGAGTCTTCCTCTGTCTTGTCCCACTATCCAGTAGAAGCAATATAAGCCAAAATTTAACATCACTTAGAGTCTGTAATTGCCTATGAGTACAATTTAAACTTCCTGGCAGCCACACTAAAACTTTTTAACAGTATATCTAAAACGTTATCACGTCTGCATACAATCGATGAGAAGTATGCATGCTATAGCTCAGCTAGAACACCACTCGCCTGGCAGGCAAGGACTCTGGCTCCAAACAGGCACAGAAGCAAGTGTCTGTCATCCTAGCACTCAGGTGGCGGCAGGAGGGTCACAAGTTCAAAGTCATCCTCAACTAAATAATTCAAGGCCAATCTGGGACACATGAGGCTGTCTCAAAAAAAAAAAAAAAGTCTAAGTGACGTTTTGCGTTCGTTCTCGTGTTCAAACCGCGTCTCTGGGACGGGGCGGGCACTCTCAGCCAGCCGCATCTTGAGTGGCCGTGGTCACCCAGGGGTGGCAGGCGCCAGACTGGTGCGGCTCTCAAACACCAGCCATTTCTCACCCGACGAACCCTCTAGACAAGTTTGGAAACACAGGAAAAGGACCTGATTTCAGAAAAGTAGACAGCAGCAGAGACTCACCCAGCCTCAGGCCGCTCGTGAAAGACTGCCTTCCAGTGTCGTTCTCCAGAGTCCTGCAGACACTTGTGTCCCTCTCCCCAGAAGTGATCTATCACACGCACACAGTGGTGATGTGCCGCCACACGCACACCGCTGCACGGTGGTGATGTACCACACGCACACCGCTGCACGGTGGTGATGTGCCACACGCACACCGCTGCACGGTGGTGATGTGCCACACGCACACCGCTGCACGGTGGTGATGTGCCACACGCACACCGCTGCATGGTGGTGATGTACCACATGCACACTGCTGCACGGTAGTGATGTATCACACACACTACTTTTAGCCTCATCTCCTGCCTTCCTATATTTTCTGTAGACTTCTTATTCTTCCCCCAAATTCCTTTTATTTACTTAGAAAAGAAAAATCACCAGTTATTTTATAAATAACTATGTGTTATACAAGGTTTTTAAAATATAGCATGTGCTAGGCGGTAGTGGCGCATGCCTTTGATCCCAGCACTCGGGAGGCAGAGGCAGGTGGATCTCTGTGAGTTCGAGGTCAGCCTGGTCTACAGAGCGAGCTCCATCAGCATTGTTACACAGAAAAACCAAACCCTGTCTCAAAAAAACAACATAAATAAACACATACACAGAAATAAAATAGAGCACGTTTTTCTCCTTGTCCAGTACCAGCATGAGTGTTTCTGTTGTGACAAACGCTGTCACCTAGAACAGTGATATGGCCAGAAGAAAGGCACCACACACACCGCCACTCCCGTAGGGTACTTTTGACAAAACTCAGTGTCCACTACACTCGGGAGACAGTCTTACCAGGGCTGGTGGCAGACGATCTTATTAATAAATCTACACCCCAGATCCTCAAGTGCACACCAGAACCATTGAAGAAGATAAAAGCAAGGGGCAGAGGACTGCAGAGGAGCATGTGAGACGGGAACAAGGCCGCTGTGTCTAGAGCAGAGGGGAAGGGAGGGCCCAGGCCGAAGGAAGTACTTCACAAGGGGTAGAAGAGGCAGGGCACAGGAATCTGCCTGGCCTGGGGACATGTTGGCTACTTCCTTCCAGAACCTTCTGAAAGGACTCCCTATGACACACCCTTGCAAAGAATGGCATCAGGCTGGGCGGTGGTGGGGACACCTTTAATCCCAGCACTCGGGAGGCAGAGGCAGGCGGATCTGTGAGTTCGAGGCCAGCCTGGTCTACAGAGCGAGATCCAGGACAGGCACCAAAACTACACAGAGAAACCCTGTGTAGAAAAAACAAAACAAAACAACAAAAAAGAATGGCATCCGTCATGACTCCAGTATCCCAAATCTCCCAGACATGCCTTCAACCCAGCTACGAGCATGAGCAAAATGCAGACTTGAGTAAAGCAGCCAAGTTCTAGGCAGAAAAGAGCTACAGACAGCACTGCTTGCTCTGAGACAGAATCATTTACTAAAAACCAAAAAACTGGCCGGGTGGTGGTGGCGCATGCCTTTAACCCCAGCACTCAGGAGGCAGAGGCAGGTGGATCTCTGTGAGTTTGAGGCCAGCCTGGTCTACAGAGTGAGTTCAGGAAAGGCGCAAAGCTACACAGAGAAACTCTGTCTCGAAAAACCAAAACCAAAACCAAAAAAAAAAAAACTGGGGAAATTTTCTGGTAGTGGGGCAGAGTGCTAACGCAAGAAGGCTGGCCACAGTAACTAACTGCTTGGTGCAGGTGGCCCAGCAGAGGCCTGCGGGGAGCTGCCTCCAAGATCCAAGCGCCCTTTGGTTCTCACGCTACGAAATCTGCTGGTGCTGCCCTGTCCCGTGTCCTTGCTGTCCACCCCACGAACAGGTCTCTGACTGGAATGCCAGTGAGAGACTGCAAGCTAAGCCTCAGCAGGGACGAGAGGCCAAGGCCCAGTGCAGACCAAGCGTACCACGGGAAATAAAGGAGCAGGAGTAGTGGCGCTCAGTGCACAGGCAGGAAGAGACCAGCCGGGTGCAGTGGTGCATGCCTGCGGCCCGGGACAATGGCTGCAGGAGGCCAGCCAGGGCAATGCAGTGAGACATCACCATGGCACGAGAACGAGGTCACGAGCATGTGAGGAGTGCTAAAAGGACCGTCTTTTTTCCCCCTAAGTGGTTATTGAGCTCAATATGAAATCAGTTTGAAAACCCCCCTTGGGTACAAACGCCATCAGAAACCTCGGTCACTGACCCCTCAGTTCACAACTGGGCAGTGAACTGGGTCAAGTTACTAGGAAAGCCACAACACACAAGTGTGGGTGAGGAATGAGTACCTCTTTGACGTTCTGCAAGGTTTCCGGAGTGATCGTGAAGTCAACGGGACTTGGAGTCAGCTTCCCCTTCTGAGGCTGAAAAGGAGGTAAAACCAGTCAGCAGGGCGGACCTGGGGGTGAGCAGCTTTTCCTTCCTGACAGAAATGAATGGCGGCACAGGACACTAACTGGAAGGACGTGGTGGTGAGAAGCAGGGGATGTGATTCCAAACAAACCCAGGTCCACCCTCCCCCAGTACTGTTTCATCTGTATGCCAGGGCCAGATGTCTCCATCTGGGACCTTCTGGGCTCAGAACTGAAGTCACACCTAAGGAACAGAATGGTGAGTCTGGGAGATAAGAACTGCTGCCACCTCACACGTGACACAGAAGTACATGGAGCTCAAGGACTTGCTCACTCTGTGCAGAGTTGAACCAGACTGGCCAGTGCTGCTTGCCATTAGCTAGAGAGCTTTCTACTAGAAGGAACATTCCAGAATCCATTCACACGGCCAGGCTACACGGAACCTGCCTGGCACCACAGCCAAGGGCCAGGATCCAAAAGGCCAGCAAGACCCAAGACCCAGAGATGCAGAGAGGGCGCAGCCAGTGTGCCAAGTCCACTCACTTCCCAAAGGCTTATTCCACAGAGTTCTCTTCTCCATGCACTCCAGCTCAACAGGTTCACATGCCAAAGTAAACTGTAGCCTTGCTGTGAGGCCTCCACTAACAGTTCTTCTTTGTTTCTTTTTCCTTCCTTCCTTCCTTCCTTCCTTCCTTCCTTCCTTCCTTCCTTCCTTCCTTCCTTCCTTCCTTCCCTCTCTTTCCTTCCTTCTATCTATCTATCTATCTATCTATCTATCTATCTATCTATCTATCTATCTATCTACCTACCTACCTACCTACCTACCTACCTATTTTTGAGGCAAAGTCTCTCCACATAGCCCTAGCTGTCTTGGAACTCACTATGCAGACCAGGCTGGCCTTGAACTCACAGAGATCCACCTGCCTCTGTCTCCCAAGTGCTGGGATTAAAGGCGTGCGCCACCACACCCAGCCGCCTTTGGTTTTTTTGAGACAGGATCTCACCACTGTCACAGCACAGGGTGGCTTTGAGCACACCTATAGCCCAGGCTAAAGCTGAATTCCTGGGGACCATCCCTGCTGTGGGATGTTCTGTGTGGCAAATGTGTTGCTCTGATTGGTTGGTAAATAAAACACTGATTGGCCAGTAGTCAGGAGGAGGAAGTATAGGCAGGACAAGGAGGAGAATAAAGCTGAGAAGTGGAAGGCTGAGTCAGAGACACTGCCAGCTGCCACGATGACAAACATCATGTGAAGATGCCGGTAAGCCACGAGCCATGTGGCAAGGTGTAGATTTATAGAAATGGATTAATTTAAGCTGTAAGAACAGTTAGCAAGAAGCCTGCCACGGCCATACAGTTTGTAAGCAATATAAGTCTCTGTGTTTACTTGGTCGGGTCTCAGCGGCTGTGGGACTGGCGGGTGAGAGAGATTTGTCCTGACTGTGGGCCAGGCAGGAAAACTCTAGCTACACATCCTGTCTTCTGAGCACTACAGTTACAAATGTGAACTGCAGTGCTTGACTAACAGAATTCTTGAAAGCCCTGTGGTGACAGAATACCATGAACACAGATGGGCCCTGGACAGAGCAGTCACTGCTCTGGGCCTGATCATCTTAGGAGGGCTCTGTACTCACAGGGTAGGGACTTCAGAGAGGCCCTGGGCTGAGGGCTGAGTTAAGACTCACTGTTCTTCACAAAATGTAAAGCTTTCCATATTATAGCCATAAAAGGCTCTAAGTTTGTTTTAGAACATAAAGCCCCAAACACTTTAACGTAGATTACTTAAAGGCCTTTGATGGAAAAAGAATAGCCATCTTTTAAAACATGTAATTTTCAAAACGAAAACAACTTAATCATATTTTACATAAATTAGGAGCTGTAAGTAGGTAACTGCAATACTAGGGTCCTAAAATGTCACTCAGATAAAGGGATGCAAATGAGGGCCTGGTGACAACTTTGCTAACATCACAAGGAGACTCCAATCCTGCACTACGACTCACTTTCAAAGCATCCCAAAGATGTCACATCACAGTGTGACACAAATCCACGTGTGACCCTCCTGACCCGCCAACCACCCTCACAGACACCCACCTCGGTGGGATCCAGTGGGCTGGGTCCAGCACCAACATGGTGATGGTGTACGGAGTAGGCTGGTCAGAAATGCTCATGAGTGGGCACGGCACTGTACCCCTGTCCTGTCCACAGAGCTCCCGCAGAGGTTGTGGAGCAGGCCTTTCCAGCTCCCTGAAGGCCTCAGAGCAAGTTCCTCTGGCTGACACTGTTCAGCAACCCAGCTGCGCTATCCCAGGTAGCTCTCCAGCCAGGTTCCTCCAAGGTCCCTCTCAAGGATCCTACCTCAGTCCTGGAACTCCTTGGACAACCAGTCTGATGGAGGGAACAGCAGGATGTTGAGGAGACAGATGACCACTGGCCAGGGTTAAGAGTGGTGCTCCCAGGACACAAAGGCCAACATGTGGCTGCCTCTGTGACATTAGCCTTAGTGAGGTCTGAGAGACTGTTCTGAGGATGTATCTGTCACCACGTCACACCAAGGGGAAGTGTTGCCACTGTTGATTCTTTGTGATCACGCAGGCCAGTGGTTCCGACCTCCCAATGGGGCGACCCTTTAACACAGCTCCTCCTGCTGTGGTGACCCCCCCCCCCCAGCCATACAATTATTTCTGTTGCTACTTCATAACTGTAATTTTGCCACTGTTATGAACTGTAATGTGAGTATCTGTGTTTTCTGACGTTTTTTTTTGTTTTTTTTTTTGTTTTTTTTTTAAATTTATTTATTATGTATACATTGTTCTGCCTGCACGCATCCCTGCAGACCAGAAGAGGGCACCAGATCTCATTACAGATGGCTGTGAGCCATCATGTGGTTGCTGGGAATTGAACTCAGGACCTTTGGAAGAACAGCCAGTGCTCTTAACCTCTGAGCCATCTCTCCAGCCCGTTTTCTGACGTTCTTACATGACCCCTGTGAAAGGGTCATTGAGAACTGCTGATGTAGGTTATGGCCTACATCAGCCTACTTGTTATGAACTCCCCCAAGTTACTGCAGCAGCGGTGGCCAGGGACCAACTACCCAAGATGGCACGGGAAGGCATTTTTTTTTTTTTTTTTTTTTCCCCGAGACAGGGTTTCTCTGTGTAGCTTTGCGCCTTTCCTGGAACTCGCTTTGGAGACCAGGCTGGCCTCGAACTCACAGAGATCCGCCTGGCTCTGCCTCCCGAGTGCTGGGATTAAAGGCGTGCACCACCACCACCCGGCCATGGGAAGGCATTTTTAAGAATCTGTTACTGCAAAATCTAGGCACAGAGTGTGAGGATCGGAAAGAGACAGGCCTGCACATCCCATGTTCTCACAGGACACCGAGTGCCAAGCATGAAAGCAATCTGTCTCTGGTGTTTGCCACAGCAACCTGAGGGCCAAGGTGGGTGTCTCCTTTGCAGAGACAGAACAGTGTGCTTGCTGCTTGTCATAAAATAATGGGTTTCCTGAGGTGCAGACCCAGAGGTGGGTGTCACTGAGCTACAGAATAGTGTATGGGGCAGCCAGTGTCCCATCAGGGGCCTCGCGTCCCCGCCGGACCCAGCTTACTGGCTTGTGAACAGGTGCTATCCCACTTCTCACAAGAGAGCCTAGGGCTTACCACAGAGTGAACGATGAATTCGCAGGTCTTGGTCAGGTCCTTGGCCAGCAGGGACCGCCGCATGTCACAGCGCAGTGTGTACTAGAGGAGAAGCAGGAGAAACAAACGTCATCTCAGTAGGCTTTGCTTTTATCTAGACACAATGTCCAAAGGACAAGTAGTCAACATATTTTAAGGACCTTTAGCCAATGGATGTGTTTCATGTGGTTGATATACCTGAGAGGAATTAATGTGCAAAATACGGGCATTTCTAAACGAAACACACGCAGCTGTTCCCACAGGCAGGGTGTGGGAGGTAAGAACAGGTAGCAGAGCACAGGGGCTTGAAGGCTCGACGCAGCTGTCCACCTCCTGTGTGAGCCCAGACACAACACAACCCCTCTGAGCTGCAGCTTCCCTCTGCAACCCGGGGATATGGAGGTGGACCTGTGACGGGATCCATGAGCTCCACTCTGGATGCTAAGTGTGAGGGGCCAGAGCCAAGTTCAGCCACACTGTCCTGAGGAGTTTTTCATTTACCAACAAGAAGCCATGGATGATAACATGAAAAAAAGAAAAAAACAGAACTCCAGGGAATCCTACAAACTATTTGTGTGTATTTTAAAGAAGAAACAAAGATGGTATTTTTAAAATTTTTAAATTCAGAGACATATAGAAGTAAGAAGACTGGATTAATGTTCATGTCCACATGAGCCACCACAGAGCCAGCCTCCTTTCCCAGCGGTCTTCTCAGCCCTGTCCATCAATCTCCAGATGGAGCCCCAGGTGAACCAAAGGGCGGGAGAGAGGGGCACGGGAGACGCTGCCTTGGCCTTTGGCTTGGTCACTTTTCTGAGTGTGTGGCGGCTTTGCTGAGCTTGTCACTGCTAGAGGAGTTCCTGCTGTGAGGAGCCTCTGTCCTCCTCAGGAACTAGGCACTGCAGTGTGGCCACTAAGCTTACCTGGTTGTGGCACAGGAACTGTGGCCTTAAATCAGGCAGCCCAGAAACCATTTCAGTTAACTTACAGTACTGATGTATGAGCTGTTACAAGGGGTGTGGAGAGATGGCTCAGTGGTTAAAAGTACTTGCTGCTCTTGCAGAGGACCTGGGTTTGATCTTTATTTAACTCCAGTTCCAGGGGATCTGATACCCTCTTCTGGCCTCCATGGTCACTGCATGCATACGGTGCAGACACACACGCAGGGAAACACCCACATATGAAATAAACTTTTAAAAACAGTTGTCACTAGTGCGGACAAAGGCAGAGGCAAGTGGACCTCTGTGAGTTCGAGGCCAGACTGGTCTACATAGTGAGTTCCAGGACAGCCAGGGCTGTGTCTCACAAACAAACAACAAAGGAGTTGTCACAGGGCTACTGTAAGGACAGTCATCAACTCCTGTGCTCACCACTCAGCAGACAGTCACTGTGTGACAGTCTGTGTGACAGGCCTGTGCCCAGCTCTTCATGTCATTCTCTCGCTAATCTTCTAGCAGCAAGGTTAGGTAGGCTGCTGGAGGAGGTTCAGAGGTGGGATCTGAACTGACCCCCGCCCACTGCCAAAACCTGTACCAAATCCTTGCACGGTGTGATGGCAGCGCTGTAACTCAAGCCCAGATCTACCTGCTCTAAACCCTGCATCATCATCATCATCATCATCTTCTTCTTCTTCTTCCTTTTTTTCTTTTTCTTTTTTTTTTTTTTTTTTTTTTTTTTTTTGAGACAGGGTTTCTCTGTGTAGCTTTGGAGCCTGTCCTGGAACTCTGTAGCCCAGGCTGGCCTCGAACTCACAGAGATCCACCTGCCTCTGCCTCCCGAGTGCTGGGATTAAAGGCGTGCACCACCACCACCCGGCTCCTGTATCTTCTTACTCTATAACTAGCTTTCCCAGATCCTAAGGAACCAGCAAAGTTATCAAGAGATACAAGGTCAGATTTTTCTTTAAGGTTAAAAATTATGTGACTGGGTCTGGAGAGATGGCTCAGAGGTTAAGAGCACTGGCTGCTCTTCCAGAGGTCCTGAGTTCAATTCCCAGCAACCACATGGTGGATCACAACCACCTGTAATGAGATCTGGCGCCTCTTCTGACCTGCAGGGATACATACAGACAGAACACTGTATACATAGTAAATAAATAAATCTTTAAAAACATGATGTGACCGTGTATGGCTGTCTACATGTACGTATGTGCAGGTGAAGGAGCTGCCCATGGAGGCCAGAGGCATGGGGTTCCCCTCGAGCTAGAGGTACAGGTGGCTGTGAGCTGCCCACTGTGAGTTCTAGGAACTAAACTCTGGTCCTCTGTGAGCAGTGAGTGCTTTTAACCACTGAACCATCTCTCCAAAACACACACACACACACACACACACACACACACACACACACACACACACAGTATTTTTAACTGTGAAAAGGGAGACTAGAATTTTTATAAATTAGTTCTGGATAGGAGATTTTAGCAGACATGGTGGTACTGTTATATGTCTGCGCTACAATATAAAATTTTGCAAGTATGGCCACGAGCAGAACTCAGTAAGAAGTAACAAGCAAGCCTCTGCAAGTCAGGAATTTAAAATAGGTTACGCTTTCAACCCTTAGTTTTGTCTCTGATATTTACACTACACTACTACAATACAACTCAAATTATAATGAGAAAGTTTCTTGTGTCTATATAATTTGAGAAAGTATTAGGATTTAACAACAAAGCTTTTGCCATGTGGTGTTGGCACACACCTTTAATCCCAGCACTCTGGAGGCAGAGGCAGGAGGATCTCTGTGAATCTGAGGCCAGCCTGGTCTACAGAGCGAGTTCCAGGACAGGCTCCAAAGCTACACAGACAAACCCTGTCTCGAAAAACAAAAAACCAAAGTAAACAAAGCTTTTATTCAAGGTAACGTACCTATGTACATTAAGGTAATCTTCAGAAGAGCATGCAAAAATAGGCGCATGAGTGACAGGCTGGGAATGCCCATGCTGAGATAAGCCATGTGGCCACAGCAAGTCACCATCCTCTCTAGATGACACTTGCTTACTGACAGAGAAGCTGGGGAAGACCTGCCAAATACAGGATGGATGGATGGATGGATGGATGGATGGATGGATAGATGAAATGGAGCAAATAATCCTAGACTCTACTAAGTAGATTTTCTCAGGAGAAAATGTACACTTGCATATGAGCTATTTGCGAATCCATGATCGTTTTGATAAAAACGTTCAGTAGGATTTAGTGTTGTCTCCAGGTTTTGGAGATGGATGCTGAAGTCCTGAGACATGAAGTGCACAGAGACTGTGCAGCTGACTTTCAAATGACTCAGAAATAAACACAGATGAGAAAGAATGGCCAGGCTGGGATGCAGCTCAGGGATGCACATATGCCTAACACAGCTGGGTTCCAACTCCAGCTGCGTGGAAAAAATATTAATCACTGGTAAGTGGTGATAAGCCTGAGGCTCAGGTAAAAAGAAATTGCATCTTTACAAATTTTTAAGATATTTGGGGCTAGGTACAGTTCCATATTGTAGCTGAGGTTAACCCTGAAGTGGGAAAATCTGATGACCAAGAAGAAAGTAGGGTGGGGGCATCATCAGCTCTGCCAGAGAACTCGGCACACACTCACACTCTCATGCATCTAAGAGGTCCCAGTACATACACAGTCAGGGAACACACTCTACATTTATACTCTTAGTAGCATTTGGAAAAGGATGAGACTTCCAATCTAACTTTAAATAAATCAGTTTTTTTTCTCTTAAGTGACAACAAACAAAAGAGACTATGACCAGAAAAACTGACCTTATTCCAGTAAGTTTCCTTTTTAATTTCTTTGTGTGTGTGTGTGGTGGGTGTGGTGTGCGCCCCAGTGTACATGCAGAAGTCAGAGGACTACTAAGGAGCTGATTCTCCCTTCCATCATGCAAGGCTTACAGACAGAACTCAGGCTGAACTATTAGTGCCAGCCCTCCACTCAGGGTTTCAAATTATGTAGATGTGTGTCTTTGGGTATACACATACCCACTGAGGTACCCTCATGGCGCTGAGTTCCAGGTACTTGTGAACAGCTTCACGTGGGTGCTGGGAACCAAACTTGGGTCTCTTCAAGAGCAGTACCCAGTCTTAACCGCTGGGACCACTTTCCAGCACCATTTTTGTTTTTTAGATTTATTTTTATGTGTGAATGCATTCATGTGCTAGCATTCATGTGTGTGTGTGTGTTATTACTTGAAACAGGTGTATGAGAAAGAGGGCTGAAACTTTTCTTTCATAGAAAGGTAGCTTTTGCAATGGAGTACAGCATCCTATGTCATTCACCTTGACAGATTTTCAAGCAATTCATGAATTTCACATAAGACTAAACCTTTAGTTAACACTCCCAAAGGTTTTAAGTTGTTTTTTTAATGTGCTAGATTTTAAGCGGATGAGTGGTATTTACTAAGTCCGAATGTGATTAACTGAAACCTGATTAACAAATCAAGCAACTGTCCAATCTCTTGCTTTCTTGTGCATCCTAAGACTCAGGGTTTTCTCACTTAGCAGGGGAGCCGCTGCAAGGCAGACTACACAAAAGTACCTTTCTTCGCACTCAGGGAAGGAAGGGGCTCTGGCTCTGGCTGAGTCATGACTGGGCTCTGCTCCTGAGACAATAGCAACTGTGAAAGCCATCCCTCACAGCAGAGGTAGACAGGAAGTCATAAATCCACATCCCCTCATTTACAAGATTTTCTCAATGAAGAATACAGCCTATGTTGAAGCGGCAGCCTTTGGGTATTGCACAAAGAGATACTCATAAGAATAAAACAGACAAGTTAGTGCTGCCAGAAAGAGCCTGAAGCAGATCTGTGCCCCTGATGGTGTCACTGTGGCCTGAGAAAAATGCAGAGAACAAAGGAACTTTAAGGAAGAAGTAATAACCATCGTTCCTACTCAACACAAGGGTCACAGGGCTCAGGGTGTAACTTTGTGTTGCAGCGTGTGTGAGGCTCAGGGTTTAATCCCTCACATTGCAAAAAGAGTATGTCATACATAAAAGTAGTTAGCAGGACAGAGTAAGAAACTGATACAGCATATACATGAGCAGTCTTGGAATTAATCATTATTAGGGTTTGAGTTCAACTACGTCAGTAAAGGAAAACGGTCAAGCTGTCTTCAGCAGAGAAACAAAGGTGTCAAGTATGTGGGGCAGGAACTCACCTGAATGTTCACAAACACGCCGTGGTAGGTCTCATACAGGACTTTGCTGCCCTTGACGTGCAGAGGAAACTCAAAGGGAATCTCAGTCTTGCCACTGGGGAGCTTTCCTGGCTTCAGCACATCTATGGTGCTGTTAAGAATCTGGATCGGCTGTCAACACAAATCAGCTTCAGCCATCAGCACACACTGGGTCTGTCTGTACCTGTAGTCACGCTAGCACCGGGACACGAATACTCCTGCTCCTGCTGTGTCAGAAGCACAGGGCTGGGGCTGGACACAGACAGCAAGTTGCTTCCGTCTTCAAGGTCTGCACATTGGTTCCTTTTTTTTTTTTTTTTTTTTTTTTTTGGTTTTTTGAGACAAGGTTTCTCCGTGTAATTTTGGTGCTTGTCCTGGATCTCGCTCTGTAGACCAGAATTCACAGAGATCTGCCTGGCTCTGCCTCTCGAGTGCTGGGATTAAAGACATGTGCTACCAACCGCCTGGCTGGCTCATTTCTTTAAAAATTGTTACTACATTTAGTTAGTTTAGTGTGAGTGTGAGTGTGTGTGTGGGGGGGGGGGGGCGCACACATGCCACCACAGTTTGCATGTGGGAGGGAGTCAGAGGACAGCCTGTGGAGCTCAGTTTGCTCCCGCACTGTGTAGGTCCCAGGGATCAAATTCAGGCTGTCAGCTGTTGAACCACCTCCCTGCTCCAACAATGGTCCAAACCCAGGCCACTGAGGTGCTGTGCACAGTAGGAGCTGAGCTCAGCTGAGCCTGTTTCCTGCTCCAGCGCCTCACTGGACTGTCCTGAGAACCCTATGTGGAGAATAAGTAAGCAGGCCTCCCACGAGGCTGCCTGGCCGGGCTGCCCGACATGTGGCCCAGGACTCCTCCATACCCGGCATCTCTCAGCACTGCTACCCAGTTCCCACAGCCCTCAGCCTCCTCTCAGTCCTCAGCCTCAGCACGGCAGCTCTGGGGCAGGGGAGGCTTCTCCTCCAGCCCCGGCTCCCCACATAGACTCCTCAGAGGGGTCCACAGAGAGGAAAATAGGAATATCATTCAGGAAGCCGAGTTTTTACAATCTCTATTTTATTTTATTTTGAGATTGAGTCTCCTGTATACTGCAGACTGGCCTCAAAGTTCAGATTCTCATTGCCCCTGCCTCGGCCTCCAGAGCACTGGACTGACTACAGCACGGACCTTCACCTCCAGCTGCTTCATGTTTTAAAGCTTTGGTTTAACATCACCCCAGGAAAATTCCTAATGAATTACAATTAGACAGATGCAAAAACCTAGGTCACCACTAAACCTAAGTAAGTTCATGTGCTCCTCCTCACAGCTTCTTCCTCAAATAGAGCTCACACAGCCTTCAGGGGAAAAAAAAACCCTAAGTTTGGGGAGCTTTCTAGAATATAAACTCTACCCTACAAGAGCTCCCTGCTCAAAGTGCATCTCAGTGTGAAGTTCAGCAGGAGCAGTGTACAGAAAGCATGATAAACAAGGCAAGAGCCACAGGCCACGAGCACTTCTGAGAAGCTCTGCCCTTGGGCGGCTCAAGTCACCCAGCACCAGCCGGGGTAGCAGCCATGCAAACATCTGCTAGCAGGACCCAGAAGCAGCACAGCCTGACTGCACACGGTGAGTGCACAGCATCAGCGCTGGGCTCTTACCTTCACGGAGTTGTAGAAGGCTTCGAACACACCCACACTTTTGGCACTCAGCTGGAGGTTGACAGTCCCTTCCATTGTCAAAGACACTCCCTGATGCTGGACAGAGTCCTTGCTAGAGATGACCACCACACCAGAGAGCATTTCCTGGGGACAAGAGGCAGCGTCCAGTCAGAACAGCACCTCTCCCTGAACAATGCTCTTTAGAGATCCACACGTCTATGCAGATGTCACAACCCTTCCCACCCTCTCCAGCAACAGTGATGTCAGGCCTGGACAGAGGAGGATGCTCTGAGCCCTTCCCCAATGCCACCTTCCAGATACCCCCCCCCCCAGGCCTGGCTTGTAAGATTCCACCTGAAGTCTGATTCAGAAATCCTGCCAGCAAATGGTACTGCGACGGCACAAAGCCGCTCACAACACACGAACAGCGAAAGAGAGACGGTAGTGGAGGTCAGGCCACCCCGACACCGGAAGACAGTGTGCCACGTCTCATGCTCTGTGGGGTTTCGGGGGCAGGGTGAACCTGGTGTCTATGAAATGTACTAAGTATTTGTTTCCACTACCTACACCAGAGCCCTAAAATCCACCTGAGAACAGGGCCAACAAGATGGTGCGGTGGGTAAAGACACTTGCTGCCAAGCCTCGTGGCCTGAGTTCAATTCCTGGGACCCACATGAAGGGAGAAAGCCGACTTCCACAAGATGTTCTCTGACCTCCACATACCCAATCACATAAATAATATTTCTGAATAATCAGTATTGTCTCATTTTATTTACAATCAAAGCCTTTTACATCAGACTCCCAGGAGAACTTTATATTCTTAGAACATAAAAATGCCATAAGCAGATTTACATGAAAGTGCCTCTGAAATAATTTAGCTTCTAAATTTAATTTTAAAATAATTCCAGGGAGGCCTTTAATCCCAGTACTCAGGAGGCAGAGGCAGGCAGATCTCTGTGAATTCAAGGCCAGCCTGTCTACAGAGTGAGTTCCAGAACAGCCAGGGCTACACAGAGAAACCCTGTCTTGAAAAACAAAACAAAACAAAAAACAAATCAAAATTAATACTAATTTGTTGATAAATCAGGCATTCTTATAATATATACTATGCAATTTGTACTTTTTAAAAAAGCTCTCTCCCCACTCTTACCCAGACACTCAAAACAAACGAAAGGAAACGCATAGCTCTGGAGAGCATCCATGCCTTACGTGGACACTGGGCAGGGGCCTTCAGCTGAGGACATCTCACAGAGAAACCCCTACAGGTGTGTGGTGTTTAGGGAGAAGAGCCATGGCCTTTGCCGTCCTAAGAAAGCTGAGATAACTGGGAACGAGAAGGAGCGAGAACGCAGCTCCATGCTGTACGTATGCAGAAAGCATAGACGGCGGCGGAGGCGGGCAGAATGTCCTAGACTATACACCAGACCCTCTATGTGTGGTCTTCTATACCTGTGTTCTTCATCAAAGTAGGCAGCATGGCCGCCTCACTGACCTGGAGAAAACTCAACCCTTCCTTGAGGCAAAGGGCCAAAGTGCCAATCCGCCACCTATGGCACAGGGGTTCAGCCTCTGCTCTGGAGACACTGGAGGTGGACCAGGACCTCAAGCCCACCCTTAACCAGATCCCCGGATTAGCCTGAGCGTGCACACAGTGAGAGCTTCCTGTTCACCCCTGGCCTCTCAGCCTTGGGATCACCTTTGACCAAGAAGACACTTTCTGTCAATAAAATGTAAGAGGCCACTCCACACTGCACGATGATTCTTGTTCCCAGAAATAAATGGCCAGACCATAATTGGGACTCTGTACTGAAGATGAGGAACAGTCACACAGGGACAGCTGGGGTTTAGAAGTGTGCCAGAACATCACTGTGTGTACACATGACATTTCCTTACCATTCTTCTGTCAACAGGCAGACTGGCTGATGACGGCATACCTTGGCTATCATGAATAGGGCTGTAATAAATACTTTTAAAGTTGTATACTGCCCCAATTTTTTTAAAAAAGGAAGTGCTGGGGGTGATATTTGTATGTGATTTCTTGTACATGCAAAACACACTTTTGAAAAGCTGAGAAGCTGACAGATGTGATTACCCAACAGAAGGGATGGAGGATGGTGGATGGTGGAATGTGACCTGTTCGAACCATATGAACTGGTGACCTATTACTACAGTAAGTTCATTTTAAAGTAAAATAAAATTCCAGAATGGATCACCTCTAAGACCTGACTGCATAGTCTCTTCAATCTGGTAACTGGGGGAGGCACATTCTCCGAAGACTGCAGGCTGCAGCATTCTATTTGGACTCACTGGCAAGAGAGCAAGACACTCAGCTAGACCCTTTGGCCACGCTCCCTCCATGCCAACAGCACTGGCAGCATGATGAACAGCTGTCAGAGTCCACTGTTCTAAGCGCTCTGCCTTCCCTCCCAACATTTCACTAACATCCTCACAACCACCAGGACTCCTAAGCAGTACTTGCACCAAGGACCTTGTAAACCAAGAATGAACTGCCTTTTTGCTGTCCAGTGTGGAACTGGGTCACTACGAGTTAACTAACAAGTAAACAAACCACAGTTAAGTTACTGAGCTGGGTGGGGAAGTATGAGTGAGGCAATGAACGAGCTCTACTTCCCAGGAACACTCTGGCTAGAGAACGGCCATCAGAACTGGAGAGATTTCAATTTATTGCCCGTTCCGTTCCCACAGCATGAACAGCAGCATTTCCATCTTGTTTGGAAAGTAGGATAAAGAATCGTCAGGCATTTCTCCATGTAGTGAGTAATGGCCAGTGTGGGGTCTGTTTACTGAAGTTCCAGGAAGAATAATTTTGAGGAGAACGTGCTGTTGTGAAACATCAGTAAAAGTGAGATTGTGCGGGGCTGGAGATGGCGCCACAGGAGGGGTTCACTCTCCTCTCACAACCGCATACAACTCCATTTGGGGGATTCAATACTGAGGGCCTCTGCAGGAGGCTCATCCATCTAGGATTAGACAACTCAGCAATAAAGAGTTGAGAACTAAGCCAGGGGTGATAGTACACATCTAAATGAAAAAACTGAGAGGGGGTGTCAGCTGGGCAAGAGGATTGTGAGTTTGAGGCCAGTGTGGGCTACATAGTGAAGCCCTATAGGAAACTGTTCAGAATTCTTCACTGCACAAGAGCAGTTCACAAAAATCCCTCCGCTCCACGTCAGTATGAACAGTCAAAACTCCCTCCTCTCCACGTCGGTATCAACAGTCAAAAATCCCTCCTCTCCACATCAGTATGAACAGTCAAAAATCCCTCCTCTCCATGTCGGTATGAACAGTGTCTACAACGCAAACGTGAGGAGCAGTGCAACTTCCAAATGCCACCTACCAACAGTTGATCCAGAAAATGCTGCGGGAAGAAAAATCACCCGTAGCCACCTGGGTTTGGGGACCTGTACAGTGGCCTGAGTGTGCATAACACACCCCAGCATGCAGCTCGAACAAGTCATGCTGTGTCCAACTGGGCGCATGGGGCTAGCACACCCATCTCCCACCAGTGCATGATGGAGGTCATGTCTGCAGCAGCAGCTCCCTGCACCATGCAGTCTCTCCCCAAGACGTCAGCGAGTGTCTCCACTGCATGCTGCTGTCAGGCCCTGGGTTGTTTCTGCTCTTCTGGAGCAGTGACAGCCCTCATATGAGATGGGAGGGAAAAACAGGTGACTCCTCCCAGACCACCAACGTCAGCCTTAGGGCTGCCAGATGTTTCAGCAGGTAAAGGCACCTGCTACCAAACCTAACCTGGGGCATTGTTGGGTTACTGAGAGGGGAGGAGTCAGCAAAGGGAGGCTGTGGTGATGTTTACTGATTGTCAACTTGACAGGATTACCTAGGAGACAAGCCTCTGGGCGGGCCTGTGAGGACTATCTAGATTAACTGGGGTAAGGAAACCCACCCTAACTACAGGAAAGAATGAAACTGAGAAAAGTAGCTGAGCACTGACATTCTCAGCTTCCTGGCTGCAGACACGATTGGACCAGCTGCCTCAAGGCCCTTCACCATGAATTCCCCCAGCGGACTGTGAGCCACAATCAACCTTGTTCTCTTGAGCTGTCTTTGTTGGGGCATTTTATCTCGGCAATATGAGAAGTAACTAACACAGGGACCACCTGCCAAACGGTCCTGGGCTGGCTCTCGACACAGCTGGGCATGAAGCACAGCAGACTACAGCCTAGGGAATGCAGGTTTCGGATCACACAGAGGCCTAGAGAGCAGCATGAAGAGAACTCAGGGTGAAGCTGGAGCGGGAGGAAGATGGGAAGAACCACCAAGGGCTCAGCAGGGAGAAAGCAGGGCTCATCACACTGATGTGCAGGGTGCAGGGCATGCTTAGACCTACCCAGCTGCAGAGCCTAAGAGAAACAGCCTGCAAGGGCCAGCAGGCAATCCAGTGTCCGGGCCAGCACAAGAGCAGCTGTGACCAAGCACAGAACCATAAAGACAATTTTGCTGCAGCCCAGTCTCCAAACAGGCTGGGATAATTCTCAAAACACCTTTCATATATTACATGAGGACTAGGTTATGAAATAGGAAAAAAGCCTTTTCAGGAGTATTAGGTTACAAGTGAGAAGAGAGGTCCACTTACAGTTCCTAAAAGGTGCAGAACCCTCCACATGACCCTGCAATCCCTCCCAGTTTGAAGATGTCCGTCTTATACTCTCACAACACTACAGTTCATTTGTTAGGAATCTAGCAGGACAACTGTCCTGGCCACTCACTGTTCTAGTACTGTGAAGAGACACCATGACCAAGGCAGCTTACAAAACAGTGTTTAATTGAGAGTTTGCTTACAGTTTCAGAGAGTGAGTCCATGACCACCAAAGTGGGGAGCATGGCAGCAGACAGGCAGGCAGGTGCTAGAGCAGTAGCTGAGAGCTTATATCCTGATCCATAAACCCAACTCAGAGAGACTGAGCCTGGTGTTGGCTCCAGAAACCTCAAATCTCAGTGACACACCTCCTCCAACAAGGCTTCCCAACCAATTCCACTTACTCCGGACCAAGTATTCAAATATGTGAGCCTATGGGGGCCATTCTCATTCAAACAACCACAATAATGTAGCACAGTTACGCTTTCTTTCTTTTTAAAGATTTATTTTATTTTATGAGTACGAGTGTTTTGCTGCGGGATGTTCTGTATGGCAAATGTGTTGTTCTGATTGGTTAACAAATAAAACACTGACTGGCCAGTAGCCAGACAGGAATTATAGGCGGGACTAACAGAGGAGAATTGAGGGAAGAGGAAGGCAGGGAGATAGACTGCAGCTGCCACCAAGACAAGGAAGATGTAAGGTACCAGTAAGCCACGAGCCACATGGCAAAGTATAGATTAATAGTAATGGGCTGAGTATAAGAGTAAGAGCCAGACAATGATAGGCCTGAGCTAATGGCCAAGCAGTTTAAATAATATACGGGTCTGTGTGTTTATTTTATAAGTGGGCTACGGGACTGCCGGGGCTTGGCGGGACCCACAGAGAAAACTCTCCAGCTACAGTGTTTTACCTACATGTATGCCTGTGCACTATGTGCATGCCTGGTGCCCTTGGAGATCAGAAGAGGGTGTGGGATCCCCTGGAACTGGGATCCTGAGCTGGCTGTAAGCCACTAAGTAGATTCTGGGAATCAAACCAGGATCCTCTACAAAAGTAGCCAGTGCTCTGAACCTCTGAACAACCTCTCCAGCCCTGAGCTTTCATTTTTAAACAGCATTTCAATTTTGCAAATTTTCCTTATAAATAATGAGCTGTTGTGTATAAAGTTTCTCCTATGTATGTATGTATGTATGTATGTATTTATTTTGAGACAGGGTTTCTGTGTGTAGTTCTGGTGCCTGTCCTGGAACTTGCTCTGTAGACCAGGCTGGCCTTGAACTCACAGAGATCCACCTGGCTCTGCCTCCTGAGTGCTGGGATTAAAGGCATGCACCACCACCACCCAGCTCTTCTCTTTTTTAAGAAGTTACATCCATGCCAAGTAAGGCGAAATGAACCGAGTTCTGGGGTCTTTTGGGGGGAGGTAGGTAACAGTAACCAGCCCATAGCACAGGAATCCCCTGTCATAATAATCTGGCTATGCTGGGAGTATACCTCCTTTATATTTCACAGCTCTAATATTCAATGGTGTCACTTTCATGAGTACATGTATCGGATTTAAGAATAAGGCATTCTGAATTCATAAAAACAATGAGTTATATTTACATTACGGGAAGATTTACTGCAGGGTTCTTCTGGCCAATAAGCTCGCCCAGTGCACCAAAGATATAACGTAACTCACAATGTCATACACATTTTTGTTCAAGTACCTGTTACTGCACCACACAAAGAATAGAGGATCACCACCTTGGGGCTCAAAGGTGCTAGAATCTATACACCCTGCTTGGATGCTGACCCTTAGTCCTCCGGTCCACAGCAGGCAGGGATCTGGCAACAGTGCACTGCTCAGCAGGCACTTGGGATGCCACTTGTGGAGTATGCGGCCATATTCACATCATGGCAGAATAGTTCTAGGGTGAACAAACTACAGGGTGTAGGGAAAAAATAGAACAATATGACCAGTTAGCATCTGAGCCTCTACCATGGGTCAAATTTATGGTTAGCCCGGAAGTACCATCTCTCAATTCTGAAAATACAGCATTTGAGTAGGTGCTGTTTCCTTCCTACAGATGAGAATTAAGACCCAGAGTCCAGACTTAGGAATAAAAGGATGGTGACTCCTGACTGCAATCCCAACACTCCAGGTGCTACTACAGGAGGACTGCTGCAAGTTCAAGGACAGCCTCAGCTACAGTGAATTCCAGGTCAACCTGTGTGACAGATAGACTGAAAAAACAAGGAAGTACCTGACGCCAAGTACTACCCAAATTTGATCCCCAGGACACACGTGGTGGACAGGAAAGTGGACTGACTCAGTGTCTGTCTCTTACACACACTAACATACACATATAAATAAGAGCTATTATGAAATAGTACTAGTTACATACTCCCACAGAAAATTAAAAATGTTGGTGGAAATATGGAATTAGACCTTTAGGAGAAGGTGGCCTGGGAACAAGGCTGCGAAGGCCACATGTCTTGGGATGAACACCCCAATTTATTCTTTGTTCCCCAATTGCAGGGAAAACCTTATTTACAGGAATCCTAAAATCTCTACCCCTATATTTATTTTAGTCATCTTCTTAAGAATGACTAGTTTCAAAATTAAAGAAAAAATAATAATAATAAAAAGGTCTTTGGCCAGGCGGTAGTGGCACACACCTTTAGTCCCTTGGGAGGCAGAGGCAGGTGGATCTCTGTGAATTCGAGGCCAGCCTGGTCTAAAGAGACAGTTCCAAGACAGCCAGAGCTACATAGAGAAACCCTGTCTCAGAAAAACAAACAAACAAAAGAATGACTAGTATCTAGAATAGTATTCATACATATAAAGTAGTATGTACATATGTACAGGTACAGTATACATACTGTACCTATATAGTTCTTTGCTGATTAATGCCTATAAAAATCAATTAACAGTTTTTCAACACCTATTAAGTAGCAGGTACTGGATACAAAGGTTAAAAATAAATAAGAGGGGCTATTTCAGGCTGGGTGTGGTGGCCCAAGCCTTTAATCTCAGCACTCTGGGAGGCAGAGGCAGGTGCACCTCTGAGTTCGTTCCAGGGCAGCCAGGACTACACAGAGAAATCCTGTCTCGAAAAAACCAACCAACCAACCAAACAAATAAATAGAAAAAATAAAGGGCTGATTTTTGCTGTATCCAAATTATATCTCTAGTGTGTGTGTATCTGTATATAAATTTTATCTCTACAAAACTATTACCTGGGGGGAAAAGTACAGCCACACAGCTCTCAACTGGACTCAGAACTGTTAGGTTTTTTGCTACATTTACATTTGCTACATTTGGTCTGTACACACAGGCAGGTACATATGTACACCCACACATATTATGGCTAGACCTTCTGAGTTACTATGGCAAAGTTCAGCACATGGAAGGGGCTCCCTCATAACTAAGATACACTTGGGAAATTCAACACTGATACAAAATTACTGCTTTACAAAGTTGTGCATTGTATTTTGGTCATCCCCTTTAGTGTAGTTTCATCTTAAACAACTTTATTGCCTTACCTTTTAAAACTATTTATTTCAAATTATGTGCATACACTTGTGTGAGTGGCTATGTGCATGTGAGTGCAAGTGCAATCAAAGACCAGAGGTGTCAAGACTCCCTGGAGTGGGAGTTCCAGGTGGTCGTGAGACGCCTGACATGGATGCTGGGAAGCCAACCTGAATCCTCTCCAAGATAAGTACCTGCTCTTAACAGCTGATCCATCTCTCCAGCCCTTATCTTTTCTGAGACAGGATCTTATGGATCCTAGGCTTGCATCAAACTCAATATGCAGCTGAGGATGCCATGAACTCCTTTCTGATCCTCCTACCTCTAACTCCCCAGTCGTTAAGAGTACAGGCACCCACCACCACACCTGGTTTTACACAGCACGAAGACTGAACCCTGGGCTTTGTGCACGCTGGCAACTATTTTACCATCGGAGCCACTTCCTCGGCCCCAGGTTTTCTTAAGAATGTGGCAACAGTTTGACAGTGTCCCTGAACTGAGGCAGGCCAGACTGTTTCCTTTATGAACTGATTAAATATTTTGGCAGTGATCTAGCATCTTGCCGTTGAGTCCAGAGTCCCTTTTATCAGGGGTGATGGTACCTTGATGGCGTTTGGGTTTTTGGTTTTGGGGGGAGGGGGTCTTGGAATGTTGACAGCTGGACAAAAAAACAAATGTCGCTTTGTGTCCAGAGGGTGGAAGTGGGGTGGGTCACCGGAATCTTTATAACTATCAGGTTTCCAGTTTTTAGCATCCGTTTACGACGTTCACCGGGATGTTTCCCTTTTCGGCACCGCCTTGCTTTTTGCATGACCAGACCCTGCACTGAACTGTGTGCAGACGCCAGCCGGATGTTACAATCGCTCGTGTCTCCGCGGGTAGAACCAGGGCGCTCGCACTCTACAACTCTAGGGCGACGACTTCTGACGTGACGACAGGCCTCGGAGGAGCGTTTTGCATTAGGAGCGACCAGGGCCCGAAGCACACCTTGCCTGTTTTCAAGGCTCTTCTGCACCGGCTCGGGCCTGGGCCCCGCCGCCCGCCCGCAGACGCGCCCCCGGCCCCTCACACACGGGGCCGCAGGGCACGCGCGCCGTGCCGGGGACGGCGGAGCCCGCGGCCCGACCCCTCCACTTACCCCGGCGTGGTACACTTTATTCGCTCGTTTAATCTTGATGTCCAGGGAGGTCCCCATCTCGGATTATCCGCAGAGGCCGCAGCGTCCCGGCACTCGTGACCCGGCCGCCCCGCCCACTGCCCCGCCCCTCTCCCGCTCCTTCCGCAGTGGAGCCACGTGACCCTCCCTCCTTCCGGTACAGGAGCGGGACTTAGTGCGAACAGGGGCACGGAACACACACACACACACTCACACACACACGGGCACGGAACACACACACACACACACACACACACACTTCCGGGAAGGCTGTCGGGAGCTCGCGGTTCTTCCGGCGTGCCCCGCGGCGGGGGGAGGGGGCGAGGCCGCTTCGCGGCGGCGCTTTCCACACCGGAAGGCTGCTTTCCCGTCAGGCTATGCGCGGAGGGCTGCGCGGTGGAGGTGGGTTTCCGGAAGCGGCAGCAGGAGTGTGTCCCCGCCTGTCAGCGGCTTCCTCCTTCCCGGTAACGACGTCCGTTTCCTGACATTCGGAGGCGCCCGCGCCCGGGCCCTCGCAGCGGGACGCTCCGTGCCAACCGCAGGGGCGTGGCCCCGCGCTAGCGGCCCGCCGGTCGCTGATTGGTGGAGGGCTCCGGCCACGCCCCCGGTCACGCCCGCGGCGCCCGGCCAAGGTCTGGGGAAGCGCCGGGTGACTCGCTCCGCCGCCGGCCGCGCGCTGGGTCCCCGCCAGTCGGGCTCGCGGCCGGCCGCAAGGGCCTCTGGGCAGTCCCCGGCGCTCGCCCTGGAAGCGGTCTCGGGGCGCTCGGGGGGGCACCCCGGCGGCTGCGCCCGCAGGAAGGCCGGCTTCCGAGCTGAGACGGACCTGCGTGCTCGCCTGCCTTCCAGCAGCCTGCCGCAGTGGACGCCGGAAGTTCAGGGAGGCTACTTCCGCCAGCCGGCGGTTCGCCCGCGTTCGGGTTACTGAATTCCGAGCTCTCGTCAATGTGTAAACTGGACTCTTCCAATAAGCAGAAGGGCAAATCTTAATGTTTCGTTACCTAAAGTGATGTGGTGGGAGAAATGGCATTGGTTTAAATTCCTTGATTCTGATTTTCTTCGATATAGATCACTTTTAAGATAACATGTCTCTGTAAAAAGGTTTCGTGAATGTCAAGAGCCGTGCTCTTGAGGGGTTCCGTAGGCCGAAAGTGATGTACGGCGGCTGCAGTTGCTTTTGAAGGTTAAAATGAGATGTCTCTGAGTGTTAAGGGCCCCGTTTTCAGCTCTTCCCCTACCATCAGGACCTTCCGTGTGTCTTAAAGACTTTCCCAGCGATTCTAAAACAAGTCGCTTGGGACTTATAATCAGAGTCTAGAGTATTTGCAAATCGAGAAGTAGATCCTGGTTCTCCCAGACTCAACCACCATTTTCAGTTTGTGGGATGGGGGAAGTCTCAGTGCAGGGAAAGGAAAAGAAAAGCGTCGCTCTCCGTGTATCCACATTCCAGGCTTATTGCAGCAAACAGGCTCCGTTCTCATACAGATTCTTGTTCTCCAGGGCAGGCGTGCCAGATTTCCTCTTTGAAGGCTGCACACATGATTAAGTACTGTAAAGATCTCCTTCCAAGAATTACCTGTGTTATTGAGTCTTATGCAGTGGCTTCTGAACAATCCTAAGTTCATTCACCCGAGCACCAATCTCTCTTGAGTTTTCTTTCCATCCCTTAATCTCACATTAGGTACCTAAGACCGCTTTGGGTCAGCTTCAGCTACTAAATATCATCAGACTATGCCAAAGTGACAGTCTTGTGACCCAAGTGGGGCCCTAGGTCCTTTGCAGGAGTAATAAAAATCAAAGTTGTGATTGTGACTTGGAAACAAAGAAGAGGAAGGAGGCAAGCATCCTAGCAGACCACAGTTGCGACCCTCCGAACTGACCCCTGCTTTTCTGTATAACGGCTGGTGTCTGAACCCAGACAGTTTCCTGGGAGATCTGTCTCCAGCTTGTCTTTTCTGTCACTCCACTGCCAGCATCCAGCAGTACACCCTGTGGAGAGCTATTCCTGAAAGATGGTTCAAGACCATTTATCTTCCACGGGGTTCTCTTGAGCTCAGTGAGTAAGGGCACTTGCCACCATATCTGTTGACAACCTGGGTTCCATTCCTGGTGAAAGGAGAGAACCAACGCCCACAGGTTGTTCTCTAACCTCCACATGTGCACACATAGTAAATAAAAGTTTATTTTTTAAATATTACACATCTTGCAGCACAGGAGACTGTCTTGTGACTGTTCCACACTGCCGTCCCTGTGTGGTCATCTTGTTCTCTCTTGAAACACGAGAGTAAGCTAGCATGGTGATGACACCGACTCGCCTGCCAATGAGCTCTGCTGGTGCCTGTGAAAGATCATCCTCCCATACTGGATCGCTTCCCACCACTAGATCACAGGGCCCCGGTCTCCTTGTGTTCACTCCTGGGCCTTCCTATCAACCAGGGAGAGGGAGGATTCAGAAGAAAATCGGTGGGAGCAGAATTAGATGTACATCTTTTTATTAAGTGTTGGAAAATAACTCCCCCCCCCCACCCCACCCCCGGAGCTGAGGACCGAACCCAGGGCCTTGTGCTTGCTAGGCAAGCACTCTACGACTGAGCTAAATCCCCAACCCCTGGAAAATAACTCTTGATTGTAGACATCTTTCAGGGATACTATATCTTAGTTCCTTTTTAAGTTTTTGTATGTTATGGGTCTTTTGCCTACTTGTATATCTATGCACACCTGTGTGCCTGGTGCTCATGGAGGCCAAAAGGACATCAGGTCTGGAACTAGAGTTACAGATAGCTGTGGTGCTGGGATTCTAACCGGGCCCTCTACAAGAGCAGCCGGCGCTTTTAGCTGCTGAGCCATCTCTCCAGCCCCTGGTTTCCTTTGTCACTGTTGTGATGACGTCAGGAAGGCAGGTACAGTCCATCGTGGTGTGGAAGTCACGGCAGCCGAAGCTTGAGGCAGCTCATCACATCCACAGTCAGGAAGCAGGAAGAGGGAAACTGGTAGTTAACTAGCTTCTCCTTCCATACCGTCCAGAACCCTGGCCAGTGTTATATTTTGTGCCATCTGCACTTAAGGGAATCTTCTCACTTCAATTAGTCTAGAAAGTCCCTCACAGACTCGCCCAGGGATAAATCTCCAAGGTAATTCTAGAATCTGGTCAAGTTTACAATATTAACCATTACGCTA
This sequence comes from Peromyscus eremicus, assembly GCF_949786415.1. Lineage (NCBI taxonomy): Eukaryota > Metazoa > Chordata > Mammalia > Rodentia > Cricetidae > Peromyscus > Peromyscus eremicus. The sequence continues at coordinate 3,896,824 of NC_081428.1, read as the reverse complement.
GTGTCCAGTTATTAGCTTCCTGGCAATTCTGGGTCAACAGCAACAGTCCCACTGGGCATTTTTAACTAGGTTCTCTCCTTTGGGCCCTCGTAAGGACTGGAGGACAGGCTTCCTGAGCTGCTGGTGATTTAGTCTCAACAGCTCTCAACTATATCACTCTTCAAAACTTGCCTGTAACTAAAGTGAACTTTCCCCAAGGTCATACTTCCTTTTCAAAGGCAACCTATGTCTGATGACTAATGGACTTAGGATATGAAGACCGTTCCTTTTTCCCCAGTTCAGGACAACTCTGAAGGACTGTTCAGGTCCAAAGCTCCCTCTACTATCAAGTGTGGCACAACAAATTATCGAGTAGTTTGAAACAACAAACATTCATAATATTGAAATGTGCAGGCCAGGTACAACTGGATGACTCTGGCCCAAGGTCTCTAGTAATTTGAGTTAAGATGTTGGACAGGACTACAAACTTATGCTATGGGAACATTACAATCTTTTCACCCAAGGAAGGGAATAACAAAATGAAAGTACTTTTCCTAAGGTTTGTGAGAGTCTGGCTGTCACCCCTCCCAACTCCAGAGATGACGCAGGTCATCTGATCACCGTGCTTTGTGCTCACTGTAGTTGCCGGGATAAAGAACTGCCAATCAAATAGGAAAGCAAGCAGGGGTGCAGTGTCATAGAAAAGGGCGATTTAAAGTAAATAGAGGTGGGAGTTTCATCAGCTGACAATGAAGGTGGGTCATCATCATAGGCTACAAACTTGAAACGCTGTCAGGAGGGTTGATTGTCTTTGAGGACGGCGGGGGGGGGGGGGGGGGGGGGGGAAGAGATATATATATCTGTACAAGGCCTTTCTTGTTGGCTCTCTTCCTGGGACTCTACATGTTTGTTTGTTTTGATTTTTTTTTTTTTTTTTTTTTTTTGGTTTTTCAAGACAGGGTTTCTCTGTGCAGCTTTGTGCCTTTTCCTGGAACTCACTTGGTAGCCCAGGCTGGCCTCGAACTCACAGAGATCCACCTGGCTCTGCCTCCCGAGTGCTGGGATTAAAGGCGTGCACCACCACCGCCCGGCTGTTTTGATTTTTAATACCTCTTTGTTGTCACATGCACCCACCCTCTCTACACTTGCCCTCTTAGTAAATACCCTAGCCCCCCCTACTAAGACCTACACTAATGACCACTTTTTAACTTAATGATCTCTATAAAGACCTTATTTCCAAATACAATAACATTCTGAAGTCTAAGATTCAAGTCCTAGGGGTTAGGATTTGAATTTGGCAGGGGCACAATTCAACTTAAATTTGTAGCAGTAAAATATATGTAACAGAAATATAAAGGTAAATGGGCTGAGACAATTGGTAGATTTTAACACTACTCAGTTTTCCATGGTGGATTAAAAGTGAAGGCATTAAGAGCTCCAAGGAACTGAGTAAGAAGTGAAACAAATAAGCAAGACAGCCTAGCCTACCTGGTGAGCTCCGCCAGTGAGAAGTACAAAGTAAACATAGATGACCAGCACTTGGCCTCCAGAATCAGCATTTGGACACACACATGCAAACAAAAATGTTGATCCTTATTGAAGGTGGGGTAAGGACTTTTGTACACACTTGAATTTTCTCACAGGAGATAGGATAAATCACTGAGTCAGGTGACATTTTTTTAAATATAAGCCTAAAGTATTTTTAATTCTTATCATTCTTAGTAGATTCCTCCCAACTCTCGAACATACTTTATCTAAGATCATAGAATGTGTGATGAACAAGATGACCCACCAAATACTAAAAATGCCAGTCTAAAGGAAGGACTATAGAAAGAAGAGAGAGAGAGGAGGTCCTGGGGTCACATCTGACAGCCCCTGTGGAGTCAGTGACCCACCTGGGGATGGAGGAAGGCAGGGCTGCAGAAACCATGACGGGATGCCTGAGAGGCTGAGAGAGGAAAGGAAAGACTGATAGAATCAGCTAGGGTGAACTGTGGGCTGACTTCGCTAATGTAAGGTTCCGGCCGGAACCAGTCATTCTTGTAGCTTGTGGCCCACGCACTTGTGGCCCACTCACTGCTCAGCTAGGCATGGTCAGATAGATATCCAGTAAACATGGCCTTTATCCCAGGTGGAGAAGTCAGAAGACAAGGAGACGGGATGTGAAGAGAGACATCTCAAACGCTTACCAGTTGAGCTCCGGCTGGTGGCAAGAATGATTTTCCCTCAGCAGAAATGGTTACTGGAAAGCCAAACTGGGTTAATTTATAGAGAAATGACTGCCTTTTTTTTTTTTTTTTTTTTTTTTGGTCATTTCTGTGTTGTGCTTGTGAATGTTGAAATAACTATATATACAAAAATCAATAGGCCTTTCTAGTTACAGCAATAAGCAGGAAATGAAATGAAGATAGCGAATACATTCTCAATAGCAATAAAAACATAAAATATTTGCAGTCATTGGAATGTGATGTATGCTGGAGCCATATGAATAAGGTCGCAATGCTGAGCTGAGCCATTTCACATGGAGAGGTATACAGTGTTTCTGAATAGGAACGCCAAACATTTTAAAATGTCCAATTATATTGTTTAGCTCTAATTAATTCCTCTGACTGCCACAATACAATTTGAATGAGAAAAATTAATAAAATTATTTTAAAATTCCATCTGGAAAAAATGTTTTTAAATGATATGTCTTTTTTTTTTAGTTGATAAACTGGGCATAGTGTTTCAAACCTGTAATCCTGGAATTTGAAAAGCCAAGGCAGGAGGACTGTGAAGTTGAGGGTAGCCTTGACTGCATACCAAAATGCTATCTCAAAATTTTAAAAGGAGATTAATAAAAATTAGAGCAAGGAGCCTGGTGGTGGTGGTGACTCACTTCTTTAATCCCAGCACTCAGGAGGCAGAGCCAGGTGGATCTCTGTGAGTTCAAGGCCAGCCTGGTCTGCAGAGCAAATTCCAGGACAGCCAGAGCTACACAGAGAAACCCTGTCTCAGGGGGAAAAAAAAGTACTGGCTGCTCTTCCAGAGGACCTGAGTTCAATTCCCAGCCACCACATGATACATCACAACCATATATATATATAGATCTATATATATAGATCTATATATATATATAGATATCTCACAACCTTTTATAATGGGATCTGATGCCCTCTTCTGGCATGCAGGCATACATGCAAATTGAGCACTCATACATACACATACATACATACATACATACATACATACAATTAGAGCCAGACAAGGTGGCACACACCTTTAATTCCAGCACTCGAGAGGCAGAGGCAGACAGATGGATCTCTGTGAGTCTGAGGACAGCCTGGTCTACAGAGTGGGTGAGTTCCAGGACAGCCAGGTCTATGTAGAAATATCCTGTCTCAAAACAAACAAGCAATTAAAGTTGTATTATTCTGGAATAAAATCAACAAGACAGAATAGAATGTTCAAACAGGAGGCCAATGTGCATCATGCTTTCTATTATTTTATTGTACAGGTTTAAGTTGGAAACAATATTTTTCCCACAAGGCCCAGTTTTGAATTCAAGATGTAGCTGACCATTAGCTCCTCCATCCTCCTGCCTCCGCCTCCCAACTGCTGGGGTTACAGGCCTGCACTACATGTCCAGCCATGAGATGTTAACATTCAGTAAAAGAGGTGTCGCAGACTCGGAAAACAAAGGGATGTCCACCCAATAAATGACCTGATAGAAGAAAATTGAGATTCTGTCATCACCCCGTAGGGACAGCAGGAAGAGAGAGAGTGAGGGGAGGAGAGATGGGTGAAGGAATGCTGCCAGGTCTGCTTCTGTGAGCTTATCCTGGGGTCCCACATGGTAGAAGGAGAGAACCGCCTCCTGCAAATTGTCCTCTGACCTCCACATGTGCTGTGTCACACACAGGGGACACACGCACACACAGACTAGCTGGATCCAGTTTCTTCCTCTTCTGCTAAGACACGGATCAGTGATGCAAAGGCTCTCTCTTTAGATGACACAAAACACCTTGAGCTCCCCACACCAACACATGAAATTGTGGCTTCCCAAAGTTTATCAGCAATATGCAAATTATCCAAGCAATAATGCTGAAGTCACATTTTTTTTCTTGTAGATTGTTAATTCCTTGAACAGAGAACTACCCACGTGTGTGCTTTGTATGGCAGGGGGCATACGATGGTATTGAAATTTCTTTCTAATGAACAGAACACATAGATCATTGCCTTATACCTGGCATCGTGCCCTTTTTTTTTTTTTTTTAAAAAGCACTTAATAAACGTGCCAAATTTCCTGTGCTGTCAAAATATTAGTTAATCTCATTTTTAAAAATGAAATAAACAAACCGCAGGCCCCCTGAACTGAATTCCCAAGCGACTAGATGCTCTTTCCTCTTTGGGCCAATCAGCTGTGCTGCTAGAAATGGAGGCATCAGCTATTCTGCAAATACCTTGGAGTGTCGGCTGTGTCAGGGTGTGGAGAATGCCTCAGAAGCTGAGGAAGTGCTTCCAGAGCAATAGACAAATGAAGATATCGGAACCAAAGACCTCACATTCTGAAGGGAAGCACAGAACACCTGCACACAAGGTCACATTTGCACCAGGTTCAGGAGCTGCTACTGCCCAGTGATGAAGGTGAAGCGGGAGTGCCACAGCCTGCTTCATCTCCGTCTCTCTCTGGTAATGCCAGGCACTTGTCCTACCTCTGAGCTACATGCTTAGCCCTTGCCAGTTGCATCTGCAGCTGCTCACTCTACCTGGTACCAGTTATCTTACGGAAAAAGCATTTTAAGCTCTTAGGTAGTCCATGACATTAGCATGTTGCAGGAAAAAAAAACAATTGGATTTAAAAAATTATGCATTCTGAAAAAGAGATGCAATGATTTTCCACTAAGAATAGACATCATTCATTGAGGTCCATTTGGGAGGCTGAGGTGGGAAGATCACTTGTGCCTGGGAATTTGAGGCTGGCTGGAGCAATGAGACTTTATTTTGAAAGAGAAGAGAAAGGAGGGGAGGAGGAAAAAAAGGGGGGGCAGCAAGATGTCCCATCTTGCTAAACCTCAATTTGTTCCCCAGGATCCACATGGTGGAAGGCAAGAACTGACTTTTACAAATTGTCCTGTGACTTCCGCATGCAATTCTGTGTCATGATCACACCGCACCATACACATCACACACACGAAATAATAATAAAGTAAAATAATAATACAGCAGACAGGATCTGAGTGTTGAGCCGAATGGCTACACCGAGGAACCCCTTCCCTCCCTCACCAGTCAACATGGTGCTGAGCTCACCACACCCAGCCCCAAGACACCCCCTAGGTTTGGAGCTGCCGAGTACAGTTCTATTCGGTCCACGCAATAGGGAAACATCGGGTTTTATTTCAGAGACTTCAGAGGGGATCAAGGAAGGTCCCACGAGGTGGAATACTCCTCTGCCCTGGGAAGAATGATGGCAGGTCTATGCTGCAGCACAGGTGACCTCAGGTGAGAGGAACCAAACCCACAGTGACCCACATTGTGACGCTTGGATTTAGGACCACACTGTTGGGAGCTGGCAGAGCGTTTAGAGATGGAGAATTCTAACCTGTCTGCTTTAAAGGCTTGACATTAGGATCATGCAAGGCCCTGAGACTGGCCCTTTCCTCTTGGTCTTTCACATCCTAGCGCCTGATAAGCCAAGCAGGCCCAAAAGGTCCTAGAAAATCAGCCGTGGACTAGGACCTCTGGAATTAGGCGCCAAAACAGACCTTTTCTACTGATAAGTTAATCATTTCAGGTGCTTTGTCATGAGATGGATAACTCTGTTCATATGAAATATCTAGGAAAGGCAAAACCATGAAGTACATTAGTGGATACCGGCCGGAAGCGGGAGCCACCACAGAAGAGCAAGGGGAACCTTCTGGGTGCTGGAAATGTAAGTGTGTCAGTTCACTAAAACACAGCAAGTTTTACCTTATGATTGGTGACATTTGGGGTATGCAAATTATACCTAAACTGAAGCTGGGTGTTTTTGTTCATTTTTTTTTTTTAATTTAAAGATTCTTTCAGGACCAACCTCTAACTGCTCAGTTGTGATATTCACAGAAACCATCATACCTCCCGAGGGTGGGAGATGATACTATATGTCAAGCCAGACTAGGAGTCCTTCAAAAACTAGAATATGCAATTTCTAAACATAATTCTTACGTTAGCTCACAATACCAGTTCTGGGCCAAGAATATTAGCATGTTAAATTTAGGGCAACAAATGGAGCACTTGCCTCATTTGGGGGGATGGTGATGTGCCTGGGAGCCCGCAAGAGCTCTGTGAGCTTTTCTTGACTGGGCAGCTGTTTGGGGCAGCTCCTGGCATGAGGAAAGGTATTCAGGGTGTAGACTTAAATGCCTTCCTTAACAACTGTAGCATTGCTGAGTGCACACCACTATCACCACAGAAATGCAGGCAGATTATAATAGGAAAATACGTCTTCAGAGGCTAAAGGGAGGATGGAACATTCTGGAACTAACATTTCTGTCCATAACAGTTGGCTATCAAACTTGGGTGAGCATCAGATTCTCCTGATTTGTTAGCTAGGTTCCTAGGCTGGGTCCATGGAGCTGAGGCATTGAATTTCTGGAAACGAGAGTCTGAATCTATATCAAGCCCCAGAGAGGTTAAGCCGACACCCCCGAGGGAGCACAAGGCCGCAGATGAAGGTAGCTTATGGGGGCTCTGCTGTTTCAGTCCTGGGGATCACTCATAGCCTGGTCTCCCTGCATGCTTCACACGCGCACGCACACGTGCACGCACACGCACATGCACACGCACAGCTCTTCCTCCTAACAACCCCCCTGTGGTGTTTTCTGACAGTTTCTGAAGAGTTTCTCTTGCAGGAACCCCCAGCAGGATAGGCTGTACTACAGACACTAAGCGTTTGCCTGTTGGCTGTAAGGTGGTTTTTACTTGGGCCTGTGGAGGAGTCTGGAGAGGTCCCTGGTTCAAAACCCTGCTGAGGTGGGGAAGGAAGCCTGATTTGACTGAGTTTGATAACTCAGTCCACTGCAGAACCCTAATAACACCATCTTTTTGATGTCACATGGGAGAGCAAACTATTGTTCTTTCTGTAAGACCCTGCACATAGCTGTAGCCCAGAGGTAGCCAGTGGTGACCACTACCTTTTTCTAAGACCTTTACTGTGGTAGTTTGAATGAGAAATGTCCCCCAGGGGCCCCGTGTTTGGACACCCAGTTCCCAGGTGCAGGTGCTGTGCTCAGGAGGACTTAGTGGACCAAACACACCTTACAAAGGCCGTTACTGGTTTGGTGTAGTCTCCAGTGTCGGAGAAGGAACCCAGGGCCTCATGCTTGCTGAGCAAGAGCTCCACCACCGAGAGACCCATCTCATCTCCAACTCAGCTGTTGTTTTGGACTAAGCTCCTCCACTGGGCCCAAAAATTCCGGACTAAAAATAAAAATGAGGTCAGCCATGCCAAAGTTCACATCAACAAACAGACCTTCCAAGAAATCAGCAGTGAGAGGTGGCAGCCAAATTTCTGAATCAGGCCAGTTTCAGTGTGTGATATGATGGAATTTACTCTGCTTCATCTTTACACAGAGGTAACCTGATGTTAGGCTGTTAGTTGTTTTTCTGTTGTTCCTTCTCCAGGACACCGCCTTCTGTGAGTGAGATCCAGGACAGACACCAAAATGACACAGAGAAATCCTGTCTTGAAAAAAATAAAAAATAAAAAATAAGGACTCTTACTTAAGGTGAAATAAGAATAAGAAACTTTCCTTTTCTTTTGGTTTTTCAAGACCGAGTTTCTCTGTGTAGCCCTGGCTGGCCTGGAACTTCCTCTATAGACCAGGCTGGCCTCGAACTCAGAGATCCACCTGCTTCTGCCTCCTGAGTGTTGGGATTAAAGGTGTGTGCACCACTACTGCCTGATGCTCTAGTACAATTTTAAAAAATACATTTTACATTAAAATAAAATTGGATCACTTTCCCCTCCTCCCTCCACCCGCCCTTTCCAGCTACTCTTCCCTCAGCCCCTCCCATGTCCTCCCACTCTCTTTTCTTTGATCATTATCTTACATGTACGTGTATGTACAAATATATATAAATACATACATACATATATATAAAATACAACCCAAAAATTACTTTAAAAAACTAAGAGGCTGCTGTATTTGCTTTTTGACAGTAATACAGGAATCTAGATGAGCTGGGTGAGCAGAGGGAGACCTTCAGGCTCTTCAGTCTTCTGCAGAGCCCAGGTCTGGACTCAGTGCCATGGCATGCCCTGGTGTCACTGAATGAGGGTCTTCTGTTGTTGCTCCACGTCTGGCCTGCAGTCAGAGTCCTCAGGAACACAGCTGGTATAGTTCTCTCTGCCCTCTTCTCATCGGGCGTGGCTTCTGGAGACAGCAGACCACATTGTCTTCCTTACGATGCAGAATCAAGCCTTGCCTAGCATGTGGATTTGGTTTGAATTGTTAACTGGATTTGGCGAAAGTCTAAAATGTATTACAAAGACATAAAACTGGAGTTTTGAAAGTGTTCTATACTGAAATGTTTGTCTTTTATAATGACATATTGAAACACTTATATGTGAAATGATTTGGAGTCAGGATTTGTTTCAAAACCCCACCAGAAAGTAGGAGGCCAAGGTTGTAGACGGACCGAGGTTGACTGCGAGCAGCCCCTAATCATAGAATGTGGGTACGGAAGGTTCACTAGTCTGCCTCCTTTGGTATGTGCTCAAAATTGTTGTGCTGGGGAAGGTTAATTGTCAACCTGACACAATCTAGAATCACCTGGGGGCCACTGAGCATGCCTGGGAGGGATTATCTTGCTTGCACTAATTGCACTAATTGAGGTAGGAAGACCTGCCCACTGTGGGTGGTGCCATTCCCTGGCCGAAGCCGAGCAGCAGTGTGCCTGTCCTGCGCTCTGTGAGCAGCTGCCTCAGGCTCCCGCTGCCTTTTACTTCCCCGCCATGATGGACTGACCCCTTGACCTGTAGCCAGAATAACCCTTTCTCCCCAAAGCGGCTTTTGTCAGAGTGTTGTGTCGTAGCAACAGAAAAAGAAACTAAGGCACTTAGTTTTTAAATACCGATTTGGGGGCCTTCTTCTGGGATAACACAAAATACCAGCATTCTGAAGTAAAATGAATCTTCTTTGTTTTTAGACCCAGTGGTGACATTCCAAAGGTTGTTGCCAGGTTGAGGCTGGGTCTTGTACTACTTGGAAATCAAAACATAGAGTGAGTTCTGTCGGGGGTGGGAGGGTGGGGGGATAGGGGGTGGGGGTGTGTGTGGCGCATGCCTTTAATCCCAGCACTCAGGAGGCAGAGCAAGGCGGATCTCTGTGAGTTCCAGGCCAGCCTGGTCTACAGAGTGAGATCCAGACAGGCACCAAAACTACACAGAGAAACCCTGTCTCGAAAAACCAAAATAAATAAATAAATAAATGAGTAAATCCCCTTTCCCTTGCATGACATTGGTGACTTGGGTGTCATGTTCAATTCACCTTTTGGGATGTGATCCAAATAGTCTGAGATCTGCAGGTTTCTTTTATAAATTAACCCCCCAACACACACAAAACCACATAACTGTGTACTTGATGAGTTTTATTTAGTTAGAAGTTATTTGGCAGATTTAAGAATAAGAGAAAGTGCCTCAAGGAGAGCATTTTCCTAATAGGTTGAAGGCATACATCTTGGGAGTTCTCCAGCAGCTATAAAAAGCCCCACAGATCCATGCAGACCTTCCTATTTAGGAGTAAGTGGGAGGCAGGAGGTGGCAGATACTTACAGAGCACCCAAGAGCATCCAAATACACTTGTAATGTATGGATTCATGTGGTTAACAGTGGTCTTTTCTAGGTGCGGGTCTGGGAGGAAGTGTTACATCCTCCTTGGAAGTCATGATTCCCAGACCTATGCATCCTCTAGGTGGTCAAGGTCTGCTCTCTGCATCAGGACCGAAGGAGCCGTCTGCTCCTCGTGAGACCCCTGCTGCTCTGCTCCGATGACTCCCACAACAGAAGGGACATGGAGGTTAACTCGGAGACCAGGGTCCCCCAGCCACGCCTTGTTCGGATTGCCAGTGTCCATCCCTTTTCTTGGTGGTGTGTCTTTTCTCCTTGCGGTGGTTAATCCGGTTGTCAACTTGACCGGATCTGGAACCAACTAAGAGAAAGGCCACTGGCACCCCACGATGGGTTTTCTTGGTCAGACTGTCTGACGGGAAGACACACCCCGGATGTAGATGGCGCCTCCCAGAGGCAACTCAGGTACAAGGGGTGTGGAAAAGGCACCATTGCCCGCTTGCCTTCCCTCCTCAGCTAGCAAGCTCATCTGTCCAGCTGCTCATTCACTACTCCACTGATATCGACTCAGCTTCTCCAGCAGCGCCCGGGGCTGCCGAGGCATCGAGCCTTGTGGACTGAACAACTACCAGATTCTCAGCCACTCTCACGTGAAAAGCCATTGTTGGACTACCCAGACTGTGCCATGTAAGCCAGTCTAATCAATCCCTTTTTAATATATACTCACTCCATCAGTTCTCTCCTCTAGAGAGCGTGACTAATACGCTCTGAAGAGCTCTCGAACAGGTCCAAACATCGCTAACCTGGCCCGGACAGGTGTTGCCCTTTTCTCTTCCTGCTCCCTTGCTAACTCTTAGATTGCATTCTTTAAAGCTAGCCCCCAAGGTCTACTCCCTTATTTGGTCACTGACTCATTCCTGAGACTAAACACCAAGGTCCAGCAATCAAAATTCATTATTTGGCTACACAGCTAACCTGTCCAATCAGGACTTACCAACTCACTCTAGCACAGACTTCCCCTTTCTCCTTAAAAACCCACTCCTGCAGAAACACCTGCTGCTTGTTGATGGCCTTTGCCTGATTCAGAGGCAGCCCCCTCCCCACTTGTCCCTCCGAGGGAATAGATCCCCTTTGTGCTGAGAATTTGGTGTCTGGGTGTGTCCTATACCGACTCTGAGGGGCACTCCAAACCCCTTACATGCTCCATTAGTTCTGTTTAACTTTCCCTCCGTGCACAGCACTACATCCAGGTTAAGGCTCTTGTTCATGGCTATGGTTTGAAGTTCCCCTCCAAGACTCAGTGTTAAAGCTGTGGGGACATTTTCTATTTTTTTTTTGTTTGTTTGTTTTTTGTTTTGAGACTGTTTCTCTGTGTAGCCCTGGCTGTCCTGGAACTTGCTCTGGAGACCAGGCTGGCCTCGAACTCACAGAGGTCCACCTGGCTCTGCCTCCTGAGTGCTGAGATTAAAGGCGTGTGCCACCACCACCCGGCTGCTGTGGGGACTTTTAGAGTTGGACTCAATGTATTTTTCATTGTACAGCCGTGAGCTTACAGGGGTATGGAATGCGGCGGTTTGAATGAGAGACACCCCCATAGGCTCGTTGTTTTTGACACTGGCTCCCCAGTTGTTGGTGATGTTCGGAGAAGTTTAGGAGGTATGGCCCTGCTGGAAGAAGGATGCGACTGAGCATGGGCTTTGAGACTGTAGCTTCCTCCACTTATAGTTCATTCTCTCAGCTTTATGCTTGTAGTAAAACATGTAATTTCTCAGTTTCCTGCGCTGGCCTCCTGCCGCCATGCTGGCCTCCTGCTGCCATGGACTATCTAGAACTGCTAGCTAAAATAAATCCACCTGTCTGTAAGTTGCCTTGGTCATGGTGTTTTAGCCCAGCAATAGAAAAGTGACTAAGGTATGTGGTCAGTATTAAGCATTGTGTTTGTTAACACGAACTATTTGTGCCACAAACAATGAAGCAAATGATACAGCTTTATGTATAAATGACATCTAATATTTATTAATAAACATCCAAAAAGACACTACTCACTGAGTCTATTCTACTATTTTTACCATGTTATATAGAATATTTATTATTATTATGTCAAAGGCTTCTGGGTATGCTCTTCAGGCCTAAAACATTCTCCCTCCCAGAGGCAGGAGGATCATCCCTCAAGGACTATCAGGGCACAAAATGAGTTCAGTGAGGTCGGTCAGGACGATTTGGTGAGCTCCTGTTTCAAAATAAAGTGTAAAAAGAGGGCTAGGAATGTAGCTCAATGGGAGAACATTCACCCAGCATAAGCAAGGCCCTAGGTTGAATACACACACACACACACACACACACACACACACACACGCACGCACGCACGCACGCACGCACATTCACACGGGAAGATAATAAAGCTAAAGGTTGTTTGTTTGAAAAGATCAATAAATGTGAGTAAATTCTGGCCAAATAACGGAGAAAACACGTGTTTATGTGGCATTAGAAATGAAAGCGGTGTTTTAGAACAAATGTTCCCTGAGCAAGACAGACATCATAGTCAGCAGAGCAGCTGTGACTGGCAAGCAGGTCTCTTAACTGTTGATGTTCCCTCAGAGGAGGAGGGGTTGGGAGCTCACTGGACCCTCAACTGAAATTCCTTCTCCCTCCAGCCATTTGTACACAGTCTGCCCTCACTGTATGTGGCTTCCAGACCGTGGGAGGCGCGGGAGTGTGGGAGCTGAGGGAAGGCTAACTGAAGGGGGAACTCGTCTGTGCAGCTGTGGGGGGCCATCATCCAGGCTGGGTGAGCACTTTCCAGCTTTGGAGTCCACACCAACCCCTGATCCCCTCCACCCCACTGCCCCCCAACCCCCACCCACCTGCAATGTAGTAGAATATTATTTTAAGGTGTGTTGCTTTTGTTTATGTTGCATTTGTTTAACTCTGTGAAGCTGTGTTACTGTGCCTGTGTAAAACACCTGATGGTCTAATAAAGAACTGAACAGCCAATGGCGAGGCAGGAGAAAGGATAGGTGGGGCTGGCAGGCAGAGAGTATATATAGAGGGAGAAATCTGGGAGGAGAGAGAGATCTAGGAGCCAGAGAAGGAGGAGGACTCCAGGGGCCAGCCACCCAGCTACACAGCAAGCCATGGAGTAAGAGTAAGATTTACAGAAGTAAGAGACCGGGAAAAACCCAGAGGCAAAAGGTAGACAGAGATAATTTAAGTTAATAAAAGCTGGCTAGAAACAAGCCAAGCTAAGGCCGGGCATTCATAATTAAGAATAAGCCTCTGTGTATGATTTATTTGGGAGCTGGGTGGTGGCCCCCCAAAAAAGAGGCAGCTCCTAATCCGTGCTCTGTAAACACAATAAAAACCATTGGTTCCCAGTGGGAACCTGGGTGGAATTGAACTTTGGCTTTGTTAGGTCTTAAACCCAGGACAAATGGCTGAGGCACCTATTTAACATACCAAATCAGATGCTGGCCTCCAGGTTCTCCCTGCATCCCTTAGTCCCTCCCTGTTCTGTTGGGGGTGTGTGTGGCATACCTGTCACCTACCCTAAACTCCAGCCAGGAGGCTGGGCATTCCTTCTCCCAGCTGCCCCTCCCTATATAATCCAGCCATTTTTGGCTATGCATCTCTTGGCCCAGGCTGCCCCTCTTGTTCAGTGGCTCCTCTCCCTCTCCTCACATGGTCATGTCCACTCTGGACTCTCCAAGATGTCCCTGCCTCTGGCTATGTCTCCCTTTTATCTACAATAAACTTTCTCCCCCACCATACCTAGGAGCAATCATGTCCTTCCTTTTTTATTCTCTCTCTCTCTCTCTCTCTCTCTCTCTCTCTCTCTCTCTGCCTTTCTTTTCCCTTAATTCAGGCTTGTCATTGAAACCTTTCCAGGGGAGGAATGGTCACAACAAATGGTGGGCTTTAAGAGCTTTCTGTGAGCTTGACCTGTTCAGGGCAATAGTAAGTATTAGAAATGATGCACTACCCCACTGAACCCAAAGATAGTGAAAAAGTGAAAAAGATCAAATGCTAGATCAAGATTTCAAAAGTTTCCTGAAAGAGGATACAGAAAGCAGGTGAATCTGTCCAGGAACTGTGAAGGAAACCCAGCATCCGAGGAAAAAGCAAGTGAATTTGAGGAGAGAAAGTCAGCAAGCAAAGAGATTAGAAATGGAAAACTGCGTCTGGGCCACAGAGATGCCTCAGTGGTAAAAGGGTCGGCCATCCACGTTAGTCCAATCCATCAGTATGGGAGGAGAGAACTGAGTTCTGAACTTTCTCCTCTGACCTACACACATGCACTGTGGCGCAGGCACCCTCATTCATAAATACACACAGGCAACACTACAGTAATGATGATAAAGTAAAAATTAAACTTAAAAAACCCCAAACACAGTGGGAACATCACCAACCCGCTTGACCAAGCAGCAGAGAGAATACGAGATGTGGAGGACAAGGCTAAGGAAGTCCACATCCAAACATCAATAAGGAAAAAATAGCATGCACCTAAGAACTCAAGGATGTGAGTGAGGAACAAGCCTAAGATAGCATAAAAGGAGTTGACATTAAAACTGAACACCTGAGGACTCTAGTCAATGAAATAACAGCAGAAATTTTTCTTTTTCTTTTTTTCTTTTTTTTTCCCCCCAAGACAGGGTTTCTCTGTGTAGTTTTGGTGCCTGTCCTGGATCTCACTCTGTAGACTAGGCTGGCCTGGAACTCACAGAGATCCCGCCTGGCTCTGCCTCCCGAGTGCTGGGATTAGAGGCATGCGCCACCACCACCTGGCTCAGAAAATTTCCTAACCCTAGAAAAACAAATGGACATCCAAATACAAGAAGCGTTTAGAACCCTAAATAGGCACAGCCATCTTTGTGATGTATTACAATATTAAAAATACAAGGACAATAAACAGCATTAAAAGCTGTGAGGAACGAAACAGCAGCTCACCTACAAAGGCACACACGTCGGAATAACATCAGATCTACCAGCAACACTAAAAACTCGAAAGCATGGAACAATGTATTCAAGCCCCAGAAGTAAATGACTGCCAGCCAAACCGTTGTATTTCACAAAATTAGTTTAATGAAGGGAAAAGGACATTTCTGGACAAGAACAAGCTTATGAGATTTTATGCCCACCAAGCCATCAATGCGTCTGGTGCCTAACGGAGCACTATGCACGGAAGAGGAGGGTCTCAAGCATGAAAGCACAGGAAACGTGAGTTTCATTTCTTGGGGAGAATTGATGAACAAAGAAGATTATTTTGCAGTAATTTCCTATGAAGGGCCTTAAGAAGCTCTAAAGCAGGCTCCAGACTCAGGCAACTCCAAAGGCAAACTCATTCTTTAAAGGGAGGTTTATTAAGACTCAAGAAATAAACTGGGCATGGCGGCACACACCTCTAATCCCAGCACTCGGGATTAAAAAGCCAGGAAGATCTCTGTGAGTTCCAGGCCAGCCTGGTTTACGTAGTGAGTTCCAGGCCAGCCTGTTTTACATGGTGAGTTCCAGGTCAGCCAAGGCTGTGTGGTAAGACCTTGTCTCAACAAAACAAACAAACAAACGAAGACTCAGAGTCTTAGGAAGTCCCTGAAACTGAACAGCCGCACAAGGCCCCTCCCTCCTTCAATTCATAAAACCAGTAGGGACTCCTAAGGAGGCAGAGCGGAGTTGCCTGGAAAAGAGAGACAAGACAAGCTGCCTAGAGGGCCAGAAACTAGTGGCTGAGCTTCCTGTAAGAGACACTCTCTAACTGCCAGCCATCTGCAGGTTGTGCAGTGAACCCTGGGGTCTGGCTTTCATGAAGTAGGGTGGGCTTTTGGTGATGCTGAGCCTTTGAATTGTTCCTGCTTCTATTAAGGAATCATCACCCATACTCTGTGGTGGTATTGTGTTCCCCAAAATATTGTGGACCCTAATAAACTTATCTGGGGTCAGAGAACAGAACAGCCACTAGATACAGAGGCTAGAAAATGGTGGCACACACACCTTTAATCTTAGCACTCCAGAGGTAGAAATCCCTCTGGATCTCTGTGAGTTCAAGGCCACATTGGAAATAGCCAGGCATGGTGACACATACCTTTAATTCCAGGGAGTGATGGCAGAAAGCAGAAAGGTATATAAGGTGTGAAAACCAGGAACTTGGCTGTTTAAGCTTTTAGGCTTTGAGCAGCACAGTTTAGCTGAGAGGCATCCAGTCTAAGGAAACAGGATCAGCTGAGGAACTGGCGAGGTGAGGAAGTTGTGGCTTGTTCTGTCTCTCTGATCTTCCAGGTTCACCTCAATACCTGGTCCCTGGTTTGTTTTTATTAATAAGAACTTTTAAGATTCCTGCTACAGTACTCCTGTAGATAACCCCAACGAAAATCATTACTTCACCAAGTTTGTCTCTGTCTGGGGTGAGGAGCCGTTTATTCTATCTCCTCAGAAAGTGTTATACAACAGGGAGCTGGGAGCAATCTATCATGGTTAACATTGAAAGCCAAAAAACAACAACAAAAACAACAACAAAAAACCCTCCAATCCTAATAGAAGAAGAACCAAACCAATGACCAACAGAATGAAATGAATTATTAAATATTGTTCAATTATAACCTTAAATGTAAGTGGGCTCAACTCACCAATAAAGAAATACTGATTAGTCGACTGGACTAAAGAGGAAGGTCTGTTTTTAGACAACTCTCTGCTGTCTGTAAGAAACAGACCCCACTGGCAAGGATTCCACAGACCAAGAATCAAAGGGTGCAAGTCCATATATCAAGAGAATGGATTCTGATATCCGATAAAGAAGAGCACTATAGTATAAAATATATGCACGGAATGCTGAGGTTCCAGCTTCTTTCTTTCCTGCTTCTTAACACTGGGGATAGAGCCCAGGGGATTTCATTTTTAAGACACTAATGTGTATAAACAAACCCAGCCACGGAGGAGAAAGATCTCTACACTAAAGAAGTTGAAGACAGGAGATGAGGAGACCTCTCGTGCTCATGGACAGACAGAATCAGTATCCTAAAGATGGTTATGACGCTGAAAGCAACCTTTAGATTCAATTCAATGCGTATCAAAACTCCAAGATCACCCCTCACACAAAACAGGTAAAATAACCCTAAAATTCGTGTGAAAGCACAAAAGACCCCAACTAGCCAAAGCAATCCTAAACAGAAAGAGTAATCTAGAGCAGCCCCTTTGTGTCTGTGCTGGAACATTGACTGGATTGATCCTGTGCGGGTAACCACAGCTGCTGGTTACGAGTGTATGAGCGCAACAGCCCTGCCATGTCCAGAACACAAAACTTCATAGCACACACCCCCCAGCCCCGGTCTGAAGTGTGAACCTAATTAGTCTTATCAATAAAAACCAGGAGTCAGACATCTGGGTAAAAACTGAAAGATCAGAGAAGCAGATGAGCAGCCACCAGTGACTTCTTACCTCTCCAGATCCTTATCACTTCCTGTCTCCTGTCTGTCCAGACCTCTATGGTTAACTAGTGGCTAGCTCCGCCCTCTGATCTCCAGGCAAGCTTTATTTGTCAGAACACAAACAAAATATCACACAGCACCCATTCTCCATCTCTCACATTCCGTTTCTTCCTCTTCCATGGTGTCCACTGAGCCTTGTGTAGAGGGGTGCATATAAACGTCCCCGTTAGAGTGGAGCACTCAACAGTCACCCAGTCTTAGCCCTTTTCCAGTCATGTGCCTCTCCGTTGACTACTGCCCACTGCAGAGGGAAGCTTCTCTGACCAAGGCTGAAAGGAGCACTAATTTATGTGTAAAAACATAAATATTTAGCAGGCAGTTTGCCAACATGTCCAGTTATCAAAGCAGCGATATTAAGTCCCCTCTAGGGATGAGCTCCCCAACCATGGGCTTTTGACTGTGTTTACGGCACCAAGCAGGTTCCCTCCTGGGGAGTAGGCCTCAACTCCTCATTTTTAAGTGTTTTTTTAATCAGTTAGTGACCTCCCACAGTGACCATGCCACTATCGCACCCATAGATCCATCTTGTCTTGGCGTTGGAGCACGTCTCCACCACTGGGTAGGTCTTCTGTCGGCCTTTCCCCCCATTACCTCATATGGTTCCCTCTGACACTGTAAAAGTGGTCAGTGGAGAGGGAGTTCCCCACCAGTCCAAGATGGTTGTTTTTATTTGTTTGTCTTATGACCCGAAGGCCGAGTGTATGGAGTCTTCAGCAATAGGGATGTGCCCTCTGAGTAATTGTGGACAACCAGGAGCAACAGCAAAAGCCTGTGCTGTCTAGACGGCCTCTAGGGTGTCTCTGACCAATAATAACTCACAGGGAATTTTCTCATGCCTGGCCCTAAGTAAGACTTGCATTTTAGAACCCATGATTTTGAGGCAAAGCATTGTCTACCCAGGCAAGATATTTCTGTTCAAACTTCTTTTTAAAAAAATAATAATTTTCATTAGTTTACAACACTGGGTTTCTGTAAGACTTTTTCATGCACCCTTCCCATGCCCCTCTCCTCTCCTCTCCTGCATGCCCCCATTCCCACCCTGCTTAACCCTTGAATTCCAGTATCCCTCCCCACTAGATCCCCATTACAGGTGCTATACCAGCCTCTCCCTCTTTGAAGGATTCTCCTCCTTGCCTCTCACAGGACTTTCTAGCTTCCTGACCTCCCCAGACACTCCGAATTAAACACACAAGTCTTCAAACTTTGAAGATAGGATCCACATGTGAGAACATACAGTGTTTGTCTTTTCCAGGCCAAAGTTTCTTCTCTTCATACACTATCTACCAATCCCATCTACTTCCCTGCAAATTGCTTGATTTGTTTTTTTTCTTTATAACATTCCATTGTGTATTTGTATCACATTCTCATTATCCGTTCATCAGTGGGCTATGTATGCAATTCTTGGTGCGTATGCCAAGGAGTGGTATAGCTGGGTCTTATGGTAGTTCTATTTTTAGCTTTTAGAGAAAATTCCACATTGATTTCCATGTGACCACACCAATCTACACTCCCCCAACAGTGAGTAAGGATCTCCTGTCCCTACACCTTCACCAGCCTGTTGTGATTTGTTTTCTTGGTGGATAGCCATTCTGACTGTTGGAATCTCAGATAGTTTTAACTAACGTTGTCCTGATGGTTAACGATGTTGAAAACTTCAAAGTGCGTGCTAACTATTTGTATTTCGTCTTTTTGAAAACTATGTTTGAGTCTGTAGCACAGTTTTTCATTGGATTGTTTGTTTCATTTAGTTTCTTGAGTTCTTTGTATATTCTAGATACTAACCCTTTGTCAGATGTATAGCTGGCAAAGATATTCTCTTATTTTGTAGTCTCTTCACTTGATGGTCAAGTTTCCTTTGCTATACAGAAACCTTTTAATATCAGGAAGTCCCATTTGCCCATTACTAGCCTTATTTCCTGAGGGATCAGAGTCCTGTTCAGGAAATCTTTGCCTATGTCTCTATCTTGAAATGTACTCCCTACTTTTTCTCTTAGTAACTTCAGAGTTCTGGGTCTTGTTGAAGCTTTTGATCCATCTGGAGTTGAGTTTTGTGAAGGGTGAGATATAAGGATCTAATTTCTTTCTCTTACATACAGCTATTCAGTTTCCCTGGCACCATTTGTGGAAACTGATAATGCCTTTCCCTCAGTGTGTATTTTTGGCATCTGTGTAAAAAAAACCAGGTGGCTGTATGTAGCTGGAGTTTTCTCCAGTCCCACCAGGCCCACAGCTGCTCAGACCCAAATAAACACACAGAGGCTTATATTAATTATAACTGTACGGCCTAATGGCTCAGGCTTCTTGCTAGCTAGATCTTACATCTTAAATTAACCCATTTCTATAAATCTATACCTTGCTACATGGCTCGTGGCTTACTGGTATCTTTACATCTTGCTTCTCATGGCGGCAGCTGGCAGCATCTCCCACTTTAGCCTTCCTGTTACCAGAATTCTCTTCTCTCCTTGTCCCGCCTATACTTCCTGCCTGGCTACTGGCCAATCAGCATTTTATTTATTAACCAATCAGAGCAACACATTCACAGCATACAGAGCGATATCCACAATAGCTGTAGTTGAATGACCTTGTGTCTGGGTTCCCTGTGCTACTCTGGTGATCTATGTGTCTGTCTTGTTTTGGTGCCAATGCCATGCTGTTTTTATCCACTACGGCTCTGTGGTAGAACTTGAACTTAGGCTCAGTGACTCCAGTCACGGTGTTCTTCTACTTTGGAATAGCTCTGGTTATCCAGGCTCTTCTTGGCTTCTATATGAATCTTATTTTTTCCTCTCCTGTGGAGAATGTCGCTGGGATTCTGATGGGGATTGCACTGATTCTGCTGACTGCTTTGGTAAGATGACCATTTTCAAAATATCAATCCTCCTGATCCGTGGGCAGGAGAGGTCTCTCCATCTGATGGTGTCTCCTTCAATTTCAGCATTTAAAATTTCCATTATAGAGGTCCTTCTCTTCCTTGGTTAGGGCTATTTCAAGGTACTTTATTTTTGAAAGCTGTTGTGAATAGGATTATTTCCCTGGTTTCTTTTTCAGTATGGTTGCCCTTCTTACAGAAGAAGGCTACTGATTTTTGTATGTGAATTTTGCATCCTGCTACTTGGCTGAGCATGTCAGTTCTATGAGTTTTCTGATAGCCTTTCAGGGTCCCTATGTATAAAATCCTGTCATCTGCAAATAGGTCCTTGGGCTTGTTTTCCTGTTTGTATACTTTTACTTGTGTCTCCCGTCTTTCTGTTCTCGCAAAGACTTCCCGTGCTGTTGGATAAAAGGGGGAGGGTAATGGGCACCCTTGACTTGTTCCTGATTTTAGTGGAAATGCTTTGAGCTTTTCCCTATTTAATATAATGTTGAATATATATATATATATATATATATATATATATTCATATATTCCTACATTATTTTGAGATGTTTTTTCTATTCTGAGTTTCTTCTGGACTTTTTACATGAAGAGGTGTTGGAGTTTGTCAAAAGTTTTTTCTGAATCTATTGAGATAACCACATAATTTCCATCTGTTTGTCCTTGCCACCACATAGGTAATTTATAACAGAGAAGCGGTCAACAAGGGCTTCACGAGGGCAGAGGCAGAGAGCTAATGCAGATACAAAGAGAAAAGGTGATTAAGGAATCCAGTCAGGGGTCATTGAGATGTGCCAGCCATAGGAGGCTCTTGCTTCCAACCAGAGTTAGATCCTGGGACCCTGTGGTGGAAGGAGAGAGAGGACTTATTGGTTGTTGTCTGGCCTGCACCTATGTGCACACATGTGGAGAGAGAGAGAGAGAGAGAGAGAGAGAGAGAGAGAGAGAGAGAGAGAGAAATGATTACATGTAAAGCATAGAACTTGTCATAAAGTTGTTGGAAGTGTGTGCAGTTCCATTTGAATGGACCACATCAGGTAGTGTAAACCACCTGAGCTGAAGCCTTGGGAACACATGGGGTGACACATGGACCACATGGATGCGGTGCATGGTTAGATGACAGGTCAGGGGGCCCTGCTGTTTCAGGGATACAACACACAAAGCAGGGCTTGAATCTTTTGTTACTTGGGTGTGTTTGATAAGCTCACCAGCCTGGCTCTTCTGACATGTTGTTGGTGTGTCCTCTGTGGTGGTTTGAATGTGAATGGTCCTCATAGGCTCCTGTATTTACATGCTTAGTCCCCAGTTGATGAACTATTTAGAAGGATTAGTGTGGCCTTGTTGGAGGAAGTGTGTCACTGCAGATGGGCTTTGAGACTTCAAAAGCCAGGCCAAGTGTCTCTCTGCCTGGTGCCTGGGGATGAGGATGTGAAGTTCACAGCTACTTCTCCAGCACCATGCCTGCCTGATTGCCACTGCGCTCCCCACCATAATGATAAGAGACAAACCCTTCTCAAACTGTAAGCCCCCAATTAAATACTTTCTTGTGTGTCTGTGTCGTGTGTGTGTGTCTGTGTGTGTGTGTGTCTGTGTGTGTGTGTCTGTGTGTGTGTGTGTCTGTGTGTGTGTGTCTGTGTGTGTGTGTGTCTGTGTCTGTGTGTGTGTGTGTCTGTGTCTGTGTCTCTGTGTTTGTGTGTGTGTCTGTGTGTGTCTGTGTGTGTGTGTCTGTGTGTGTGTCTGTGTCTGTGTCTCTGTGTGTGTCTGTGTGTGTGTGTCTGTGTCTGTGTCTCTGTGTGTGTCTGTGTGTGTGTGTGTGTGTCTGTGTGTGTGTGTGTGTGTCTGTGTCTGTGTCTCTGTGTGTGTCTGTGTGTGTGTGTGTGTGTCTGTGTGTGTGTGTGTGTCTGTGTGTGTCTGTGTGTGTGTGTGTCTGTGTGTGTGTCTGTGTGTGTGTGTGTGTCTGTGTGTGTGTGTGTGTGTCTGTGTGTCGTGTGTGTGTGTCTATGTGTGTGTGTGTGTGTGTCTTTGTCTGTGTCTCTGTGTGTGTGTGTGTGTGTCTGTGTGTGTGTGTGTGTCTGTAGGCCAGAAGACAGCTTTGACTGTCATTTCTCAGGTACCGTCCACCGTTTTTCTTTGTTTGTTTAAGACAAGGTCTCTTACTGGCTTTTAAATCATTGAAAATCAAGGACAATATAAAGATGTCCTGCAGGGCCGGGCTGTGCACGCCTTTAATCCCAGCACTCGGGAGGCAGAGGCAGGCGGATCTCTGTGAGTTCAAGGCCAGCCTGGTCTACAGAGTGAGATCCAGGACAGGCACCAAAACTACACAGAGAAAACTCTGTCTTGGAAAACCAAAAACCAAAACCAAACAAACAAACAAAGATGTCCTGCATCAAAACCATTATTTGGAGATTTTGGTTTATGCAGTGTTGGGGAGTTGTATGCGGATGTGCATGGACAGGGCTGAGATCAAACTCAGGTGTGGCTCCTCTGGAGCCGTCCTCTGTGTTTATTGAGACTGGGTCTCTCACAAGGGCCAGGACCTCACCAACCAGGCTAGCTGGCTGGCCAGTGATTTATCTCTGCTTCCTTGAAGCTGGGGTCCCTAGTGCCAGCTTTAACGCGTAGTCTAGAAATTGAACTTGGATCCTCAGTGAGTGGAAGCCACACTTAGTTGCTGAGCCAGATCTCCAACCTGTTTTCATTTTTACTTTTCTCTTGTATAGTAAGTTATGTTTGTGTGTCACTCTTTATTTTTCTTTTCTTTTGTTTTTTGGTTTTTCGAGACAGGGTTTCTCCACGTAGTTTTGGTGTCTGTCCTGGATTTCAATCTGTAGACCAGGCTGGCCTCGAACTCACAGAGATCTGCCTGGTTCAGCTTCCCGAGCACTAGGATTAAAGGCATGTGCCAACACCGGCCCAGTGTCATTCTTCATTTTAACTAATTCTTTGGGAATCTCATACGTTGTATTTTGATCATAACCACTCCCGTCCCCCAACTCTTCCCCGATTTACTTCATTTCTCTACTCACTCAACTTTGTGTCTTAATTTTTGTTTGTTTGTTTGTTTTTTTTTTGATTTTGGGTTATTTTTTTGTTGGTTTATATTTTGAGACAGGGTTTCTCTGTGTAGCTCTGGCTGTCCTGGAACTCCAGGCTGGCCTGGAACTTAGAGATCTGCCTGTCTCTGCCTTAGTGCTAGGATTAAAGGCGTGTGCCACCACTGGCTTGATTTGTCCCTTTTTTTCAACTTTCCTTTGGGTATTTAGAAAATTATACATACCAATCTTCTTCATCTGTTGTCAGTGATAATATTTTTCCACTACTTACTGAATTCTTGCCATATTTTCATCACTATGTAGATCCATTATATTAATTAGCTCATATAACCATTATTTTGTTCCCTCTTTATCTTGATTTGAGTTTTATTCTTAATTAGGTTCCTAGTTTTTTCTGGGAGGAAGTTTTGAGGTTTTTTTTTTCCAGGAAAGGTGAGTGAGGATCAATATTCTGAGGACTTTAGAGTCTTTCTTTCCTTGATTGCAAAATGGAGGCAGTAACAGGGACCCCAGCATGTTTCTGAAGATTAAGATGATCATACTTGAGGCTTTGAGCAGAATGCCTTGTGCTTTGGAAGCAACCAGTACATATCAGTTCTTGTTACTGTTGCTAGAAGCATGGGTTATATCATCATTATAAACAAATTTAGTCAAGCCAGTTATGGTGGTGAATACCTTTAATTCCAGCCCTCAGGAGGCAGAAGCAGGGGCATCTCTGTGAGTTTGAGACCAGCCTGGTCTCCAGAGCAAGTTCCAGGACAGCCAGGACTCCATAGAGAGACCCTGTCTCAAAACAAAACAGAAAGAAAGAAAAGAAGCATACGTACAGATACACACCAGAGGGTCACCAGACGTTTCAGGGAAAGAGCTTTGATGTGCAGAAGAGCAGGTGACATGGCCCCTTTTTCAGCTTTACCCATGGGAAAAGGTCGGACAGTGAGACCTCCTGTGTGATTTCACCCACTGTCCTGAAAGCCATGTGGGTGTTCATAGTCACACAATCCATCTGTCCCCTGTGAGGTCCTTAGAGTTTATCAGCTGTTGTGTACCTTAGCATGAGTCAGAGGTTCTGGGGGAAATGTCTTTCCAGTTACAAGGACAGACAATTTAGTTCAGAGATAAATACACACAACACAACACTCAGAAAGCATATGCTAAGCTGAACATACAGCATATCTCCCAGAAGGTAAGAAGCATTTGCAGATTCCTTATACAGACCAAAATTTGTTCAATGTATTCTTTGTTATTCATGAGCTAAGGAGAGGGAACAAATTGTTATGCCTGACACCAGATTTCAGGACTGGATTTTCACATTGTGATTCATGTAGCTATATTTAATATTTGCAGAGTCATATAGTAAACCCATTCAGAGCCCAGGGAAGTCTTTGCCCGGAAGCTGCCCTCTGAAGCCTTGCCCTGCTTAGAGACGTTCCCAATGGTCTTGGCATGGCATCGTCCATCACACCCTCCAAGCACATCCAGACCTCTCATGTCAACTTAACAATGTGTTACGCTCTTGTTGATAAGGCATTGTGGAATGAAGGTCTGTGGTTGATTTGACAGTTAGAGAAAAAAGTATTTATTCTTATTTTATGTGTATGAGTGTTGGCCTGCGTGTGTGTATGCATACCTGATGTCCTTGCAGGCCAGAAGAAGGTGTTGGATCCCCCTGAAATTAGAGGTGGTTGTGAGTCACTCTGTGGGAACTCTTAACTATTGAACCAATCCTTCTAGCCCCCAACTTAGGGTTCCTAATAGGAGGGCATTTGGTAGTTTACTATTTTCAGAGAGCAGAACTCTGTAATCTGGGGGAATGTGGAGGAGACAGGAAGGAAGGAGAAAAAGGAAAATCCGGTTTTTAAACTCATATTTGTGATCATTAAAGTCGGATATTGTGTTTAAACCTTCCCATAATGTACTTGTGAATATTGATGGCACAGTAGTTAAATAAAAAAAAGGCATGGCTTCATCAATTTGTTCTTTAAAAGCTTTTACAGGAAAGAGATAAAGGATAACACAGCTAATAAAGGAAGTGTGGGTAAAGAGTAAATGGATCAGAACAGTCCTGGTGCCTTCACACTCAGGCTAGACGCATGGGAAATAAGTGAGCACAAAGTCAGACCCCTGCGTGGACCCCGGGGAGGTCAAACAAAGCCCCACCCCGGTCCACACATCTCCTAAATAGAATCCAAAAGAAACAAATAAAATTGGTCCAAATCATGACAGAGGAAGAGTTAAGAATTCTAATGCTGTAAATAGAGGTCTGGGTAGAGTTTTTCCACACAAAACAAGAATAGGAAATAAATCCTGAAGTGGAAACTAAGAGACAAAGAAAAATCTTTTCAGAGGTTTAAAGTAAACCATATATTTAATTGCAAAAACAAATAATTAAGGCTTTTTATCAGACGTTGATTACTGCGACAACCACACTCAGCAGGCTTTGTCCAAGCAAATGAGATTCTAGGTTCTTTGAACCCGTACAGTGTTGTTCATGTGGGACAGCACCAACGTTCTTCAGGGGAAATGAGAACACCAGGCCTCTCCCTTCTCCTGTTTCTCAAACACAGAGTTTATTTTTACCCTACCCACCCAAGGAGCTGCCAGTGAGAAATGGAGTACACAAACGGTCTTTTCCTTCCTTCCTTCCTTCCTTCCTTCCTTCCTTCCTTCCTTCCTTCCTTCCTTCTGTCCTTCCTCAGTCCTTCCTCCCCATCCCCTTTGTGACGAGATTTATTTTTCCTGGTTGTCATTTAAAATGTCATGGAAACTTTCACACTAGCATGTGCTCATCCCTCAGCTTCACACTGAGTGGCCTCTGGCCCCTCCATTTATCCTGCCACCTCCTTCCCAATGCAGGTGTGACAACAAATGCTAGCCGTCCTTCAGTTAGGATTCTGAGCTTGTGTGAGTGTGACCCTGAGAGGGCCACTTGCTTCTGCTCAGAGCTCCACTGATTGACATGACTGGTCTGTACATTTTTAAATATATTGTTTCAAGCAGGACACACAATCCATATCCCATTCATTGTGACTGATATCTCTCTCAGTTTTAAAAACCTTCCCTCTCTTTCTCTCCATCTGTAAACACTAACAGGTCAGATCCAGAACCATCTTCCTACCTCTGCCTCCCAAGCACTGGGATCACAGGTGTGCACCACCACACACCAGGGGCCTGGCAATCATTTGTAACTCCTGTTCCAGGGGATGTGACACCCTCTTCTGGCCTGTGGCCCCTGCACACACATGGCACAGACACACACATACACATAAGTGAAATTATTTATCTATTAATTACTAGTTGAGTGAGTGCATGTGCCATGGTGTGTATAAGGAGGTCAGAGGCCGCTTTTGTAGAGTTGGTCCCCTCCTTCCACATATATGTGGGTTCCAGGGATCCAACTCAGGTCAACAATTTGTCCACTGAGCTAAATAATAGGAAATAAAGAGTACAGTAAAAAGGCTTATTAGGAAACAAATTTTATCTCCTAGCTGCCACTTCCAGATCCCAGTATCTCTCCTCATAGGAAGGTACATCCCAATTTAAGCATGAACACTCACACTGATTATTTGTTGATTGCCAATTTTATTTATTTATTTATTTATTTGGTTTTTTCAAGACAAGGTTTCTCTGTGTCAATTTTATTTATTTTTAATGTGTGTATGTATGCCTTTGTGAGTTTATGTGTATCACACATGTGCAGGTGGTCAGTGAAACCAGAGAACATTAAATCCTCTAAAGCTAAAGTTAGGGGTGACTGTGAGCCTCCCAATGTGGGTGCTGGGAGCAGAACCCTGGTCCTCAGGAAGAACAGCAAGTGTTCTTAACTACTGAGCCATCTCTATAGTCTATTAGGTGCTAAGTTTAGATTTATTAATAATTTTATTAGCTGGGTGGTGGTGCATGCCTTTAATCCCAGCATTTGGGAGGCAGAGGCAGGTGGATCTCTGGGTTCAAGGCCAGCCTGGTCTACAGAGTGAGTTCCAGGACAGCCAGGGCTATACAGAGAAACCCTGTCTCGAAAAACCAAAATAAAATAAAATAAAATAATTCAATGTACACTTGTATGAGGGTATCAAATCCCCTGGAACTGGAGTTATAGACCATTGTGAGCTGCTACATGGGTGCTGGGAATTGAGCCCAGGTTCTCAGGAAGAACGGTCAGTGCTCTTAACCACTGAACCATTTCTCCAGCCTGCTACTCTGCTTTATCGGCTACTGTGAAGTGATTCCTCACCTGAAAATAAAGTTCTGTATGTAAAACCCCCCTCGTTGTCATCTTTCCCCAGATGATGTCTGCCCGTGTTTTTCTGGGGACATTCATTTTCTCCACGTCGGCTGCAGCTACCCCTCTCGACCCCCCGGGATTGCCGCCTCACCTCTCCTGTGGAAGCCTGTGGCTTCTGGACCTCCCTGGACCCCATACCTCCTCTGCTTCTTCATCTGAACTGAATTCCTCACCCCTGCATCCTACAACCCACTTTCTCTCTAAAATTCTTGGGGTACTTTCCCCGTCTGGTCCACAAAGCGTTTCAAGGTGGTCTTTTATGTCCTTGTGCTGGGCACTGGGTGGCATTTTTCATTTGCTGCTTTTTTGGTGGATTGAACAATTTATTTTTTTAAAGCTTGGTTTTCTTTATTTATTTAGAAACAATCTCCTGATGTAGTTCTGGCTGGACTCAACTGTGCTGTCTTCCTGCTTTCACCTCCTAAACCATGGAACTATTTATTCAGCCATTTCCTCCATTCCGTTTTTCTCTGCCTGCCTTAAATTATATACATTGTGTGTGTGTGTGTGTGTGTGTGTGTGTGTGTGTGTGTGTGTGTGTCTATCCTTCCACCACTGTGTGTTCCAGGGGTCACACGCAGGTTGTCAGGCGTGGTGGCCAGCAGCCTTTGGCTGTGAGGTCACCTACCCTGTCACCCACCCCTCTCTGGAGTCTCTTCCTGAGACTTTAAAGCAGATCCTGAGCTTCAGGGTTGACCTTTTTCTGGAGGATCACGTTCTTTTGTTCTGTTCAGAGGTAAGTCTCCAGCATAATCTTTCAGCCCTGTTACTATTTTCACATTTCTTACCATATATGTTTGTTTTTGTTGTTATCATGTTTATTTGCTGGAGCTCTTTTCCTCTCCAATCTGCCTCCCTCCTTGGTTTTTTTTTTCTTCTTTTTTTTTCTTTTCTTTTTTCGAGACAGGATTTCTCTGTGTAGTTTTGGTGCCTGTCCTGGATCTCACTCTGTAGACCAGGCTGGCCTTGAACTCACAGAGCTCCACCTGCCTCTGCCTCCCGAGTGCTGGGATTAAAGGCTTTGCCACTACCACCTGGCTTACTATTCTCTTAATGTAGGATTTATCTTTGTTAAGTTTCCATTACGTGTAATAAAGTATATAGGCTTTCAGAGCAAAACTGAATAAATGTACATACAAGAATATCTAATATCTATCATAGTATATGTATATATCATTATTTTTTTTAAGATTTATTTATTATGTACAGTGCTCTGCATGCATGTATCCCTGCAGGCCAGAAAAAGGTACCAGATCTCATTACAGATGGTTGTGAGCCACCATGTGGTTGCTGGGAATTGAACTCAGGACCTCTGGAAGGACAGCCAGTGCTCTTAACTTCTGAGCCATCCCTCCATGCCCTATCATTGATATATACCTATCTTTATGCCAATATATCATTTATAATTTATACTTCATATAAGGAAAAATTATAGTTTAGCTATTTTAAATATATTTTCTTTTAAATTCAAATTATTTTTATTATTTATTTGTCACTTTGTGTGTGCATGTATGTACATGTGTGGGTGTGCACGTGCCATGGCGTGCTTGTGCAGGTCAGACCATTTGTGGGGGTCAGTTCTCTTCTTCCACCATGTGGGACCTGGGGATTAAACTCAGCTCAGCAGACCTGGTGCTGGGTACCTCTACCTTCTGAGCCTTCTTTCTGGCCCCCGGTTACTTTACATTTATGTAACTGTGCATTATTTATTATATATAGTAAATTGTGTATTATAATAAAATCCTACATATCACATATAAAATAGACCATAATGGCTTATCACATGGACCATAATCTTACCCACATGACACCACCAAGACCCAGTACAGGACATTTCAGCGTGCTGCCTGTCTGCCTGTCTGCCTGTGTGCTGCTAACTATAAGACAGACACTGTTTTCCTCTGCACCCTGATTACTGTTGTTTCTCCACTGACTGTTGGGAGACTCTCAGATACTTCATTCTGAAAGGAAATTACAGTGTATTATTGTCTTAGTTAGGGTTTCTATTGCTGTGAAGATACATCATGACCATGGCAACTCTTTTTTGTTTGCTTGGTTTGGTTTTGGTTTTTGAGACAGGGTTACTCTGTGTTGCCCTGGCTGTCCTGGAACTCACTTTGTAGACCAGGCTGGTCTCATATTCACTGACATCTGCCTACCTCTGCCTCCTGAGTGCTGGAATTAAAGGCATGTGCCACCACCGCCTG
The DNA here is from genome assembly GCF_949786415.1 of Peromyscus eremicus. Classification (NCBI taxonomy): domain Eukaryota; kingdom Metazoa; phylum Chordata; class Mammalia; order Rodentia; family Cricetidae; genus Peromyscus; species Peromyscus eremicus. The sequence goes on along the minus strand of NC_081428.1, from coordinate 3,867,139 downwards.
ACTCACTCTCTTATAAAAGAGAACACGTAATTAGGGCTTCCTTATAGTTTCGGAGGTTTAGTCCATTATCATCATATCGAGAAGCATGGCAGCATGCAGACAGACAGTGCTGGAGAAGGAGCTGAGAGTTCCTACATCTTGATCCACAGGCAGCAGAAGGAGACTGTGTGTCACACTGGGCATGGCTTGAGAAATAAACCATCAAAGCTGCTGGGTGGTGGTGGTGTACCCTTGTAATACCAGCACTAGGGAGGCAGAGGCAGGCACTGGAGCTGGAGTTATAGAAGGTTGTGAGCCACCATGTGGCTGCTAGGAATTGGATCTGGGTCCTCTGCCAGAGCAGCCAGTCTTAGGTCTACAAAGTGAGTTCCAGGACAGCCACAGCGGGTACACAGAGAACCCCTGTCTTGGGAAACTAAAAAAAAAAAAAGAAAGAAAAACCTCAAAGCCTGCCCTCACAGTGACACACTTCCTCCAACAAGACCACATCTCCTAATAGTACCACTCACTCCCTATGGGCCAAGCGTTCAAACACAAGAGTCTGTGGGGGCCACAGCATCTTTGACCTACTTTGTTTTGTTTTTGTTTTAGAGATAGGGTCTAACTTTGTAGTCTAGGTTAACCTTGAATCAAAATCCTTGTGCCTCAGCCTTCTGAGTGAGAGGGCCAGGCAAATATCATGACAGCCTGTCCTAATAACTCAGTTAAGAACTAAACCTCGGTCCCTGCTTCTTGGAACCGAGCAGGCAGTTTCTGAGGAAGCCACAAACAAAGGACAATCAATCTTCAACACCCCTGACAGTAGGGACAAGTGAGATAGGACTAACCAAGCCTGGGCCACTGAGCCAGCCCCCACAGTCAACAGCTCAAGGTAACAAAGTTTGTTATAACAAATAAAGATGGAGCCTGAGACTTGTCCAGGCCTGCCCCCAAATGGAAAAGCCTTAACCAGCCGCTGACTAGTCCTAACCAATTAGCACATACTAATATGATTGCCACTTGCTTAAGCCAATCATATATGAGATGACTTAACTGCCCTAGGAACTCCTCTTAGCTGTGCTTAAAAGGAGCCTGCAAGCTTCTCTTTTGCCTTTGTGTAGGATGGACAGCCCTAGCATGCTGAGATAATAAACATTCTTGCTGATTGGACACATGGATGGTGGTCTTTTGTAGGACTTTTCCAGGACTCTAACACTAAGCATTGGAATTATAGCCAGTTTTTTTTTTTTCTTTTTCTTTTTTTTTTTTTTTTCTGGTTTTTCGAGACAGGGTTTCTCTGTAGCTTTGGAGCCCGTCCTGGATCTTGTTCTGTAGACCAGGCTGGCCTCAAACTCACAGAGATCCGCCTGCCTCTGCCTCTGAGTGCTGGGATTCCAGGTGTGCACCACCACCGCCCGGCTGTTTTGTTTTTTTTTTTAAAATTGTGGCAGTGACTTTTTTGTTTGTTTTGAGACAGGCTCTCTCTGTAGCCCTGGCTGTCCTGGAATTCATAGAGATCTGGCTGCCTCTGCCTCTGAGTGCTGGGATTAAAGGTGTGCACTATCCAGTAAGTAGCACCCCTTCATTGCCTCTGCAACACTCCTGCCTCCAGGTTCTGTTTGAGTTCCTGTCCTGCCTTCCTTTAATGATAGACTACAATGTGTAAGCTAAATAAACCCTTTCCTCCTCCTCCTCCTCAAAAAAAAAAAAAAAAAAAAAAAAAAAGGTGTGCGCTACCACACCCAGCCCACCCCAGGTATTTTTATTTGCGGTTGGCTGTAAAGTGTTCCTTCTTTGAAATTTTCATTTTGGTAGTCAGGGATGTAGCCCTTTAAGCCAAGGTCAACTTTAGTCAGCTGCATGAGATAACATGAGAGATTGTCTCAAAGAAGACAAGAAAGAAAATTGGTATTTATTGTCCATCAGACTTTGCATATAGAACTACAAAGCCTCTGGACGGCACCATTTCCTTCCACAGTGAGGACTTTATCTTCCTATGTGAGGTGAGTAGGGATCCCTCCATCATTGCCCAGTTCATGGATAGTTTGAAGGGAAATGAGTGTTAAATCTCAGATGTAAGTATATTTTCTTACCTAGTGCTAGGTAAACTTGGATGGCAGGGAATCCATCGCCTTTATAGAGCAATAATATGTAGGCATGCAGGGCTAACCACAAGGTTTGATCTTTGCACAAAGCCTCCTCCCCAGGAGATGTGGGGTAGTGCAGAGCAGTGCATGCTCACTTGTCTCCTTAGACCTGCCAGTTAAACCAATGTTACTTCCCTAGTATTAGAGGACAAGTCTCCCAGTATAAAAGACAAGAGTGCTACAAAGTATTTCCCTGTAAGGCATACGCATTTAGCTGATGGGGCCACAGCAGTGAGGCAGAACCACTGAAGAGTCAAACCTCTGTGCAGTCATTCCCTGTCTAAGAGTTAAATAATGCCCAAACAAATATCATCCAAAGAGTGTCTAATTGTTGGTCCTCCAAGCATACTTCAACGCCAAGAGTTGCCAAACAACCTGTGAGCCAAATCTTACCTATCTTCCCTCACTTAAAAAAAATAATTTGGGGCTGGAGAGATGGCTCAGAGGTTAGGAGCACTGACTGCTCTTCCAGAGATCCTGAGTTCAATTCCCAGCAACCACATGGTGGCTCACAACCATCCGTAATGAGATCTGGCGCCCTCTTCTGGCCTGCAGGCATACATGCAGACAGAACATTGAACACATAATAAATAAATAAATCTTTAAAAAAAAAATAAAAAAATAATTTGTTTTGGGGCCAGAGATACAGCTGAGTTGGTAGAGGGTCAGAGACAGGGATGATCATTGAGGGTTGCTGATCATCTAACCTAACCAAAAAACCGGCAAGCTCTGGCTCAGAGAGAGACCCTGTGTTGCGGGGATAAGGTAGAGTGGTAGAGCTCCATCCCTGTTTTTGTGGGAGATGTCAGCAGGAGCAGAGCTCTATAACTCCAGGATGAAATAGGGGCAGACTCTCCTGAGACACAGGCTCCAGCAGTCCTTGTAGACCGGGTCACCACCACGATGACGTTGACCCAGGAGACTGAGCTACATGCAGTCAGTGTCCTCATGACCTCACTGGGGCTCAGCCCACAAGGTCCTGTTAGGAGGAGTGTCCTTCCTTTGGCCATGTGACTTGCTTCAGACGGAGCCATGAGGATCAGTTAGATGAGGAAACTTCACTGTGTTCTCCCCTCGTCTTGTTGACTGGCGTGTCTCAGATGAAGGCCTCTACTCTGGTGAGCTGTTAGATAAAGAACACACTGTGGACACCCACATGGCCTCTGTGACAGACATGCGCGGTGAAGGAGTGAGATGGTTTCATTGTGATAAGACACTGGTGCTGAGGGGCGGTTTCTCACCACAGCAAAATTTGGTGAAAACTGGTAAATATAACAGATTTTTGTGATTTATCTGTGTTGCTTAGAGTACCATATTCATTCATTCCCATAGCCAAACAACGTGAGAGAGAAAGTGAGTTATGTATTTTAACTTGTATTTAAAGCAGTTACCAAGTAGAAAGAGCACTGGAGGCTATCACTCCTCTCAATCCACCACTATTTCCTAAAACAAGCACAGGAAGGTCCTGAGTTCAATTCCCAGCACCCACATGGTGGCTCACAACCATCTGTAATAAGATCTGGCACCCTCTTCTGTATACATAATAAATAAATAAATCTTTTAAAAAAAAGAAATATTCCTGTGGTGATATGCTGTGTACCCCAATATACTGTGTATTCTAATAAACTTATCTGGGGATCAGAGGACAGAGCCAGCCACTAGATTAGACATAGAGGCCAGATCTAGATCTCTGTGAGTTCAAGGCCACACTGGGAACAGAGTCAGGCATGGTGGCACATGCCTTGAATCCCAGCACTTGAGATCTCATGCCTTTGCTTGGAAAGCACACACACCTTTAATCCCAGGAAGTGACATGGCTGGGTGGAGAACGGTAGATAACACATGAGGAGACAGGAACTAAGCAGCTGTTCAACTGAGACCCTCAGGGTGAGGACTCAGAGGCTTTTAGTCTGAGGATTCGTGGAAACAGGATTGCTGAGGAGTTGGCAAGGTGAGGTTGGCTGTGGCTTGTTCTGTTTCTCTGATCTTTCAGCTTTCATCCCAATGTCTGGCTCCATTTTTTTTTAATAGGACCTTTTAAGACTTGTGTGACATATTCTTACTCTATAGGATTTATTTTAAAAGTGTGTGTATGTGCATGTGAATGCAGGTATGTGTGTGCCAGCCAGAAGGGAGCATCTGGAGCTGGGGTTGCAGGCAGTTGTAACCTGCTCAATATGGGTGCTGAGGACAGAACTCTAGTCCCAGGCAAGAACAATCAATATACATTCCTAATACCTGAGCTGTGTCTCCAGGCCCGTATTGTAATATTCTTAGCTCTTTCCTCAGGTCATTAAGGCAAAGGACACTGAAAACATGATTTCAGAAGTTTACTAGTTTTTACACTTCCCAATTGATGTAGGTGAACTGTTCTGACGAGGTGCTATTCCCTGGGGTTAAGAATGAGACATTTAAACCTATAAATGTAACCCATCCAAATATATAGCTTTTAGATAAATGTGACAAGCACAAAAGAAATATCAACAAAATTTTGAAATCAATAAATGTATCATCTGTTATCTGTTACAGCAAATAAATAACAAAATGACACTGTAACAAAGCCCTGAAATGCACAATTAGGCATAACAGAGAAGCTCACCTGCCAAGGACACAAACTGTGTTCTCCTCACACAGCATGAGAATGGGCAAAGTCTACCTGGACAGAAAATGGATCAGTGCGGTTGCCACACCCTAAGACTGAGTCGGAGTAGCCAGAATGGAGCTCTCCTGAGTCCTGAAAATGTTCTGTATGCAGATGTGACTGTGGGACATGGATCTGTACAGATGTGCAGATCTGTCAAGCTGCTCAGGTGGGATTTTACACTGCTTTTCTGTGTTTGATTTAAAGATAATTCACCGTGGGGCTGAGAGATGGCTCCTCACTGAAGAGTGAGTGCTGTTCTTACAGAGGAGCGAGTTTGGTCCCCAACACCCTGTCAGGAGGCTCACAGCTGTCTGTAACTTCTGATCCAGGGGATCTGGCACCCTCTTCTAGCCTCTGTGAGTGACTGACCTCATGTGTACATAACCACATAGCATTCATTAATTAAAATAATTTTAAAAATTAAGTTAATCTGTGTCATACATGCAGAGTGTATTTGTATTGACCCTAAAGTTCTTGTGTTGAAATCTTAACCTCCCACGTGATGGTATAAGACAGAAACTTTAGGAGGCGGTAGTTCAGGAAAGCAGGAGCCTGTGGCTAGGATTAGTGCCCTTGTAGACAGAAGAGCCTGTCTCTGCTCTCCTCCTGAAGATACAGTGAGGAAATGGCCATCTGCTTAGAGGGAAGAAAGCCGTCATCAGACCCAGACTTGCTGTCACTGTGGTTGTGACCTTTTGACAAAAGTTCAGAGAATTGTAAAAACTAAACATTTGAGCTGGATGGTGATGGCACACGCCTTTAATCCCAGCACTTGGGAGGCAGAGCCAGGTGGATCTCTGTGAGTTCAAGGCCAGCCTAATCTACAGAGCGAGTTCCAGGACAGGCACCAAAACTACACTGAGAAACCCTATCTCAAAAGTGTTGAGTGCTTGCCAGGGTTGGCCCAGGGTGCTTTGCAATCGTTGATTGAGAAATCCATTGCTGTTACTACAGCATTTAAAACAAGCACTGAGATCCAGCAACAAATTGACACCCAATAGCGGAGCTGACCAGTCAATAACTCTGACTCTCTAGGACACAGGGACTTCAGATTGTTAATTGGGAGGTAGCCTTTATACATTTTAAATTTTAAAAGTTCTTTGCCTCTCCCCAGAGGAATGGCACAGTAGAACCAGCAAAAATCAGATTCTCTGATCAGAGACCATGCTGGATGCCTTCGTATTCATGTTGGCACTGTGACCCATTTGAGGCAGGAAAGTATTAGTATGCTATCACATTTGCATATTTAAATCATGTGTGACAACAGCTGTTTAGCTGGTTAATCAGCCCTGTTTGGGGTCTTGTAATGAATGAGATGCGAAGCTGCCTCACGCAAAGCCTGAAGTGAGTTCTGCGACTCCACCCTGAGTGAGCTCACAGTGACTTCAGAGTTACCGCAAGTGTGTTTAAGTGGGACAAAGAGCAACACAGGCTGCTGCGAGCTGCATATCGGGGCTGGCGTATGTCACAGTGAACGAGCCGGGACAGAGGCCACGGAGAAAGTTTCCACAGCACATTTCGGATTTGAACTGAACCATAGTAGATGGGTAGACTCTCAAGTGGGTGGGTGAACCTTTTCTATGTAAGAGAGGAAGAAAGGGCAGGGGAGGGAGGCAGTATTGCTAGGTAGCTGGCCAGAAGTAGTGCTTAGTTGTTTGAGCATCATCAGTATCATATATGTCCAGAAAAGGGACACAGCTAAAAGCATGCAAGGTGCCGGCCTACGTGTCTCTCTCCACGGCTTTAAAACCCATGTGAACACAGTATGGAATTGCTGAAGATTCTGACCTGGAGAATAAGTAATATGATACAAACCGGGCTGCCCAGAAAATCCCTGGAGACCCTTTGCAGGCTTCGCTGGGCAGAGGAGATCTTGGCACACGGAGACGCTGAGCAGGAGGCACAGGATGGTCAGGAGAGAGAAGGCATGGCCTGATGGGACAGTAGCATGCCTGGAAGCACAATGGACCCTCAGAGGCTCCCAGTGGACCTGCAGGTTGCAGGGGCTGATGGGAGCAAGGAAATCTGAGGAGTTTGCTTTGATCTTCAGCTAGTGGTGGTTGCTCGGATGTCTACAGAACAGGATAGGGAGGCCACCTCCTAACCCAATAAGAAAAGCTACAGTGAACAGTCACTGTGACATCTGCCACTGGCACAGGTCAGTCAGAAAGCATGAGAGCTCAGCTACATACCAGCAGCCTCTGGAGATGCACATGACCTTACCTCTTCAGTGAGCCCAGCAGTTAGATTCATTTGTTGATTTGTTTGTTTGAGACAGGGTCTCATGTAGCCTAAGCTGGTCTTGAACTTGCTACATAGTCGTGGCTTCCCTTGAACTCCCGATCTTCCTGTCTACTTCCTCCCAAGTGTTGGGACTACAGGTGTGGGTAACTCTGCCCAGATACATGTGTTCATTGAGTTCAGCAGTCTGTTCTGTGTGCTTCCAGGTCTCCACTCACTTTAGTGCCTCTGGTTAAGCAGCAGCGTCTCAGCATCTCCTGCCTGCCTTCCTTGTACCCTCAAATATTGGGGTTCCCTGGAACTCACGCTGGGTTCTGTCTCTCTTCACACTTTATCCCCACAACTCTAAGACTCATTAAAAACTTACCTTTTGCGTGTGGGACTCTGTTCTTTGAATCTTAGATGGCCTTTTAATAGAAAACCCAGTGCCAGATATCAGGGTGAAAGCTGAAAGGTCAGAGAAACAGAACAGCCAGCCACTAGTTCTTACCTCTACGAACTCCTCAGCCTAAAGAGAGTGAGTTCCTGTTTTCTCATACCTTATATACCCTGCTCTGCCATATTACTTCCTGGGATTAAAGGTGTGTGCCACCACTGCCTGACCTCTACGCCTAATCCAGTGGCTGGCTCTGTCTTCTGATCCTCAGGCAAGTTTATTAGGGTTCACAATAGATCACCACAGGACTCTGTTCAGCATCTTCATTTAGACCAAGCTCAGAAGATCCCAAACTATAAGCAAAATGGTGACTTACCTGGAGGTCACCCAGGGCAGTTACCCTCGTCCTTCTCACCCTCACCACACCACAAGGCACCACCAAGTGATTCATTTCTCCACTTTTTTTTTTCTCGGAGCTGAGGACTGAACCTAGGGCCTTGCGCTTGCTAGGCAAGCGCTCTGCCACTGAGCTAAATTCCCAACCCCTTATTTCTCCATTTGTACAATCATTTTGTATGGTTTTCTAATGTTCTGTTTCTGTGATAGAACACCATGACCAAGGCAACTTACAGAAGGAAGAGTTTGCTTTGACTTAAGTTTCCAGAGGGTCAGAGTCCATCATGGCAGGGACGGTGTGGCAGCTTCTGGCAGGCATGTATGTCTGTGTAAAGGTGTCAGATCCCCTGGAACTGGAGACAGAGACAGTTGTGAGCTGCCACGTGGGTGCTGGGAATTGAACCCGGGTCCTCTGTAAGAGCAACAAGTACTCTTAACCACTGAGCCATCTCTCTAGCCCCCTTTACAACATTTTAAAAGAAGGTGAACTGACAGTCATAGTTAAAGTGGAAGAAAAACAAAAACCAACCACTTGGAGTGCTGGCAGAGGGGGATAGTTAGATGACAGAGCTGTCTGAATGTCCCCCATAGGCTCGTGTTTGAGCACTTGGTCCCTGGTGCTGCTGTTCGGGGAGGCGTAGGAGGTATGACCCTTGAAGAGGGAGTGTGTCGCTGGGGGCCGGCTTTGAGATTGTGGTTCAAGATGTAAGCTCTCAGCTTCCTGATGCCATGCAAGACACCAATGCACATAAAATAAAAAACTAAATTAAAAAATAATAAAATGTGTACATATGAAAAGCAAGTTAAACCTTCCTCTTAAGCTCCTGGTACCTTAGCCGACCAGTCCACCTTCCCAGAAGTGGCTTCTCTTCCTGGCTTCTGAGGCAGCCTTCCAGGGGCAATCATGGAAAGGAAAACATTTACACCCTCGCATTTTTCACTTGGATGTAGCGTGTGCTCCAGGTTTTCTTCACCCGCTCTTTTCATAGAGTGGTTTAGAAGCCTCCCATATCAGTACATCAGTCTGTGGGATTCTGTCTTACTGAAGTTAATGTAGGGCATTGTGTTTATGGCTATACCCACATTAGCTTATTGGGAGGCTTGTTTATGTATTTTCCAGCCTTTTGTTGCTATGAATAGTGCTGCAGTGGCGTACACAGGTGATATGCATCCGTAACAACGTGTATGGTGCTGAATTAGCTTTCTCTAACCGCGACAGCACACCTGAGATACTTCACTTAAAAGAGTTTGTTTTGGTTCATGAGCTCAATCCATGGTTGCTTGACATGTTGTTGTGGGCTTGGTGGTGTGTGTTGGCCTTTTGGCAGTCAAGGGAGAAAGAGAGAGAGAGAGAGAGAGAGAGAGAGAGAGAGAGAGAGAGAGAGAGAGAGAGAGAGAGAGAGGGAGGGAGAGAGACAGCAATATCTTCTTCAAAGGACTATCTTCTGGTCAGCGTCCTAAGGTTCTCCCACCCGTCATACCAAGGACCGGACCGCAGTCCTGGAACACCCGCCCACACCTTTGAAGAACTGCAGAGCAAACCCCAGCCAGGCCCTGTGGACACTGTCAAGTTCTTCTTTTTTAAACATTTATTATCTGTTTTTGTTTTCATGTGTGTGTCCATGTCTGTGTGTCCATGGAGGCAAAAGAGTGTGTTGCTGGATCCTCTGGAGCTGGAGTTTCAGGCAGTTGTAACCTTCTAGTGTGGGTGTTGGGTGTGGAACTCAGGACCTCTGCAAGAGCAATACAGGTTCTTAACTGCTGGACCCTTGCCCCAGCACTGACATGTCCACTTTCTTTTGTTGATAGGGTTTCTCTGTGTAGCCTTGGCTGTCCTGGAACTCACTCTGTAGACCCGGCTGGCTCTGAACTCACAGAGATCCGCCTGCCTCTGCCTCTCGAGGGCTGGGATTAAAGGCATGCGCCACCACTGCCCAGCTCAAACTGTATTTTTAAATCCTTACACATTTTCTTCCAATAATTATAAGGTTAAAATTTTACTTCCACATTATTTACTAATAAATAATTAACCTTGGTGTAAAATCCAGCCTTACTTGGGCTGTATAGATAATCTGTTGTAACAACACCCTCACTTCCCACTGATTTCAAACATCTTGTTTTTTAGGTGTGAATGACTCGTCCATCTATTCTGTTACATCTGTCTTTCCATGGACTAATATTGCACTCTTTCTAAAATTCATTAATCTATTCACTGGTGTGTTCTGTGTGAGTGTGTGCAAGCATGTGTATGAAAGCATGTGTGTGAAAGCCTCTGTGTGTGAGTGTGTGTGTGTGTGTGTGTGTGTGTGTGTGTGTGTTTCTACACCTATGTGCTTGCGGGGGTCAGGAGAGGGCATCAAGTATCCTCATTCATCCTCTCTGTCTGTCCCACTGAGGCAGGGTCTGTCCTTGAACCCGAGGCTCATGCCTTGCTAGGCTGGAAGCCAGCAGACCCCAGTGACCCTCCTGCCTCCACCCCACCCTGAGTTTGTGTTTCAGCATTTGAGGAGATGCAGGCTTTGTTATCTGGGTGCTGGGATCCAGACTCTGGTTCTCATAATTTGGAGCCAAAGCTCTGACAGCTGAGCCCTTTCTCAGCCCCCAACATCACACTTTGAACTCCTCCGGCTTTGTGATGTGTTCTAATCTGTGGGGTGCAGCCCCTAACAGCTGCCCCCTTTCTAGATGTTTTTGATTTTAGTAGTTGTAAATACTAGTTTACACCTAAACTTTTGACTTAGTTTAAGTTAAAAAAAATAGCTTTGGGTACTCTATCACATTAAATACATACTATATATACACAACTTGGTTAAAGATTTTTGTTTTTATGTTATTAAACCTACTTAGTCTCAAATAAATTACAAACTTCCTAGTAACATTGAAACGTTTTATTTCTGTGGATCTTGCACATCTCATGGAGAACACAGTTTATCATCAGCTGTTTTTCAGACAGGAGTATGTTTCTAGCAAGCTAGCCTCTCCTATACTGAAGACTGCTGGTCCTTTTGTATTACCTAACCATCTCACAAAATTTTCCCATTCTTAAGATAGTTTTATTGTTACTTATAATAATCCCATAAACCGGGCTAAGAAAACAGCTCAGTCCATAAGGAGCCTAAGAATCTGAGTTTAGACGTGGCCTTAAAAGCCATACGTGGCCACACACACCTGAAATCCTCACGCTGGGAGTCAGAAGCGGGAAAATCCTATCCACCTTTCTGGCAGCAAACTAATCCTGTAGCAATGAGCCCCACCGCCACCCCTGTCTCTGGCTTGCTGGTGCCACTGTGGCTGTACTCTGACCCAAGCTCCCACCGAAGTTCCCTCCATATCTTCAGGAAGTTTTATCTGGTGGGAGGAGAGGAAGGCCGGAAGCAGATGGCCACTTCTTTCAGACCACACTGAAAGCCAGTTTTAACCATTTCCTTGTCTTACATGCTGACCCCCTGCAGGCAGCTCTCACTGTTTTTGCAATCCAACGATGATTTTGTTCTTTCAGAAGCATTTATTTTATGCTCTGTATAGATCAGGCGCTGGGCTAAGTACTGAACTAATAACACGGAGCTAAGGTATGTGCCCTAGAAGACCTCCCTTCCTCCTGGCAGATGGAAGAGGAAGCCTACAGTAAAGACCCAGGAGATATTTGCTTTGATAGGGATTGAAGTCTCCCAGGGGAAGGACAGCAGCCGCAGAGTCTCGGTGTGTTAGGAAGCACATTCCACGGAAGCCTCAGCAAAGAAGGCAGAGGGGGCAGGTGATGAAGGGACGGGAGAGCCAAACACAAGAGTTCAAACGCCATCCCCAATGTGGTCGGCTGGCCTTTAAGCTTTTCAGCAAGCAGTGATACAACACTGAATTTTATAGTCTTCCTGTGGGAGTAGGTCAAAGGACAAAGGAGTCAGGGAGGCGGTGGGGGGGAGGGTTCAATGCTTGATGTTATTCTCAGTTCAGTTTGGCTCTTTAAATGATGCACTTAATTTAAAAAAAAATCTTGAACGTAAGTATTTATTGTCTGGGACGTGGGGTTAGTGACTCCCTCTGTCCAGCTTTCTTCTGTTTGTGTTACCCAATAAGATGGGAGACACAATCAATACTTTTTTGCATAGCACAGTCTGGAAGGGGCTGGAGAGATGACTCAGCAGTTAAGAGCACTGGCTGCTCTTCCAGATCTGGGTTCAGTTCTCAGCACCCACATGATGGTCCACAACCACCTATAGCTCTAGTTCCAGGAGATCCAATGGCCTCTTCTGGCCTCTGAGGGTACTGCATACATGTGATGCACAGACATACATACATACATACAGGTAAGAAAGAAGAGTCTGGAAGTAAATCCAGATGTGGGAGTGGACAGATGTGTTTGTTGTCCCTCGTAAGTCAGTTTTTTGACATTTCACTCTGTCTTTAAGGTGTATGCAGAGAGATTTCTGGCTGTTAATTTTGCATTTTCAGATAGGGAAGTTAACACTCAGAGGTTCTGCCCATTTAGAGGTCCTGTCTAGTCCTCTCTGTCCAAAGAACAGGTGCATCTGTAGTTTCCATGCGTACGTGTGTGTGTGTGTGTGTGTGTGTGTGTGTGTGTGTGTGTGTGTATCATTTCTCATGGGCCATCTACCTTGTTTTTATGAGACACAGTCTCTCTTGAATCTGGAACTCATCGATTAGGGTAGGCCGGCTGGCCTGTAGGCCCCAGGGATCTGTCAGTCTCTGCCTCCCCGGTGTTGGGATTTAGCTTTGCACCATCTGTCTGTCTTTTTATGTGGCTGCTGGAGATTGACTCAGGCGAGCACTCCCTGAGCTATCTTCCTCTCACTGTAGTTTTCAAAGTGGATGCCAGTTGGTGTGAGGTTGCTAACTGGACAGGACACTGGTTTGGGACACCAGGCTATTCTAGAACTAAGTTGGTATACTGTGATCACCCATGCTGTTGTGGCTGTGCCCGGGAACGTGCCCCTTCGGGCTTTGTCTGTTGACGAAGCCCTCTTTTAGTATAAACACTCTGTCCAAGGTAAGCACAGAAAATACTGTTTGCTGATCCTATATAAATCACGAGATGGCTTTAAAGCTTGGTAGGACAGAGGAATAGGAAAACTAGCCTCTCTTATTGGTGGTCACACACCTTTAACTCCAGCATCCAGGACACAGAGACAGGAGAGTTCTGTGAGTCTGACACTAGCTTGGGCAACATAGCAAGTTCCAGACAATCCAAGACCACAACAGTGATACCCTGTCTCAAAATAAAGAAAGAAATATTTAAAAGTAAAATTCACAGAGTGGTGGCGCACTCCTTTAACATCAGTACTCAGGAGGCAGAGGCAGACAGATCCCTGAGTTCAAGGCCAGCTTGGTCTACAGAGTCAGTTCCAGGACAGCCAGGGCTACACAGAGAAATCCTGTCTCAACAAACAAACAAACAAACAAATAAAGTAAAGTTCAAAATAGGGCTAGTGGTACAGCTTTGTGGTAGAGCAGGAGACATTGAGTTCAGTCTCTAGCATAAGCAAACAACTCAAATACTCATACCCAGGTATACACAGATACAGAACAGTGCTGGAAGCATGCCAGACATGCCCTTATGAGATAAAGATGAAAACCCAGAATCCACGGGCTGGAGATGTAGTTCAGTGGTAGGGCATTTGCCTAATATGAATGAGGTTCCGGTGTGGTGGTATTGTGTTCCCCAAAATATTGTGTACCTTAATAAACTTATCTGGGGTCAGAGACAGAACAGCCACTAGATACAGAGGCTAGAAAATGGTGGCACTCACGCCTTTAATCCTAGCATTCCAGAGACAGAAATCCCTCTGGATCTCTGTGAGTTCAAGGCCGCATTGGAAATAGCCAGGCATGGTGACCCACGCCTTTAATTCCAGAAAGCAGCCTTTAATCCCAGGGAGTGGTGGTAGAAGGCAGAAAGGTTTATAAGGCGTGAGGACCAGAAACTAGAAGCATTTGCCTGGTTAAGCATTTGCCTGGTTAAGCATTTGGCTGGTTAAGCATTTGCCTGGTTAAGCATTTGGCTGGTTAAGCTTTCAGGCTTCTAGCAGCAGTTCAGCTGAGATTCATTCTGGATGAGGACTCAGAGGCTTCCAGTCTGAGGAAACAGGATCAGCTGAGGAACTGGCGAGGTGAGATAGCTGTGGCTTGTTCTGTCTCTCTGATCTACCAGCATTGACCCCAATAAGTGGCCTTGGGTTTGATTTTATTAATAAGAACTTTTAAGACTCATATTACATTCCGGGTTCAATCAACATGTACTAGAAGGAAGAGAGCTGTAAATACAACATAGTAAGGTAATGCCATTGCTACAGTATTGACTTGAAGCAAAATAGGGAAAACTTTGAAACAGCCGAGACAAAAAGGCACGGGCAAGAACCGGTGAGTTAACGCACTTTTGGACACTGTAACCGTTTTGCACTCTGGGCCTCCTACCTCCCTAAGGATTTCCATTGGATGAATCGTCAGCTTCGTTGGGGCGTTTCCCTTCAACCTGCTAATTTGGGGGAAGCTGTTGCTTAGATGCTGTGCTGGATAGTTTTCTGTCAACTTGACACAAGCTAAAGTCATCTAAGAGGAGGGAGCCTCGATTAAGAAACTATCTCCATAAGACTGGGCTATAGGCAAGCTTGTAGGGCATTTTTAAAATTAATGATTGATGGGGGAGGGCCCAGCCCATTGTGGGTGGTGTCATCCCTGGGCTGGTGGTGGTCCTGGGTTCTATAAGAAAGCAGGTTGAGCAAGCCATGGATGAGCAAGCCAGTAAGCAGCACCCCTCTGTGGCTTCTACATCAGCTCCTGCCTCCAGGTTCCTGCCGTTTGAGTGCCTGTCCTGACTTCCTCCAATGGTGATCTGGAAGTGTAAGCCAAATAAACCCTTTCCTCCCCAACTTGCTTTTTGGTCATAGTGTTTTGTTGCAGCAACATACACCCTAACTAAAGTTGGTGCCAGCACAGGGGGACGTTTCTGTGACAGACCTGATCATGTTTTGAGGAGGATTGTGGAAGGACTTTGGAAATTTGGGCTAGAAAAGCCATCTGGTGTTGAGACTCAGCGGGATGTGCATGGATGACAAGAATGTTGAAAGCAGAGCAAGATGGCGGCCTGGCCTGTGACCTCTCAGAGGGAAGTGTAAAGACTATCAGGGCTGTTTGCTATTTTGAATTAAGAGTCTGTCATTCTGGGCAGCTGGGGCTGAAGAGTCAGCATGATTAACAAGAGACCGGCACCTCTGAAGTGCAATCTTTGTGTTACTGGGTCAATTGGTGCTGGCTGATCAGCTGGAGCTAAGAAATTAGCGGTGATTAAGAAGAGACCAGCATCACTGAGGAAAAGCCTTCTGGGAAGTGTTCCCTCAGAGTCAGCACCCAGAAGCTGTGGTCGAGAAGTGGACAAGGCTGCACCTTGTGCTGTCAGCTGAACCAGGTAGTGTCACCCAGGTGGTACTGGTTTTGAAGGCGTGAAGGAGTCATGGAGAGCAGCTGAGGGGTGAGCACCCAAGAGAGGCTACTGGTGAAAGTGAAGCCTAGTGTAGCAGAGGACTCCAGCAGTTTGGGATGATCACCACAAACAACAGCAGCAGAGGAGCCAGCTAGAACCTAGAAGACAAGCTGTGTGTGCTGCAGAGGGCAGAGCTGGAGAAGCGACCCAACTCCCCCGGAGAAGCCCAGAAGACTGAGTGAATTCCAGATAATTGGACCTTGAGTTATTACACTGTTGGAGTTTGTTTTGCTTTGATCTGATAGTGACTGTGCCCTGATTCTTCCCTCTTGAAGTGAGAAGGTATTAATTTTGATTTGTTTTGTTTTAGACAGAGTTTCTCTGTGTAACAGCCCCGACTGTCCTGGAACTCTATTTGTAGACCAGGCTGGCCTTGAACTCACAGAGATTCACCAGCCTCTGCCTCCTGAGTGCTGGGATTAAAGGTGTGCACCACCATGCCTGGCTAATTTTGATTTTCACAGGAGCCTACAGCTGAAAGACTTTGAACTTTTAAAAGAGATTTTTGGATTTATTAAAGAGATTTGATATTTTAAAGAGGCTGAACTTTTAATGTGTTTGAATTTGTAAGACTGTGAGACTTTTAAAGTTATTTATGCTTTTAATGTGAGATCTTGGGGATGAATGAGAAAGGAAAGGTTGTGGCTTTATAGTGATATGTTTTTTCTGTCCAGCTGATAAGAGGTCAATTGTGTTGGAGTTTTGTGTCAACTTGACACAAGCTGGAGTCATCTGAGAGGAAGCAACCTCAGTTAAGGAAAAAGAAAGCCACTAAGCAGCACCCCTCCATGGCCTCTGCATCAGCTCCTGCCTCCAGGTTCCAGCCCTGTCTGAGTTCCTGTCTTGACTTCCTTTGATGATGAACACTGCTGTGAAGTGTAAGCCAAGAAGACCCTTTCCTCCCTAAGTTGCTTTGGTCATGGTGTTTTGTTGCATCAATAGGAACACTAATTAAGACAGGTGTGAATCAATATAAGGGCTGCATTTCTTCCTAAGTGTTGCTAAAGTCACAGCCCAGTTTCAAGATGTTCTCAAACAGTAGGAACCATGTATGTTGTAGACGGATTTTTCTTTGGGCCACCAGCTCACAAAAAATGTCATGGAGACTTATTATTAATTATGAAAGCTTGGCCTTAGCTTAGGCTTGTTTTTAACTAGCTCTTCTAACTTAAATTAACTCATTTCTATTAATTTATGTGCTGCTGTGTGGCTTGTGGCTTTTACCTCTCCTCCTTCATATCCTGCTTCCTCTCCATCTCCTCTGGAGTCTCTCCCACACCTAGATTCATCTCCTTTCCTTCTCTCTCTGCCCGGAAGTCCCACCTAACCTCTTCCTGCCTAGCTATGGGCTATTCAGCTCTTTATTAAACCAATCAGAAGGGCCTTGGCAAAGACACATCTTCACAGTATACAAAAAAATTATTCCACAACATTACGTTAACCTAACAATTTCATATTTTCTATATACATTAAAAATTTTAACTTATTATTGGAGAGGGAGACTCTGTGTGTGTGTGTGTGTGTGTGTGTGTGTGTGTGTGTGTGTGTGTATGAGTGTACATGAGAATGCTTGCGTGAAGTGCATGCATGCCATGGTATCCATGTGGGGGTCTGAAGACAGCCTTCAGGAGTCTGCTTTCACCTTCTTCCATGTTGAGGCATACTCTCTCCTTGTTGAAACTTTATATTTTTATTCATTTTTTCCCTTAAAGTCTCAGGAAAAGAAATTATTAATAATAATTCATGAAATAATCTTGGCAAACATATCTACAGGATGAGAAGATAATGAGTATTGCTTTCAAGACAGGGACACTGTTTGGCATATCTTGGCATAAAGCAGTTGAATTTCATAAGCAACTGTTAAGATGCTGGCCAAGCACTTTGTTTGGACCATGGTTGAGAGACGCAGGGGGAAGTCTGGGAGGACTCACCTTGGGCTCCGTCATATGTGCTGTACAGTTGACATAGGAGTGGAGGTAGCCGCAGAGAAACTGGCTGGGTTGCTGCCAGCCTGATATTGGTATCCACGATGTGGCCTAACAACATGTGTTTTCATTTCTTTTAAACCTTATCTTTAGGCAGCAAAGAAGGCAATAAAAAGATGACTCCTCTCCCCACCTCCTTGAGTGGACACCAGCTGTACCCAGAGGACAGATATCCAATAAACACATTTGGGGGGTGACCCAATGAGTTTGATTGAAGCTACTAACCGGAGGATGGGTGAGAGATTATTTACTGGAGAAGCATAGGGAATTTACCAGCAGCTACACCATTGAAGAGAATGTCTCTTCTTCCCCCAGCTACCATTAACAGCCCATAGGTCCTCAGGGAGGTACAAAACAAAACATACATACAAAAAGATTTCACAAGTAATAAAGAAGGGAACCTAGAGCACGTGTAGTGTGAGCGCTCACCCACATTTTCTTAGGAACCCCTGGAAGAATAAGTGCTACTGGGAAGACAGTAGGAGGTACCTTTCTGGGTGATCTTGTAACCTTCCTGGTAGGAGGAAGTGCAATTTCCCCGCTGGATGCTGGACTACTGAAACAATGCACCCCACAGAATGGGAATTTCCCCAGGAGTGGCATGCTGGGAGAAGGAAAGGTCTCAGTGTGAGACAGAAGAGGAACTTGTCTGAGAGAGAGAGGCTTCTTGTTAGACCATCTTGTCTGGAGCTCAGAGGCTGCCCAGGGTGGGAGCACACTCTGCAGGGACTGTGCTTCTCTCTTGCCCATTATCTAAATGTAACCTCTCACCACAATGGTCTGGGGTGTGTACCACTGGACCCTCTCTTTTTCCCAGTGTGGCTTTGTTGCATGCATCTCCATACTCTGTCACTGTTTGGTCCCTTGAAGTATTAGGATTGTCCACAGCTCCAGAGAAGCTAGCTAACAAGGAGGACTCTAAGAGGGACACATAGATAGCCCAGCGAAGGAGAAATAGAGGAGGTCTACATGAGCAAACTGGGGTGGGGGTGGGGATAATGGAGGGCAAAGAATGGGGGATGAGAACATAAGGAAGTGGGAGGTTCGAACTGGAACAAGAGTAGAGTGGGAGAGCAAGGAAAGAGATACCGTGATAAATGACGACACCATGGAAATAGGAAGAGGCAGGGTGCTGGGGAAGTTCTCAGGAATCCACAAGGATGGCCCCACCTTGGACTATTGGCAATGGTCGAGAGGGTGACTGGACTGGTCTGTTCTGGTGATCGGACTAGTGAATACCCTAACTGTCATCATAGAGCCTTCATCCAGTGACTGATGGAAGCAGATGCAGAGATCCACGACTGGGTGCCAGGCTGAGCTCCAGGAATCCAATGGATGAGAGACAGGAGGGATTCTGTGGGCAGGGGACGTCGAGATCATGATGGGAAAAGGTGCAGAGATGAGCAGCCATACTAGTGGAAACCCACGGACTGTGGACTAATAGCTGTGGAGCCCCCATAGGGCTAGACTATGCCCTTTGGATACAGGAGACAGTTGTTTAGCTTGAACTGTTTGGGGGGCCCCCAGGTCAGGGGGATCGGGATCCATCCCTGGTGCATGGGCGGGATTTTTGGAGCCCAATGCCTAGGGTGTGACACCTTGCACAGCCTTGGTGCAGGGGGTAAGGGTTTCTCCCCATGGGAGACCTTGACTTGGAAAATGTGGGGATGGGCGGTGGTGGGTGAATTGGGGGGGAAGGCTGGTAGGTGGGAAGAGGGAAGGGGGGATCTGTGATCGGTATGCAAAGTGAATAGACAATTTCTTAATAAAAAAAGAAGAAAAAAAAAGTATTAGGAGTATGAAGAGCCCAGGTTTTGGCCCAGCAGCTCTGGTAACAACTTCTGTGAGTAATTTTTACAGCTTTGCTCTCTTTCATATTGTTAAATTGTTTTAAATGACCATAGGTTTTTTAAAAAAATTTTTATTTTACATGTATTGGTGTTTTGCTTATATGTGTGAGGATGCTGGATCCGCTGGAACTGGAGTTACAGACAGTTGTGAGCTGCCATGTGGGTGCTGGGAATTGAACCGGGTCCTCTGGAAGAGCAGCCAGTGCTCTTAATTGCTGAGCCATCTCTCCAACCCCATGACCATACATTTTTATTTTTTGTTATTGGACCTCAGATGAAGAGAACCATTAACTTCCTAGTTCACAGCATATTATTAACATCAGTTTCTATAAGGCCTTCACCTTGCTTTAATTTGTTTTAGTATTTTATATTCATGGATGGCTTTTAAAATTAGAACAATCTGCAGTAAAGTTTCCAGAAGGTACTTCATCAGTCACAAATCTGTAAGGATGGAAGGAATGTTGGATTGAGGGCCCTCACTGTCCAGGGCTGAATTCAGAATTGTTTACCTTCTCGCCTTGCATGAGGGCAGAGATGGGATTAGAACATCAGTTCATTTGTCCTTGGAATATTTGGTTTAGCTCCCAGCAGGATTCCATCTTCAGTCTAATGGGCTTAAAATAGTGCACCACCAAGATGTGGGGGAAAGGGATGTGGGACAGGCAGGAGAAACCTTGTTCGTCCCGACAACAAAGTATCACAAAGGAGGTGTAGTTGAATAGCAGGGATGCATCATCCACAGTTTTCAAAGTTAGAAGCCCACAAGCAAGGCAGCAATTGAGCCTCCCTCTCTCCCTCCCTCCCTCCTCTCTCCCCTTCTCTCCCTTCCTCTCCCCCCCTCCCCTCCCTTCCCCTCCCCTCCCCTCCCAGCTCAATGGCTGCAAGGGAGAATCTTGTGGCCTCTTGGTGCTGTGCTGTAGCCCCAGATTTTCCTTGTTTCTGGGTTTTCTGTCCTTGTCAGGGGCTTGCTGTGTCTGTCTCTAGGTCCAGCTTGTTATAAGGGCACTGGTCATTTCAAATCTGGGTCCAGCCCAAAACTTCAATTTTTGACTTGATCTCTGTGTAGATTCTTTCTCCAAATAAACACTTTGGTGTAGTGGGAACATGGGGGTCGCAAATACACTTGGACATCACTCCTGACCTCACCACTCACCGGTAGTGTCACATCAGGACACCATTTGTCACTCATCATCGTTTTCTCTTTGTAGAATGGAATGGGCCATTTTCTGTAAGAACTGGAGACTCTGGGCTTGTCTTTGCTTTTCCAGGTTCGCAGATGGAGATTCGCAGATAAAATCAAAGGTTTAACTTCTGTATTTAGTTTTCACTAGATTGGCACTTCTTCCAGAGGCCACCGTGCCCCACCCTTGTCCAGCTATAATTTCCAGGCCACTTTTCAGGTGATATCCACGTCAAACATTTAATAGCATTCCAACTCAGACAGCACAATTCATTGACTGATACCGGATAAGGTTGTATTGGGTGGGGAGAGAGGGTGCATCTCCCAGATATGGAGACCAACACTTCCTAATCCTGCCTCACACTGAGTTTGACCTGACGGATAATTTCTTGAGACATTCTCATAGTCGGCCAAGGTAATCCATAGATTGAGCAGGTTCCCTCCTTTACGAGCAATAAATACTAGATAGGAATTTAGTTTGTAGTGTTGTGTTGGAAAAGAAACTGGCCAATGGAGTGAGAAGCCCGGAGGTGAGGCTGGAAGCGCTGGCGGAAACTTGTGTTTGGGAAGAACCAGGTGCTAAGTTCTGTGAACCGGACACTCTCGGCCACTTCCTTTTTCTTCAGATTAATTATGTTGACTGTGTACTTACATCAACAGTGCAAATTTGATAATGTCAGCTGAAAGTACTTTTGCGGGATGCTGCAACTTTTTGATATCCTGGGCAGTCTAAAGCAAACTATTTTTCTTCCCGAATCTTAATTTACTTTAGTTTTATTATATCCCCCCACCCCCCGCCGGCCAGTGTTAAGTTAAAGAGCTGCTTTAGTGTATCAACGGTGTACTAACTGCAGGATGTTGGAAATCATTTAAAGCAAGTGTTTCCTAGGGCCACACTACATGGAGAGGAGTATTTATCCGTGTTTTTACATTTGTTTTTAAGGCTGCATCTATTGCAATTGTTGCAAACAGCGTAAGCAAAACGTTAACATAAATATGCCAAAAATCAAGTTTAGAAATCAGTCCAGTGATTTTGGTGTGCAACAGTGTATACACACACCGGTCTGTGTGTTAATGTATATACTCTTTTAGGCCATTAACGCTGTTATTTTAGAATAGGTACAAAATACAAATTGAGCCAGTGGCTGTCTACTAATTACAAAGTAGCCAGCACAGCAGACTGGGCTGTCAATGGCCCGAGAGCACACCCAGCTGTATTCAGCTAGGCGGAAGACTTAGAATGGATAAAAAGGCAGAATTCCAGTAAAGACTCGACGGTTAAGGCCAAGTGGGCAAATGAAGAATCAGGAAACCGAGGTGGCTTATGACAAGCAAGAACCAAAAAATACACCCTGGGGCAGGTCCAGGCTGGGCATTCCGATGGAGAAGCCGGGGGAACCGGCGCCCAGGAGCGTGCCCAGCCTGGAAAGTTTCTGCGCGGCCGGCGCGGCTCGGGCGCGGTCACGGTCTGATCCAGGTGGCGGCCGCGCGCCCGCAGCCGGGGCCGGGATTCCGGAGGTGAGCCGAGCGCGGGGTGGGCCGCTGCCCGAGTGGGTCGCGGCCCCCGCGGGCCGGTTCGGGTCGGTTCGGGCGAGGGGGCCGGCGACGGCGGCCTCCCGGGGCCGCGCGCGCGCGGGGTGGGCGGCCTGCCCTCCGCTTCCCTTCCCTCCCGGGCCTGCGCGGGCGGGGCTGCGGGCTCGCCGCGCGGGGGCGCGCCGCGGGGACGCGCGCCGGCCGGGCCGCAGTCGGCGTGGGAGCGGCGCGGGGGCGGGGCGAGGCGGCCGCGGGGCGGCAGGCGCTCGCTCGCGCACCGGCAGGCCACCGCCTCGCCCCCGTCCCTTCCCTTCCCTCCTCTCCCCTCCCCCGAGCGAATCACGCGCCCTCCTCTGACACTCGTAGCGGGCCCGAGCTCCGAATTTATCCTTCACGTGACCTGAGGGGGGTTGGGTGGTTGGCTGGGGGACGGAGGAGAGAGGGGAAGGAGGGAACGGAATCTGCCGTTACCCGGGCAACAGGCCCCGCCCGCCGGCTTGGGGCCGGGGGGGCGGGAGGAGGACGTCAGCACGTCAGCCGGGGTTTTGCGTTTTGATTGACAGTTGCTATAGCGACCGGGTCGGTCCGTCGCCATTTTGTTGGTTGGTTTTTTTTTAAACCCTTTCGCTTCCCGCCCGAATAATAATAAAAAGCCCCATTGGAGTGAGGCGGGGGTGGCGGCGGCAACCGCGGCGGGGGGATCCGGGGAGACTGCTGCCGTCGCTGCTGCCGATCGCGGCCCAGGTCGGGCTGAGAGAGCGGACTCCCCGAGCGGGGGTGCGGGCGCCGCCACCGCCGCCGCCGCCGCCGCCGCTTCTGCTGCTGTTCCTGCTGCTGCTGTTGGTGCCGCTGCCGCTGCCGCCGCCGCCGCCGCCGCCGCCGGCGAGCGGGCGGGACCGGTGTGAGTGTGAGGGAGCGTGTGCGAGGGCGAGTGTGCGCGCGGTGAGTGTGCGCGAGTGTCTGTGCGGGATCGGGGGCGGGCGGTCCGGGCTCTCCTGGCGGAGCCGCCGCCGCCGCCGCCGCCGCCGCCGCTCGGGCCCCGGCGCTCCTCGCTGCGCAGCTTCGGAGCGCGCGCCATTTTGTGAGATTTACAAAAATCCTCGTCGGGAAGAAGCGGCCGGCAGCGGCCGCCGCTCGGCGCCCGGCCCCGCCGTCGGCACTCGGGGGCCCGGGGACTGCGGTATTTGCCGGGGAGGGGCTGTCGCCTCCCCGGCCGCGGGCGCCCGCCGGCCCCGCCAGCCGGACGGACCCTGAGCCAGCGCGGCTGCGGCGCGGAGCCGGGACGCCGGGGGCGGAGAGAGAGAGAGAGAGAGAGGCGGCCGGGGCGGCGCTGGCTGCGGAGGCCGCGGCGGGAGGAGCGCGGCGCGGGAGCTCGAGGCTGAGGCTCACCGGAGGGAGCGGCGCGAGCGCCCCGCCATCGTCCCGGTGAGTGTCCGCCCCGCCCGCCCGCCCGCCCGGCGCGGCGCGGCGCGGCCCGGCCCTGCGCGCGGCTTCCCGGGGCCTGCGAGCTGAGCTCGCCAGGCCTCTCGCGGAGGGAGGGACCTGCCATCTTAGGAGCGGGAGGGCGGCCCGGGGCCTGCCACCGCGGGAGGGAGCCCGGGCATGGCCGGGTCCCCGAGGAAAGTTGCGGCGGGTGGGACCCGCGGCCTCGGGCCCGGCCGGCGCCAGACCTCCGCTGGCCTCCCGGGCGCAGGGGAGGAGGCTGTCTTCCTCCTCCTCTTCCTCCTCATCCTCTTCCCCCAGCTCCTCCCTCGTCCCTCCTCTCGGTCCCCACCGGCGTGCGGGGCGCCGGGGTTCTAGGCAAGGACAATGCACGGGTTAAGAAAATGGGGCTGGCTGCCGGGAGGCGAGGACGCAGGGCCGGGCCGGCGAAGGTCCGCAGCTCGCTGTCTGCAAGGCCCTGTGGGCCCGCGCCCGGGCCTGCGGACCCGGTGTGCTCGGAAGTCGGGCGGGGAGCGCGGGCGACCCTGGCCACCGGAGGGGCCGGGGTGACCTGCTTAGCTGCGGGAGGAGACACGAATTAGAATGGGTACCTGTGTATCGCCACAAAACTTCACCGGTCTATTTATAGGCACAGACCCACTCTGGCCCCAGAGGCACCCGAGTGCCTGAATATCAGCACTTAGCCAGAGGCCCCTCCCTACCCCGAAATAGTTAAAAACGGCAAAATTCGTGAGTCAGTGACTCCGACGACCTGTCTTTTGCCCAGCCCTAGATTCTGTGAATCCTGTCATCGAGGTGCAGCATCATTTGCTTCTTGGGTTCTGCCAAATTGTCAGAAAATATACCTTGTAGCAGTGTTTTCACACTCGAAGATTAGTGCCAGGCATTGTTAACTACAGTTTTATATGTTCCCTCGCTTAACCTACCAGTAGGAAATGTCACCCATTTCACAGATGAGCATACTGAGCATAGAGGAGGGCAGTGACCAGTCCAAGGTCATGCAGCCAGGACTCTGGGAGGCAGATGTCAGTTGTGACTTATGATAAGTCCCGTGTGATGACTCAGAGCTCTGACCTACAGACTGGGGGCGGGTTTTGGTGGAGGTAATTTAGGGTTGCAGAAGGGCAGTGTAGACCAGAGCCCTCTTAATGAAATTTGTCCCCCTCCCTCGAAGCAAACTAGTCAGCTTCCGAGTGGAAGACTGGAAGCCCTGGTGCATTTTGTTCTTCACATTTAGTTATAATTATAGTACAGAGCTCTTCGTGTGTGTGTGTGTGTGTGTGTGTGTGTGTGTGTGTGTGTGTATTGATAAGTCAAAAGTTTGGTGTGGAGTTATTTTGTTTTTCTTTAAATACTTTGATTTCTACTTTGACCCTTTTGGACTTCTCATATTAAATAACTATTAGGTACTTTGATTTGAGATGTCAATAATATAGTGGAATTACTTTACTTTTTGTTTCTTAAATTTCTCTTTTTAATTATTCTTAAAGAATTACATTTCCAGATAGACTGTAAATGGGAGACAGGAACTCAAATTCCACTGGTTAAGATTTCAAAGGGATAGTGGTTCAAAAAGTTTGTTTGGTTATAGACATTGGCTTTTCAGGGTACATGTCTTAAAGAACCCTGCCCTTCTGGTGCATCTACCTTGGCATGGCAGTGGTGTCTATGGTAGCTGTCCAAATAGAGTTAGACTTCAGACCTTGCCAAAAAGTGAAGAGACTTGTCAGTATCTACACCAAGTTCTCTTGTAAAAACGGCTACAGAAAGTTCCTATTTACCTTAGAGAGGCATAAGCTCAAATCATTTTAGAAGGGTCACCCCTTGTGTCTGTAAGGACACACATTTCGTATACCTGGTGGATGTTGAAGAGATTGTTTACTTTTAAAGAAATAGAATTGAATGGTAATTATTAGTAAGGTAGGAAAAGAGCTTTCTGGAGACATTTTGGTGTGTGACCTATTAAAAATTTAACCTCAACCATTACTGTGTGCTAGGGATCAATAAAATAACATTCAAGATAACACGGGTAGTCCAAAGACCCTTGGCTAGAAAATTGCCCTTGAGAGCTTGAGCTCTGTCACCTAGTTTTATTTATGGCTTCCTGTGTTTGTGACTTACAGATGGGAGTGAGGAGTGGTAAGTGCAACAATGTATTCAAGGAACTTACGTTTGCTGTGCTGTGCCTAGCTTCGAAAGTGAAGATACCTTGTTATAGACATGCCATACTGTGAACTTTGTCATGAGTGTTTACGTAACTGTACAAAGAAAGTACATGCACATTTACTCACTCACACAGAGGTGTTCTAGAGTGTATGGTTGGCATATGTCTATTACAGGAAGAAAACCTATAGAATTTTGGGTGGCAAAGAACTGTTTGTACTACATGACATGACATATAAGACTCAAGGAGGGTGGGATCATTTGTGACTTTGTTGGTACCTCTGATCAGATATGCCATTTGTCATTTCCTCTGTTACAAAGAGCTCTTACTTTGTACCTGCCAGTCAGTGCCCCTCCTCCCAGTTACTTCTCTTTTGCCTCTCCAAGAGTGAGCTTGACCTCCAAACCCACAGACACCATGAGCTTCCAGAAAGTCTCTGGTGAGAACTTGGCTCTGCACTTGGATTATTAGTCTTCATAATTTTAAGGCAGTCCTAAGCAGGAGCTTGGCACAGTCTACTTTCTGTTGAATGTCTTGGTGGGTTTTCCTCCATCTGTACTTGTCTATTTTCATTTTAGAAGCAAAATCTTGCTTGGAAATATCAGTCAGGGTCACCTGAAACTTGACAGCACATTTTACCTGTCAAAACAAGCTGTACTACCAGGATAGTAGTGTATGGATGGGGTGGTTCTGCCTTCTAAAGACTGGGACCCTGGGTTGTCCTGGCCATTTGGCAGTATTTGATGGTGAGACAGCCTGTGGTAATTCGTAACTTAATGCTTGCACAATTTGGGATTACAAAATTTAGGGGTTAAAATTGGTGTTTAATTAATTGGAAAAAAAAATAATTGAATTGTTTCAAGTTACCTAAAGTTTCTCCTTTGTTGATCTTAAATGAAGAAATCTTGAAATCTTGGTTCATGTCAACTCTGTAGTGTCAGGCTAGAGTGTAAAGTCTTGTTGGGTGTGTGAGAGGTGAATGCAGGTTACACATGACTAAAATAAAGGTTTATACTAGATAATGTAGACAAGTCTTATTTTTTAAATTCTAGTTTCATTTTGGTATATAAAAACAAAATGACGGAAATACATTGCATTTGTATAAAACAGCTATGCTTTTTAAAGTTATATTTTGGCTTTGAAATTGTCCTTTGAGAATTCTGTAATGAGTTGCAGTTCTTGGTTGAGAATGAAACCTTACATTGAACATCTAAACTTCTGTAGCTCTACCAAGACATACTTCGTGTTGACAAAAACCACATTGGATTCTTGGCAGAAGATGCCCCTTTTTTTAACAATTTTTTTGAAACTTTATATATTATTATTGTTAATAGGCTAAATTTTGACAAGATAAATATTTTTTTTTAGGAACATGTGCATATGTAATACAGTAGTCATTTTAAAAATATCTCTTGATGAGTCATTTTATCACCCAAAATTGAAATCTCATAATTGAAATGCTTTGCTTTTTGGGAGCCTACTTTTTGTTAGACCACTGACATGGAATGAAGCCAGCTTCAGAAGGTGTCATCTCTTCTTTAAGTAGCACTCCATCATCAAATAAACCCTAACTTCTTTGTTCCTTCCCTGTAGCGTAAATTCTGATTGGTCTTAATAATAAAAACTTGGAGTCAGATATTAGGGGGTGAAAGCTGAAAGATCAGAGAAGCAGAACAGTTTTTTTAAAAGTTTAAAAAACAAAACACAATTTCAATGATGAGTTAATTTTTTTTTTTTTTTATTTAGAAGTATTAATGGGATTCCTGGTTGAGGTTTAATGTCCTGGAGCACACATTTGGATAGAAGGGTGTTGAGACCGTGGCATCTCTCCCAGATCTGCGTGGTGCTTGGGTAGGAGTAGGAATTGA
The DNA here is from genome assembly GCF_949786415.1 of Peromyscus eremicus. Classification (NCBI taxonomy): domain Eukaryota; kingdom Metazoa; phylum Chordata; class Mammalia; order Rodentia; family Cricetidae; genus Peromyscus; species Peromyscus eremicus. The sequence goes on along the minus strand of NC_081428.1, from coordinate 3,839,838 downwards.
GGCTGTGTGGAGCTCTGGAGAGATCACCTGCTTTGAGATAGTGAACAAAGACTGTGCAGGCAGGACAGTCCCAGTGTCGCGTGTCCCTTGCAGGGAGTGACCTGAGGAGCAGGTCTGAGGAGCAGGTCTCAGCATCAGTTTCCTTGCCTGTGGCAGGTTGTCACAGGGCTCAGTGACCACTCCCCCGTGTCCTTTCCACACTTTCTTCTCTGTGTTAGACCTGGGACTTGACACACACTGTGCAAGCCCTCTACACCACCCCACCCTACCCCCTTAAGCCAAGCAGGACTTTCTGCTTTGTTTCACAACCTTTATTGCTGGTAGCTGTACAGTGAGTCATCAGTGATTTATATATACTTATTCATTATGTTCATTTAATGCCGGTCTCTTCCTCTCCATTAGATTGTAAGGTCCATTTGGACAGTGGTGTGTCCTTTTCTCATGTGCTATTGGTTAAATTTAGTCATGTGGCCTTAGCTGCACAGGAGGCTGGGATTTGTGGTCTTTGGTGGGTTGTTTATTTGGCTAAGAATTTGCTTCTACTATCGATGGGCACAATGAAGGAAAATTAAACATTGCTTGTTCATTTCCAAATATTTTGGAAGAAACTTCTGGAAATAAGGCAGTTTATTGAACAGTCACTGTTCAGTTATTGGTCATTAAGCTTTTGTGCTATAGTTTGCATATTTAAATACGCTGTTGGTTCTGTAATATATACATCTGTAGTCTGCTTAGAATGAATTTGTACATTTTTTGTTGTGATGGCCTGATAGCAGTTTATTGACACTATTTTCTGATAGATTGTAAATACACATTCTTTATAGTTGTGATTATATCATGTAAATAATATAGTCTAAACTTTTGGATTTACCCTTACTCTGCTCTGGACCACACTGTGTGTGTGGTCCTGCTTGTGACCACAGCAGATAGCACTAGACCAACACTGGGGTCTTGTTAGGCTTTCAGTAGTAAGAGAGGTGAATGTGAGGATGATAGCAGTGACTTAGGGTACACTCACTACTAGATGTCTCCCCCTCGGAACCCCTTCTGTGAGGAAAAGGGAAGACCTGGTCTTCCTTCCAGCTGCCAGTGGATCTAGTGGGGCCTTGGGCACTTGGTAGAGACTCCTAAGCTCGGGTATTTGTGTGTAGTTTTGGGATGACCTCTGCAGTGAACTTCCTTCAGGGCATCCTGATACATCACAGATGTCTGAAGCTCTGATGGTTGATTGATCCGCCGCCTTCCAGAGGAGGAGTGCAGAGAGCCCGGCTGTCTGAGCTGGACCAGAACTGTCTTGCACTAGCTTGAGTTCTCTTGCCTCCTCCTCATGTGTGCTTTTTGTACAGAATTGCCGGGCTACAGGGCGGGGTTTGAGGTGCATCTGTCTCAGACACTGCTCTTCACACAGGAGCTCATTCCTAGGGAATGGTCACTGTGATTTGTTTCCTTTTAGCCCAAGTTAGTCAGAGGAATATTTAAAGGTTAGAGTTGAGGTTTTTATAAGGTATGGTTCATGGCAGGACTCTGGTAGGTGGCGTTGGGGTAGATCGGTTGGTGGGAACTTGCCATGATTAGATGGAACACAAAATTACTACTTTTCCTTTATATCTGGTTGTTTATAGTTTTCACATGTTGGAATTCACTCCATTAGGTTCTCTAATTTAAAATGGAAGTAAGCTCAGAGGAATATCCTTTACCTATTTTCAGGTTAACACTATTTTTATCACTGAGGTGGCTGTCATTTTTAGAAATCAGAGGTCACTTGCACCGAGAGCCTTTTGAGATAGGGAAGGAAGAGTATGTCACCTGTACTTGTTCCTGAAGAATAATGGTGTCTATGACAGCTGTCACGTGGTGGGATTATCTCAGGCAGGTTTAGGAGCAGCTTCTCTAGGGGTTAAGGTTGGTGTCTTTCAGTCACTAGCTATGGTAACACCCCTGGGGATCATTCTACTTAGGACCTTCTGGGCTTAACTACCAGACAGAGTATCTCTTTCTTCTTAGTGTCTCTCCCGTCTGTGGAGTGTGTTAGTCTCACAACATAGCAAGCGTTTATAATGTGCAGCTCTGATCACGTAGGCAGTACAATTCTTTAAAGATAACGGGCATGTGTACTCGTTTAAAAAGTGCTGTGGAATGGTGTCACATCACCCTCGTTCTCATGGCTCTCAATAACTACTCAGTTTTTTCCTACTAGACATGTTCTGTGTATATTCATGTACAGTCACACATGCATTTCATCTAATATGGACTGTGCTGCGGAACCGTGCTAGATACACCCCCCCTTTGCTCCCTTCCCGCCCTTCCTTGGGTGGCAATGGGGATCAGACCCAGGGTATTGTGCCTACTTAGCAAGCACCCATAGTCTTGTTTTTATAGTACATAGTTCTATATGTCTGTGTATGTATGCAATGTCCTACATTTAAAATCAAAGATAAGCTAGATGGTGGTGGCACATGACTTGAATCCCAGCTCTTGGAAGGCAGAGGCAGGTGGATCTTTGTGAGTTCAAGACCAGCCTGGTCTAGAGAGTGAGTTCCAGGACAGCCAGGACTACACAGAAAAATCCTGTCTCAAAAGAAAAAAATCATAAAAGTTTTTTTATTTTTACTTAAACTTCATACTTAGAAACATTCCCTTGGGGTCCAGTCGAAGAGAGGGAAGAGGGATTCTGTGAGCAAGGAGTGTGGGGGGCGGGCGGTCAAGATCATGATTGGGAAATCCACAGAGACAACTGAACCAAGCTTGTATGAACTCATGAACTTTAGACTGACAGCTGTGGAACCTGCATGGGACTCGACTAGGCCCTCTGCATATGGGAGACAGTTGTGTAGCTGGGTCTGTTTGAGAGGCCCCTGGCAGTGGGATCAGGATGGATCCCTGGTGAATGAGTCCATTTGGAACTCATTACCTATGGTCAGACGCCTTGCTCAGCCTTGAGGCAGGGAGAGGGCCTTGGTCCTACCTCAATTAAATGTACCAGGCTTTGCTGACTCCCCATGGGAGGCCTTAGCCTTTGGGAGGAGGGGATGGGAGGTGGGTTGGGAGGGGAGGCTGAGGGGGAGTAGGAGGAGAGATGAGAGGGGGATCTATGGTTGGTATATAAAATGAATAAATTTTTTTTTTAAATAAAAAAAAATTCCCTTGTTAACTGACAGTGCCCTCTCTGTCTCTCTCTCTTTGTCTCTCTGTCTCTCTGTCTCTGTCTGTCTGTCTGTCTCTCTGTGTTGTGTATATGCTTGAGTGTGTGACTGAACACTGACTGAGCCTAGGGCATCACCTGTTGTAGGCCAGTGCTCTACCGCTTCCCCATATCATCAGTCCTTCAGCTTACCTGAGGTTGGGACTCACTGTGCCTTGGAGTCACTCTGTCCCAGGCAGTCCTTGAGCTCAGAGCCTCCTGCTTCAGTCTTTGGAGTAGCTGGGATTACAGACCTGTATCACCTGGCCTGGCTTTGTTTATCTATTTTGGTGACAGGCTCTCTGTAGTACAGACTGGTATGGAATTCACTATGCATCTCACACTGACTTCAAACTCAGCAATCCTCCTGCCTCATTCAGTTGCTGGGATTATAGGAATGTGCTACTTCACATGACTTTCGTGAATGTGATTTTCTTTTCTAAATTGTTTTTGTTTGTTTTGATGACAAGGTCTCTCTGTGTATGTCTGGCTGTCCTGGAACTTGCTGTGTAGATCAGGCTGGCCTTGAACTTACAGAAATCTGCCTACCTGTCTTGGAGTGTTAGGATTAAAGTGTGTGCCACCATGCTAGCCTCTTTAAAATTTTAAAAAAGATTCATTTTCTTAATTTTTTTTGTTTTTTCGAGACAGGGTTTCTCTGTGTACCTTTGTGCCTTTCCTCGAACTCACTCTGTAGACCAGGCTGGCCTTGAACTCACAGAGATCTGCCTGCCTCTGTCTCCGGAGTGCTGGGATTAAAGGCGTGCGCCACCACTGCCCAGCTTCGTTTTTTAAATGTTTATTTATGACTATGTGTATGTGTGTCTGTATGAGTATATGCCGTGTGTGTAAGTGCCCTCGGGTGCCAGAAGAGGGTGTTGGGTTCCCTAGAGCTTACAGGCAGGTATGAGCCCCTCCACTTGGGTACTGGGAACTGAACTGGGACCCTCTGGAAGAGCAGTATGAACTTAAGCATGAAGCCATCTTTCTAGCCTCTCCCCCTCTCCTCCCTCCCTCCTTTCTTTCTTTCCATTTCTTTCTTGATAGGCTCTCATGTAGCCCAGACTATCTTGACCTCCTTGTCTTCTTGTCTCAACCTCTGGAATGCTGTTACAAGCATATGTCATGTCCACTTTATACCGTACTAGGGTTCAAACCCAGGGATCCATGGGTTATAGGCAAGTACTCTACTAATTGAGATACATCCCAGCCCTTCCTTGTTAGGTTTTTTTTTTTTTTTTTTGATTGGGAACTATTTCATTTTATGTATATTCTTTGGTTTATTTAGCTTTCATGAAGGGACATTAAAATTGTTTTTATACTCAGTTTTAAACAATGCTGCTCTAGTACACTTAACTGATACATATAGTTGTACTCTAAGCGTTTGCTGTAGAGTACTATTTATAAGGGAAACTATGTGCCAACTATAGGCATATTTGAATGTATATCACCAAATTGTCTTCTAAAATATCCTACCAGTTTATGTGTTTACAATCAGTGTCTCAAGAGTGCATTTCCCTGATTCTTGTTTTGTTTTGTTTTGCTTTTGTTTCTCTGCTTTTTTGTTTTTCGAGACAGGATGTCTCTGTGTAGCCCTGGCTGTCCTGGAACTTGCTCTGTAGACCAGGCTGGCCTCGGACTCACAGAGATCTGTCTGCGCCACCACTGCTGGCCAAGGCATATGTTTTTAAATAAGAAGGTATTCACTCTTCGTTAGATACATAGTTAAAGATAGTTAATTATTTTCTAGTTTTCCTTTATCTTGTTGAATAACTGATGTTTTGATAAATTGTAAAAGTCTAAAAAAGGGACTTCTTTTTCAATTGAGAAAATGTCTGCATGTCCTCTGTATGAGATGTAAGTGGTGGTTGCTGTTGATTGCAAAGATGAATAGATGTGTATTCATGGAAAGCCAAGAGCAAGCAAGACCACTTAGATATACATTCGAGGAAAAGGGAGTAGGCGAGGCTGGTGGCTGAGGCGTTGCCATATGAAGAGCTGGTGGGAGCGCCGGCAGGTGAGGTAGTTGTGGGGACTTGAGCAAGGTTCTGGACAGTAGGTGTCCTGGTAGAACAAGTATATGGCTTTGGAGAGGAGAGGGGAGGGGAGAGTTACAGAAGGAGACTCTGGAGGAGTGAGCGAGAGTTGTGGCAGGGGAGGAGGGAGTGAGTGTCAGGAAGGTTGATGGACAGATGAGTTTCTGGGTTCGGACAAGAGTGTGGCCAAGGCTCTGGAAGCAGAGAGCAGGGGACTGGGAGGGTCAGGTAGGGAGGATTACAGAGGTCCTAAGAGTAGACTGCTTGTGTGACAGTTGAGACCCCTTCTGCTGAGGATTGGAAGGCACCAAGAACAGAATTACTAATGTAGTTTGTGTCTTCTGTGATGGTAGGTGAGAACAGTTTGCAGTACCACTAAGTCATGAGAGGGAAGGTGGGGTGGTGGGAGAAAGATTTCAAAACGGTGACTCTGGGAAGGAGAAAGTGGTGTCATGGTTTACGGTTGGGAATGTAGCGTAGGAGAGCATGTGAGCGTACAGTTTGTACCAGGTATCTTAGTATTTTCCTATAAACCTCATGTTCTGTTCATTGTACGTGTATCTTAATTAGAGGACTGATTATCTAAAAAGCCTGTTCTTGTGTGGTGATACAACTATTTTTTTTATAATTGATTTATTTTTATTTTATGTGTATTAGTGTTTTGCCTGTGTGTATGTCTGTGTGAGGATCCCCTGGAACTGGAGTTACAGACAGTTGTGAGCTGCCATGTGGGTGCTGGGAATTGAACCTGGGACCTCTGGAAGAATGGTTAGTGCTCTTAACTGCTAAGCCATCTCTCCAGCCCCGAACTGTTGATTTTTAAGGCAGGATCTCACTATGTATGCATATATATGTACACACACACACACACACACACACACACACACACACACACACACACGGCTCGCCTGTAACTCACTATGTAGACCAGGCAGGCCTTGAACTCACTGAAATCCTTCCTCTGCCCGAGTCCTGGGATTAAAGGTGTGCACCCCCATGCTGGCCAGCATCAGAGTGTCATCTGTGGAGTGGAGCCTGGAAATCAGCTCTAAAACAAGAGCCACTGCTGTCTTTGCCATTGTGGAAATATGTTCTGGTGGGAAACATCTTTTACAGTTCCCGGGGTAGGTTTAAAAATACAATAGATATAAAATTAAATTCTCATTAAAGGGACATAGGATCTGTGATTTGATGATTTAAAAAAATATTTTTGAAGGTCCAAAGTTATCTTAGAGTCCTTTTGACAGTTACTTTAGAGCTAAACTCTTTAGTGTAAGTAGGGCTGTAGTCTTTGACTAATGCTGTCTGCTGAAAAGTGTTGTTATTGGGCCATTTTTTTCTTGAAAACGGTTGCCATCACTATGGTGACTTTTGCTTTATCTTTATATCAAACATTTATTATTGATGGATAATTCCTTTTGTGATAGGAAAGTTTGTGAAAGTTCTTCAAAATAGCAAGGGTAAGAAAATGAATAGGATCTCATTGAGTATACTGTGACTTTTGTACACTTCCTTTACGGTGATTCTATAGGACAGTTTAAAACGTTGGTAAGTGTAGGTGAGGTCACCTAGGATGGCCGGAGTTTCTCAGCAGTGTCACAGGCATGCAGAGGGAAGGAAGGGAAGCTTTAGGGTTCATGGCAGATAGTTTGGAAAAGGGCTGTTTGCTGAATAAGTGAAAAATGGAGCCGAATAAAGGATGCAGGCCTGTTGAGAAGGTTCGGGGTAGAAGTTCTGTTAAAGGCCAGCACTGTCTAGAGAAGCAACAATTCTCCGTCATTAAGAAACAAAAGAAAATTTGTGGCAGAGGTTGAGGTACACATCCTGTGGAAGCCAGAGGTCAGCCTCTGGTGAGGTTCCTCAGGGTCCTCCCACCTCTACTTTTGAGATAGTGTCTTCTCCCCCAGCTAGAATTCCCTGATGAGGCTAGTCTGGCTGGTGCAGTCCCTAGGGATCTGCCTGTCTCTGCCTCTATAGTGTGTGTCACCACACCCTCGTGCTCACATGGTGCTAGGGTCAAACTCAGGTCCTTATGCCTGCACACCTGTGATTTTACCTCAGGAGGGTGAGGCGGGGCATCCAGAAGGGCTGGAGGCTGGCCTGGGTTACTCAGCGAGGTCTGAAACAAAGTAAAAACCAAAACCAAAACTCCCCCAAAACAAAGACCCCCCCCCCCAAAAAAAAAACAAACAAAACCAAAACCCAACTTCCTTAATGGTGTTGTGACTTTTAGGGTAAAGGCCAAAGGCGTCATAGGACCCATGTCCTTCTTGCCTAAATGACTTGTCCTAGGTGACTGACTCATGCCTCAGCTCTGTCTGCATCATGTGACTCTGACTTAACTGCATCTTTTCACTGCTGCTTCTTGGTCTGGAGTTTACCCTGTTTCGGTAACTTGTTTCCTCCTTCAATTTTAGCTGAGACAGCACTTTGTTGGGGAAGGCACAGCGCCTCACCAAGTTAGTCTTAGTTTATAAAATCTCAAGTCTGTCTAGCCTTTGTTCATAACACTTATTAAAATTAGTTAGTTTTTTAGTGCCTATTTGATTACTCCTCTGTAGACATTAACCATGTTTTACCCTTAGTATTTGGCAGTCTTAGGCATTCCAGGTACCTAGTACGGTATAAGCACTAAATAAACATGGGTTATCAATAAACTTCTTAGATTTTTTTTCTTTAGTCCTAAGGACAAAGAATTACAGCAGGGCATATTTGCATTTGGAATAAAGAGCAGGACAGGGAATTTGGGAGCCTACAAAAGGAAGAGATGAGGTCTTTTAGAGATGAATAAAACTGGAATCAGGGTGTGGTAGCACACTTATACCAGTTTTTAGGCAGGACTGTGGTAAGTTAAAGCTTCATAGCAAATTCTGGGCCACAGGGTGAGACCTTCCTTAGAACAAATGCCACAAGTAAGATTGGAGAGCTTGCCGCACGCCTTTAATCCCAGCACTCGGGAGGCAGAGGCAGGCGGATCTCTGTGAGTTCAGGACCAGCCTGGGCTACCAAGTGAGTTCCAGGAAAGGCGCAAAGCTACACAGAGAAACCCTGTCTCGAAAAACAAAACAAAACAAAACAAAACAAAACAAAAAAAAAAGAGATTGGAGAACTCTATGTGCTATGCATAGGAGAAAGAAAATGACTTATTTGTAGATTAATGTTTATAAGTGCCTACTTTATGTTGGGGCAAAATACGAGTATGAGGAGTGGAAAGATGGTACCTTGTATATTAGAGGAATAGCGCATTTTAGTAGTTTATTGAAGTCCATACAACTCTTAGTGGCTCTTTGGAGCAGTTTTATTGGGTGAGAGAGACAAGGTCTTGCCAAGTGGTCCAGGCTGGGTCGGACTCACTGCACTCCCGCCTCAGCCTCCAGAGACGCACACTACCTGTCCTCCTAGGGAGTTTAAAGTCACTGAGAAAAATCGGCCTGATGCTGCTCTCATCTGTTACTCCTAGCCAACCGAGTGACGTCCATCCAGCTGGAGTTTCGATCCAGCGTTGTAGCAGTTCTCATGTGCACGTTTAAAATAAGTCTAGCTTTGAGAAGTGACAGAGGTGAAGACAGGAGTCTGCATGCCTTTGGCTTGAATTTCCACCTTCAATTGTAAGAGAGAGGGAGAGTTTATTGCATGGAGAGGTTTTCAAAAGTGAATCTTGTGCCCGTAGTTAGAACTAGTGAAACTGTCAGTCTTGCGAGTGCAACAGTTGTTGGTAAGCTTATGAGGACAACATTTAAAAAACGTTTTTCAGCGCAATTGCACAACTTCTCAGTGACTGGTTTCCAAGTAATAGTACCAAGGTAAAATATAACTTGAACCTCCAAATCGTTTGCCATTTGAGACAGCTGTCTGTCTATGTAGCTCAGGCCGGCCTTGATCTGAGGATGGGAACACAGGCTTATGTCACCACTCTAGTCTGTGAGATGATGGTGATGACGATGATGATGATGATGATTTACAAGAAGGGCTCAGGTAAACCCGAGTCTCCCGTGTTGGGAAGTAAGGGACTATTTAATAGTAACAGTGACCGCTATTAGTCCGTTCCCTGCATTATGCAAGCTGTTGGACAGATAGATATTCATTAGCTATTGACCCTGGTCAGCAGCCTTACAAAGTAGCAAATAGGATCTGTATTTTATAAGTTAAACAAGTAGGATTCAGGGAATTCAATTTGCTTTATATTACTCTTAGTAGGTCCACATGCTACTACCAGATAAGCCCAGTTCAGCATTTTGAAGGAAGGGGACCAACCTGCAGCCATTGACCTAAGAATCAGATAAACTTGGTGACCTAGAGCTCTGGGGTCAGTTCATCACTCATCCCCCCCCTCCCCCCGGGTTTCTCTGTGTAGCCCTGACTGTCCTGGCTCTCGTTCTGTAGACCAGGCTGGCCTCTAACTCAGAGATCCGCCTGCCTCTGCCTCCCGAGTGCTGGGATTAAAGGCGTGGGCCACCACTGCCAGCAAGTTAAGCACTTTTCTTTTCTTTTTTTAGACAGGGTTTCTCTGTGTAGTTTTTGGTGCCTGTCCTGGATCTCGCTCTGTAGTCCAGGCTGGCCTCGAACTCTGTAGTCTGGCTCTGCCTCCCGAGTGCTGGGATTAAAGGCGTGCCACCGCTACCTGGCAGTTAATCACTCTTCACAGCTTTCTGGTTGGAGAGTTCTTCTCTCGATGAACAAGTGTTGCTGGGAAGTGACTCTGCTTTCTTTGTCTATGCAGTTAGAATGCAGTCATACCACTGGTCTCCATCCTGCCTGTGCTGGCTGCCTCAGGGGAGTCAGGCGCAGTGCATGGTTTGTATTCAGAGGCAGCAGCGACAGATTCTAGTTGTAGCATTTAGTTTCTGTTTTCAATGGTGTCAGGACAAGTGGCAGTGGTTGACTCTAGTGTCTTCATCAGACTGGATCTGTGGTTTGCATCTGGTCGATGTGTCTATGTCCCTGTACCTGTACAGGGTTTTCTTTCTTTCTTTCTTTCTTTCTTTCTTTCTTTCTTTCTTTCTTTCTTTCTTTCTTTCTTTTTTTAATTATTTATTTTTATTTGCATTGGTGCTTTGCCTGCATGTATGTCTTTGTGAAGGTGTCAGATCTTGGAGTTACAGACAGTTGTCAGCTGTCATGTGGTTGCTGGGAATTGAACCCATGTCTCTGGAAGAGCAGTCAGTGCTCTTAACCGCTGAGCCATCTCTCCAGCCCCCAGGGTTTTCTTTTAGTTACTTTCATGCTAGCCCAAAGTCAGAGTTAGTTCCTAAGGAACCCTATACTTAGACCGTGCTCAGTAGGTAAGCCCGTCCTAGGGAGGTGGGTCTCCTGGGGCAGGCTCACCTGCCTCTGGGTCAGAATGAGCTAATGATGAGTTCAGTGTAGAGTAAGGAAGAGTAAGGAAGAGGCTTCTGAGCAGTTTGCTGCTGATTGAGTTTGCTGAATTTGAGTGCCTGTTCTAGTCAGGATACTTCAGATGGGGATACAGGAACAACGTGGTACACCTCTCCACAGAGCCCGTGTTTTATAGCAGGAGACAAAGTGGGTAGGAAAGTAACTGATACAATTGCAGAAGGGAAGCCGGGGTGATATCACAGAGAGTGAATGGGTCCCTGTCTGTAGAAGTTACACCCTGGAACACATTTAGTTTAAACTGAAATGACAAGGAGTCATGACTTCTGTCTTTGACTGTGAGATAGCATTCTAAATGTTATTTCCTACCACACACATTTAAAATGTTTTTCAGTTATTGAACAACATATGTAGCACAGGAAGCCACTGGACAGAACTTGGGATCCTTGACAAAAGGGAAGTGAGTGAGGTCCAGCTCCATCTGGAGGCTGTTTCTAGACCTCAGTGTGTGTGTGTGTGTGTGTGTGTGTGTGTGTGTGTGTGTGTGTGTGTGTGACGATGTCCTCGCCTCAGCAGGGTGACCACACTGCATCCAGGAAGAGGCTGGAGCTGCTGAGGACTGTGGGCTTCTGCTTTGAGGAGCAGTGCTCTGGAGAGGAGGAGGAACAGATAGAGCTCTACTGGTTAGTGCTCCCCTTACCTGAGCAAGTACCTGTCTGCAGTATAGCATGCAGGTTTCATAAGGAATGCCTTGTGGGGAAATTGTAGGGGGAGCAATTAATTCCCAGAGCCTACAGAGGGCTGAGAATTGAGAATTACCTAAGTACTTCATATTCAGAGTGGAAAGATGTCACCAAAAGCAGTGTTTATCAAGACCCCGGAAGAACTAAAGGAGTCCTAGAGTAAGAGATCAGACTGTAACTGTGTAAACTGTCTGGCACCCAGCTAAAGTTCTGTGACTTTCAGGGACTCAATTGAAACGAATCTGAAATTGTACACAGATGTTAAAATTAATGCACAAGGACATTAAACAGTTAGAAAGGAGACACACAGAAGGTATACAGGAGGTGCAGGTTAGTGCAGTAAGAACTGTAAAAGGTGACATGAAAATGCAGGGTATAGCAGAGAGGAGTGAGCAGGAGTGTGGGGGAGACTTGGAGACTGACGTGCAGAGTTAGCGGACTTGTTACCGTGCTCTTGTACAATGCAGCCTTCCATTACAGTTTCATGTTGACATCTTGTTACGTGAGTCTTGCTTAAGAATCACTGTAGTCAGGCATGGTGCCCTTCCAGTACTCCAGGCAGAGGCAGGTGGATCTTTGAGTTTGAGGCCAGCCTGGTCTATAGCCAGTTTTAGGCCAGTGAAGGCTACATGGGGAGACCATGTCTCAAAAAACACCCCCCAAAACAACAAAATAATTGTGGCCTGCTGTGATAGGCCACAGCAGAGTAAAAAGGACCGCTGTAGCTTTGAGGGCAGCCTTGGTGTAAGTGGGGAGTTCCAGGTTAGCCAGGGCTACAGAATGAGATCCTGTTTAGAAAAAGTAATTGTAGCTGCAGCCTGAAGTTGATTTACTTGATACACATAACAGCTGAAAATAAGTCTCCCAGTAGAGTGGCAGGGATGGCCAAACATTATTGCTGTGTGACAGTGTCCTCACAGAGTCAGCAGTGCGAAGCCCGGGAACATTACCTCAGTGTCTATGAGTCAGGTGTCTGGGCGCATCTTAGCTGGGTCCTCTGTCCTGGAGTCTTAAAAAGCTGTTAGATTTGATTGGGGAGAGGTCTCTAGTAAAAGGACACTGCTGCAGGCAAGATGAAGACGGGCAACTTGGGTATCTGTCTGAAATTCCTGCCACATAGCTCTCTCCAACTTGGTTATTTACTTTCTCAGGCAGTTGACTGTCATATCCTAACCCTGGAAATGACATCTAGGTTACCTTTGTTGTATTTTCTTGGATGAAGGTGACACTCAGGGAGAAAGAGATACACAGTGGGTGAACACTGAGCTAGTGTCGTGGGAACCAGCATCAGGTCTGTCACCAGTAGTGTGGTGAAGTGGTAAAAGCACATCTGTGTTTCTGGTCTTCAGTTTTGGCTTTGAATGTCAGCCCTGTCTTCCCCCAGCCATATGCAGAGCTCTGGTCTTGAGTTCTGGGTCTAAGGATATCAGCTTCTGCTCTGTGTAATTGTGAAGCGGAAGTGGATGCAGATGAGCAGGAACGCATCTTCAGATCTCAGCTGTCATGGTCAGAGTCTTTCCTGGCTCATTGTTGATGGCACCTGGCCTCTCTCTCTGTTGGGTTTTAAAGCACCCCGAGCTTGTTCTTTCCTTACTTCCTGCCCACTCTCCGACTTTTCTGGCTCCGTGCGTTTGTGGGTTGGTTCGCTCTTGTCGGGCTGGTGCTGAAGGCCTGCTGTACTGTGCGTGGAGTTCTACTCTCAGTGTTGGCTGGTGAATTGTAAGGTGATGTCAGTGCAGTCTTTCTTTGAGAGGACACTTATTGCTACTGTACGGTGTTCTGGGTTCTAGGGAGGTCAGGCTGAGATGAGAGCAGTGTGTCCTCTTTCTAAAGGGGATTAGATACTAACGACTTGTAAACACTTACTATCTGGCCTTTCCATTCTCCCATCTGTAGTCACTGTCTTTCTGTTTAAAAAATGGTATCACTGTCTTTTTGTAGTAGTTTTTATTTAACACTTTTCTTTTCTTCTTCTCTCATCCATTACATTCTGACCAGTTTCCCTCCCTCACTTCTCCCAGTCCTTTCCCCTACTGTAGTTTTAAAAAAGCCTTTAATGGATTTTAGTTGAGAGTTACTTCACTGCAGATTTGTAAGCAGGCAGAGGTGAGTGTGTGGGTCATTCGTGTGTTGAGTGTGCTTGCTGAAGCTTTGGTCCTCAGGTTTGGTTTGCTCTGTGTGTGTGTGTGTGTGTGTGTGTGTGTGTGTGTGTGTGTGTGTGTGATGGTTCTTGTGTCATCCTTTTTCTGTTCCACCCACAATGTACTGTTTCCTGGAGTCTGTAGTCTTCCATGGTTCTTAGTACCATGGAATGAAAACCAAATTTATTAGCAAGTATTCGGAGTCTGTTTGTACCTGACTCTAGTTCATCTTTGCAGGTCGTTTTCTGGACTCCTGCCTGCTCCTTTCTTGCTGTAGCTGTTCTGGATTGTGGTTTTCTTTCCTCTGCTCTTTGCTCTCCCTTGAGCATGTTGTCTGCGCTCTTTTACATTGCCTGTGGATCATACATAGAGCTGGCATGCATCACAGATGCTTCTAACATTGAGCAAACAAATGTTACGTTGTCTAATATAATGTCACTCAAACTTGTTGTTGCTCATTATCATTTCCAAATGTTATATTATCTCATTTAATTGCAGGGCAGCTCTGCAAACCATTATTCATCTTTCATAAATGCTGTTGAGCAAGTTGCCCAAAGTTGCATAGCTGTGGATGTGAAAGTTAGACTTTACAGGTGTCTGTGTGCCTCTTTTAGGCTTAATTTTAGCTGGCTCAGGTGTAGAATAAAGCAGAAAATCATGTCCTTTGGAACCAGCATTAAAATGCTTCTATTTCAATCCTAATGGAGTGGGTGTGAGGGAAGCCTCTGTAGCTGTAGTTACTCATTTAGACCCCATCTCATGTGAGTACATGTATTTATAAAGTGATTAGTTGTATTTGGGGCCTTTCTCAGTCCATGTGTGCTGCTGTGACAACACTTACTCAGATTGGGCACATTATAAATACTCCATGTCACACAGTTAGTTACTGGGTCACCAGCAGAGTCACTGGTGAAGGCTTACCCACTCCTCCATGCAATGTTTGTCTGGCTCTGCCCTCACATGGCAGGCAGAGGGCAGGTAGGTTATCCATACCCAAACAACTTGGCACTTTCCAACAAGCCCCATCTCGTTCTTTTAGTTTTAAACAAACAAAAACAAACAACAAACAAATTCTGTGTGTCTCTCTGTGTGTATGTGTGAGTACAGATGCCTGTGGATTCCAGAAGTGGGGATTAGGTCTCCTGGAGCTAGAATTACAGGTGGTTGTGAACCACCTGATAGGGGTGCTGGGACAAACCCAGGTCCTCTGGAAGAGCAACTGAGACATTGCTCCAGTTCAGTCCCCAACTCTTTTTTTTTTTTTTTTTAAATTATGTATACATTATTCTGCCTGCATGTATGCTTGCCCACCAGAAGAGGGCACCAGATCTTATTATAGATGGTTGTGGGCCACCATGTGGTTCCTGGGAATTGAACTCAGGTCCTCTGGAAGAGCAGCCAGTGCTCTTAACCTCTGAACCATCTCTCCAGCCCTCAATCCCCAGCTCTTAGTGCTGTCAGGTTCTAACAAACATTTTGGAGGAGACACCACTCTTCAGAGATAGTGCATGCTGCTGCAGTGCAGTGGGACAGACTGGCTGAGAGGACAGATGTAGTCACAGCATTGCGGGCTGAGAAATGAAGGTAAAGTACTAACAGGTTCACTGCTGTTGTGGCCTCTGCTTCCCAGCGCCAACTTGAACATAGCGTCAGACAGAGGGATGCAGGACTGTCTCTCCCTGCCGCTGCCTGTCTGTGTCTTTAATAATCTGGAGGGGGGGTCTCTGCCTTTCTTCTCTCTCAACATTAGGTGTTTGGTTCACATTCCAAGGATCTGTTGACATGCTGAATGGAGTGTGAGGAGGCAGGATTCACAGCCTGCTTGTCAATTCAAGAAGACATTTCAGAGAGAGAATGTTACTGCAAAACATTTTACAAACAGGTTCACTGTAATTTTCCCCATATTTGTTGGTTTAGAAAAATGTCAAGGGTACTTGCTGCCGCCTAACAAACTTCGTGGTGGCATAAGCCACAGTACTGATTGTCTGCTTCATTCCAGTTTGGGCAGGATTATTTCCGTTCTACATGGTGTCTGTAGTCACCCTACCATCCAAGTTGACTCAGCCTTCGCTTGTCTGGTGTCTCTGTCATCTTCCATATTGCCTTTTCCCTCTCTGCCTGGACTTTCTCACAGGGTTAGTCTTGGGTAGTTGGGCTTTCCAGAGGTGCTGGAGTTGGAACTGTCAGGCCACGTTGGAGTTTATTTCTGGAACCATGCCACTTTCCCATATTCTCTCGTCATGGGGCAGGTCAGTCTCAGGGAGGGGACTGTACAAGTTAGGGCTACTGCAAGAGTGGTTGATTGGAGCCCATGGACACTCTCTGACATAACAGAAGGTGACACTTTGTGTTGGCCTATTCAATTATTTCTGTATACAAGGACATAATTGTATCAGCTGTTAGCTATAAGTACATTGAAATAACTATATAATTAATGTAATTTCAAATTCAATTAAATTCTATATTTTTAATTTTGATAGATTTCATAAGCACAGATTTGGGGCTAAGGCAGAGGTGATCATGAGTACTTTAATGGACTTCTCAGCTCTAACTTACATGTCAAAGCACCACATTATGAGATAAAAGCCAGGCTGTGTAGTTTGTCAAATAAACCACCTCTTGGGTCATGTTACAATCCATAAAACACCTCAAGTATTCCCACAGTGAGCTCTGACTGTTTTTTGTACAGGGAAAGAAGGGCTGGACAGCCTTAGACTCTCTGTAATTAAAACTCAAACCTGCACATTCTCCAGCTTCTAAATAGTGAGCCAAGAAGACCCAGGAGACTCTCTCTCAAGAGACAGGTTCCTGCCCAACATGTTCCTCAGCCATGGCTATCTCTTCTAGGGAGTAAGGTCAGTTCTGTGTCTGCTCTTACACAGTGGTGGAGGAGAGGGTAGAAGACTGGGCCCCTTGCCCAGGTCCTGCAGGAAAAAGGATGGGATGTATTGACATTTGCTTGTTGACTTCTTTCTTTGTTTGAGCTGGACACAGATAAAAATGCTTCCCTGGGATTTGGTGGGTGCTAGAGGACAGGTATGGCAGAAATAGAAGAGTGATGTTTAACCCATTATCTTTTATAATTTTACAGTCTAGTTTGTAGCATGACGTTGAGGGTGGAGGGAAGGAACAGATAATTAAGAGCTGTGTCTGATGTTCTTGCTTCTTCCTGCCGTGCTCTCCAGTCTTCCCTGGCCCGCCAGTAGCCGTGTGTAGGCTTAGAGAATCTGGTAGGTAATCTTCTAAGCAGTTTCCAGTATCCGGAATTCTGTTATCAGATTTTGTTCCACATTAGAGGTGTCCTGTGAAGGGAGTTAGTTGCACCAGGCATTTAAACCGTAGTGTATTAGGGCCAATGGCCATGCTGCTCTAGCAGATACTTGAAGGCCTGGGCTAGTCTCAAGGCGGGGGTGGCGGGCTGCCTCATTTGTTCATTCATCTTTTAAAAGTGTTCTGCTTTCATTTGTTGGGAAGATGGTCTGTGCAGGAGAGCACAGGATTGGGAACTGTTCATTGTGTCCTGAGCTCTGAAAGTGGTACTTGTCATAGTCTGTTTAAATTCTGTTTATGGGCAGTAAGACATATGGTCATATCACCTGACTAGAGGATGGGAATCACTTTAACAGTAAAGTGATTGGCCATTGAAGTCAAACTAGGTGGCCAGGATCTCTGTATTTTCACAGAATATTTTTTTGGAGAACTTCTTGCCTTTTTTTTTTTTTTTTAAGATCTCGTTATTTATTTATTTTATGTGTGTATCAGTGTTTTGCCTGCGTGCGTATATGTATGTGCCTGATGCCTGTAAAGGTTAGAAGAAGGCATTGGATCCCCTGGAACTGGAATTATGGATGGATGTGGGTGCTGGGGACTGAACCCATGTCCTCTGCAGATGCTCTTACCTGCTGAGCCATCTCTCCAGCACTGCCTCCTCCTCTTCCTTTTCAGTCAGTCATGTGTTTACACAGGTAAATTATTTTGACAGGTAGTGCGTAAAAATGCTAAGGGTGGTGTGGTGAAAGATACTTGAAGTTCCTTAAAACTGTGTAACTCACCCAGCCTGATGATTTGTCTCACCCGTGAAGAGTTGTTGCAGCCTTCTGTGTCCTCAGGTACGCATTCAGTCTCTTTGCAGTGGAGGTCCTCCTCCCGTGAGCCAGCCCAGAAAACCTTCCTGAGTATCATCCAGGCTCTTGGACTCTGGGTTCTTACCATAAATTTCCAATTTGGCCACGTGTCACGATTGCCTAGGGATCTTGTTCAGGCTGTAGGCTCAGGCTGTGCCCTCAGGAGATTGTGATGGTTCTGTCTCAGAATCTGAATTTTTAACAAGCAGGCCCTCAGGGTGATTTCGATGGAGCTGTCAGTGTTGGAACCACTTCCGTAGACAGTTGGTGTGTCGTTTTCTCTTACAAAAGTGCTTCAGTTCCTCATGGACTGAGAGAACATGAATGGGCTGTACTTGGAGTTGTTTGGTAGACTGAATAGTAGCATCAAAGTGTTGGGTGCTTTGTAAATGGGGTGTCTTCTGTGTGTTAGGGTGGTGTGCACAGAGGTGAGAGGTCACTCTTGGAGAAATCAAAGGGAGCCACAGGCAGGAAGAGCAGGACTCCGAAGGTGTTAGCTGCTTCTTGGTTTAACTGCTATTGAGACCAAATCGTGACTAGATATTTGTACTTTTGTTTTTGCATCGTTCTTGGAATTATAGGTGACAGCCCTAAGGTAATACATCTTGAGTGTGGTCTGCATGGAAGACTCTGAGCTTTGCACTTTGGCAAGGCCTAGTTGAGTAAGATGTTTCCTGTCCCTAAGAAAGTTGGAGTCTACTAGAGGAGACTTAGAAATTATGATACCACTCTTTTTGGTTTTTCGAGACAGGGTTTCTCTGTGTAGCTTTGCACCTCTCCTGGAACTCACTTGGTAGCCCAGGCTGGCCTCGAACTCACAGAGATCTGCCTGGCTCTGCCTCCCGAGTGCTGGGATTAAAGGCGTGCGCCACCACCGCCCGGCTGATACCACTCTTAAAAACTGCTTTCTCCTGTAGTCAGAAGGAGCGTGTGTGAAGCGTCTTTATGTCAAGAGCATCCCTTGCAGCAGCAGGAACAGTAGTCTGTCAGGAGGTAGGAGAGCCCTGTGCTGTGCTGTGGAGCACTGACCAGGAGCCAGCAGGTGAGAGAATGATGGGAAACTCTCGGAGCTCACTTCCTGAGGCAAAGGCAAGAGCACTGAGGTTGGGATGCAGAGTATGCCACCCTTGTTGGAGCCGTCCTGGGCGCAGAAAGAGCAGGAGCTTTTAGTGAACAGAGTACAGGATTTTGAAAACCTGAAAGCAGTTTAATTGTGGCACCAAATCTGGATTGTTTGTAGGGATTTAAAATAAATAGCTTTTCTTGGGGGAGACAGCTGTCTAAGTCTGAGCTAGCTTCCTTGTCAGTGAATTGGGTTGGGTTTGGTTTTGACAGAGACAGGATGGCTGCTGACCCATTAGGACATGAGGGATAGAGAGGTCTGTGGGCTCATGATCAAGCTGTAAGGCACAAGCAGGGGAAGAACAGTGCGAGGAGCATTTGGTAGTAAAGAGTTCACAGGAGACAGTTTGCCTTCATGCTGCTGAGGCTTTGCTTAGCATTCTCCCACTGGCTGTAATAGAATATGTGAGAACTTCTTGACTGATACTGTTCAGGATGGTGAGACTAGTGTTGGACTTGGCTGAGCACAGTGGTGGTAGAGTTTATACATGTCTTCATAAAGCTGGCTCACTAGAAAGTACTCTGGAAACCATTCCAAATGAGGTGGACATTAAGTGCAGCTTTCCATTAAGAACATAAAGCACTCAGGAGCGCTGATGCAGGCTGGAGCATCTTGTAGGAGGCATTTCTAGAGTGAGTATATTGTATGAAGATTGAAATGTTTTTCTTTGCTCCTAGTATTAGCTTCCTGTGGCTGCTGTAAAGACTTACATGAAAACTTCATGACTGAAAACAACATAGATGTGTCCTGATACCTCTGGAGCTCAGCAGTCCAGTGGCAACCACTACACTGTCATCCCGGAGGCCACAGGGCTGGGCTGTGTTTCCTTGGGAAGCTGTGGGAGAGAATGTTGTCTTCCTTGACCTTCTGAATATCTAGCTGTTGGCGGCTAGCCAGCATTCCTTGACTTGTAGCCGCAGCACGCTGTCTTCTGTGGTCACAGTACTTCCTTTCTGCCCATGTCACGTCTCCTTCTTCTTCTGTCTTAAGGAACACATATGACGGCGATTAGGGTTCACCTGTGATAATTGAGGATGGTGCCCTTTCTTAAGTAAGACCGGTTACCCACATCTACAAGAGCCATTTCCCAAATAAACTACAATTTCTAGTTTCCAGAGATCATGATGTAAATATCCTTGGAGATACTCTTGTAAATGATTTGGGAGAGTAGGAAGAGCGCTTTTGAAATAGTAACTTTTTTGATAATGTATCTTGTAACTTTTCAGTGTTAGCTTGATGATCCGGATTGGAATCCACACTGGGAGGCCGTTCTCAATCTTAAGATGTCATTTCTAGCACTGAGCTGACCAAGCTTCTTTTCTATTAAGGATGGAAGTTAATGCTTTTAGAGCTAGCTGCCTGAAGCTGCCTGAACATTTTATACAAGGTATATTTAGGGAAATGTTACAAATGCTGGAACCTATTTAGGAGTCTTAGAGTTTGAATGACTTGAGAGCTTGTAGAGAGTAGTGAGGAGTATACGATCACACTTTTCCTGAAGACTTGTGCTTGAGTTGAAGGCGAAAATAGGTTGTTATCATTGAGTTTTATGTTTGGTTTTGCTTTTTGAGACAGGGTTTCTCTGTGTAGCTCTGGCTGTCCTGGAACTCTCTGTGTGGCCAGGCTGTCCTTGAACTCACAAATCCACCTGCCTCTGCCTCCTGAGTGCTGGATTAAAGGTGTGCACACCACTGCCAAGTATTCTCATTTGCTCTTTTTTTTTTCTCAAAGATTTATTTTTTTTATTATGTATACAGTGTTCTGCCTGTGTGCCAGAAGAGGGCACCAGATCTTATTACAGATGGTTGTGAGGCACCATGTGGTTGCTGGGAATTGAACTCAGGACCTCTGGAAGAACAGCCAGTGCTCTTAACCGCTGAGCCATCTCTCCAGCCCCTCTCATTTGCTCTTGTGCTATATTTTATGTAGTTAATTTTGGCATAGGCTAATAGCTTATTCTAAGTAAGGTATAAATATACATTCAGTGATGTTAAAAGATATACATACTTGAAAGCTGAGTGTAGTAGTGGTGGGGATATACTCCTGTAATCCAGCACTCTGGAGGCTGAGGCAGGAGGATTGGCTTCTAGAAGTTCAAGGACACCCTGGGCTACCTAGTAGGTTCTAGGCAGCCAGAGTAGAGAATGACACCCTTTCTCAAAACATGTAACAACAAAAAGAGATGGACACACATGAAATGGAAGGTGCCAGAGGAGGGCTTTGCTGTTACATGCACATCATTTATCCGGCATCTTACCTAAGGCATGTTTGAAGTTCTCTTTTCAGATCCGTTAATTCTAGTTTCTTAAGCTAGTGACCTACCAATGAGGTCCATGTCCAGCTTCTAAACTTGCAATGTGCTTAGTTGTTCTCTGCCTTGGCTTTGGGATGGAGATGTGTGGAGTATTGTGTGTGATTGCTGAGCTTTTGCAGGTTCTCTGGGTCTTGAAGGTGGTCACACCTGCTCTTTAATGTTTAGAGCCAGAACTTTTCCAAGTCCTATTTTATACAGTACTCCTTCTCCAGTGTAGGGCTCTTGGTTCTGGTGGGTCTTTCCCCCGCCCTTCCTCATGTCAGCCCTGTCCTGGTGCTCACATCTGGATCTCTAACCCCCCTCCCCCCTCCCTTCCTCATGTCCCCTGTCCTGGTGCTCACACCTGGATCTCTACCCCCCCCACCCCCCCACCCCGCCCCGCCCTTCCTCATGTCCCCTGTCCTGGTGCTCACATCTGGATCTCTGTCCCCTGCCCTTCCTCATGTCCCCTGTCCTGGTGCTTGCTCCTGGTTGTTTTGCACACTAAAACTTCAGCTTACGATCCTGCTGGGGTTTGCATTTGACCTGTGTTATTAAAGAACTCACACTTACTTTTTTGGAACTACCAGTTGTTTCTTAAGGAAATTAATGGGAGAAAAATCATTTATGAAAATGTATCCATTGATTCTCTGTTTCTTAATGTAGATTTGAATTTCCATGTAGTTCCTTTTTCTTTAAACTGAAGAACATTCTTTTTTCTTTTTTTAAAGATTTATTTTATGTGTATGAGTGTTTTGGCTGCATGTGTATGTGTACCATGTATGTTCCTCATGTCCACAAAGGTCAGAACAAGGTGTCAGATTCCCCTGGAACTAGAGTTGTGGATGGTTGTGAGCCACTGTAGGTGCTGAGAATCAAATCTAGGTCCTCTTCAAGAGCAACCTGTGCTCTTCCCTGCTGAGCATCTCTGCAGCCCTGCAGAGCATTGGTAACATTTCTTAGAGTGCAGGTAGGTTGGCATAGATGTTTGTAGTTCTTAGAAAGTTGTCTCTGCCGGTCGCTTTGTTTCCCTGTTTGGATGTGAAGGTCCCCGTGCTGTTTGGTTGTCAGTGAGCTGTGTGCTTGGGAGGGCTCTGACCATGGGCAGTGCTGCTCACTCTGCTCACTCCTCTGCACGTGTTGGCTTCCCCGGCTCTTCGTCTCTGGTTTTGAACTGTATAGGCATGAGTATTGCTATCTGCTGAGAATCGTCTGCCTCTGTATTTCTTTGGTTTCATTTTATGTGTGTGTTTCACAGCTTTGGATGCTCCTTGGGCCTCTGAGGCCTCATTCTGCCCTGAATGTATGTGTGTGTGTGTGTGTGTGTGTGTGTGTGTGTGTGAGAGAGAGAGAGAGAGAGAGAGAGAGAGAGAATCTTCAGTGATGTTCAATGATGTTGAATCTATCTAGTACATTTTCTGATTATGGTTTTAATTTTTCTATTGAAGTACCCTATCTAGTCACACATTAAAAGTTGTCATGGTTTAGCTGGATGTTGTGATACTTGCCTTTAATCCCAGAACTCTATAGAGGTAGAGAGATAGAAGGATTTCTATGAGTTTGGTGCCAGCCTGGTCTACACAGTGAGTTGTAGGCCAGCCAAGGCTACATAGTGAGACCCTGTCTTGAAACAGCAAAAAGCAAAACAAACCACTACCATCAACAAAAATCATGTTTTCCTTTAACTTTTTGAATATAATTTCTTCTGTTTCTTTGAGTGTATAAATCTAGCAGTGGTCACGCTGACATGGGTCTTCTCCTGATCTGTTGATCCCCTTTCCATTGGCTGTGGGCCACATTTTTTGGCTCTAGCTTGTTTTTTTTTTTTTTTTTTCTTTTGGTTTTTCAAGACAGTGTGTGTGTGTGTGTGTGTGTGTGTGTGTGTGTGTGTGTGTGTGTGTGTATAACAGCTCTGGTGCATGCTACCACTGCCCAGCTTGTTCCAGTTCTTTTTCTATATTACATTTAAAGATTATTTCAAACAGTATGTTTTGATCATGTTCTTTCCTCTCCCCATGTCCTTCAAGATCCTCTCTACCTTCCTACACACCCATCTCTCTCTCAAAAAAAAAAAAAAAAACACAAAAATTCAAAACAATCCCCTCCCCCCCTCGCCCCCAGCAAAACAAAACACACCAAGACAGAAAGCGCTCAGTCATAACCACAACCACAAACAACACAGAAAGCCATGGAGTCAGTTACTCCTGAGCATCAGGTCTGCTCTGGACTGTGGCTCATAAACCCAGTGTCACTGCGTTGGAGAACATAGATTTTTCTTCCTCCACTTAAAAGTAGCTTCTTGATTAGAGGTAGAACTTTGTGCCCACTTGTCCTCTGTGCTGGGACTTTTATCTGGATGGTATTTGTTCAAGCCTTGTACATGCTATCACAGTCTCTCTGAATTCATATGTGTATCAGTCCAATTGTGTCTGGAAAGGCTTCCTTGGCTTTATCCACCCCTCTGGCTCTTAACAATGTTTCTGCCCTCTCATCTACAGAGTTTCCTCAACTTTGAGAGGAGTTTCGTATAGACATCCCATTTAATGCTGAATGTTCCCAGGTTTCTGACTGTCTGCACATTGTCCCGTTGTGGGTTTCTGTGTTATCATTTACTGTAAGACATTGTTGGTGTGATGATGGTTAAACAATGCAGTAAATTATGGGTATGGCAGTGTGTCACGAGGGATGATTGTATTGCTGTGCTTATTTAGTAGAATAGTAGTATATTTCTCCAGGGCGCATGACCTGTCTAGTGTTTTGTTCTTGGCCTCATTAACAGTGTCAAGTCTGTGTTTCATGGAATGGAATGGAATGGGCCTTAAATCCAATCAGAAAGTGGTTGGTTGTTCCCGTAACATTTGTTGCTACTGTTACATCAATGTATCTTGGAGCAGGTTGCTGTTCTTGTAGGTAGGTGAGATTCGTGATTACTTTTCTCCTCCAGTAGCATGTATAGTTCCTTCTAGCACTATTTATAATAGTCAGAAGAGGTGAAGATGCTTCTAGTTGGGCACCAGCTTGATTTCTCCATGTTCAGTGACATAAATAGTGGTGCCTTCCCCAGTAAGGCCTCACTCTGATATTGTGGAGGGTAACCAAAAGCATTGGCAGTAGCTTGTAATGTTTGGAGTGGGGCCTGTGAGACCCCTTTGGCCAAAGATTTGACAAGATGTAACCCATACCCTGTACTGGGGGTTTTACATGGTAGCATATGATGTTGACTTGGGGCTGTGTCTTTCCTTGTTAAATGGTAACTCTATTTAAGTTTCTTTTATATATTTTAGGAAGCTTCTACAGTAGTAGGCTTTCATAGGGCTTTTCAAATGGCCTTTAGTGTTAGTTGTCCCTCCCCATATTCCCTCCTTTATCCCCCTCTCCCACCCTTATTTAGTTCCACTATTCTATTGTATATGAATTGCTAAACAGTCTTATTAAGTAAAAACTCGGAGCCAGAAATTGGGGTTAAAGCCTGAGAGAGATCAGAGGAATAGGAAAAGCCACAGCTAACCTCACCTCACCAACTCCGCAGCTTCCAAAAGCAAGCTACTTCCTGTCTAACTCACACCTATATACCTTTCTGTTCTGTTCTCTCATTTGCTCTCTCAGCCTAGCTACATCACTTCCTCTTTCTGCCCAGCTCTGTCACTTCGTGTCTATCTGTACAGACCTCCAGACCTCTATGGTTAGTGCTGGGATTAAAGGCATACATCATCATACCTGGTTCTGTTCCGAGTGTGGCCTTGAACTCACAGAGATCCAGACAGATCCCTGCCTCCCAAGTGATAGGATTAAAGGCATGTGCTACCATTGCCTGGCTTCTATGTTACTATAGTGTCTGGCTCTGTCCTCTGATACTCAGGAAAAAACAGTATACTGGGGGACACACTCCATCACCACATGCTAGTTTCCCTTATCTTTTTAGGACGTTATACTTTATTTCCTGTGCCTTGGAAGATCATCTCCTTCCTGTGGGCCCCTTACTGCGTTACTTTCCCTTTGTGGATATTCTAAATGAAAACATATATCTAAAGCTTAAATGCTAACATCCACATAAGAGAGAAAACATGTAATGTTTGTCTTTACTCCATCCATTTACCTGCAAATTTCAGAATTTTAGTTTTCCTAACAGCTGAGTAATATTCCAATGTGTAAATGCACTGTTTCATTATTCATTCATCAGTTGATGGACATCTAGGCTGTTTTCAGTTTCTGCCTGTTATGAATAGAGTAGCGATGAAAATGGATGAGCAAGTATCTCTGTAGTAAGATGTAGTCTTCATTGTATATGTCTAAGAGTGATGGAGCTGGATTTTGTGGTAGATCAGTTTCCATAGTGGCTATACCAATTTGCACTTCCACCAGCAATGAGTAAGTGTTCCCTTTTCTCTACATCCTTGCCAGCATCTGCTGTCATTTTTAAAATTAATCTTGGCTACTTTGACTGAGGTAAGATGAAATCTCAAAGTAGTTTTAATTTTCATTTCCCTCATGGCTAAGGATGTTGAACAATTCTTTAGGTGTTTCTCAACCATTAACGTTTGATCTTTTGAGAACACTCGATTCTATACTCCATATTTTAATTGGATTGTTTGTTTTTTTTGGTGGTCAGGTTTCTTTCTTTGTGTATTCTAGATACTAACCCTCTGTCAGATGTATAATTGGTAAAGATTCCCTCCCCCCATTCTGTGTTGATTCAGATTCCTAGATTCAGGCTTTCAGAATAGTTTTGCTCTTACTGTAAGACCATTTGCAGAGAGTATAAAATGTGAGGGCAGGAAATAGGCTCAGTAGAAGAGACTACTTTTTCCTAAGACTGCTGTTCTGACTGGGTCACACACTAGGCAGATTAAGCATCCACAATCAGAAAACTGATACTAAAAAAGCTTCAAAATCTGAAAATTTCTGACTTTGAGAGCTGACATAATACCACAAGTCTAATGCTTTACTGTGTACAAACTTTAGTTTTGAGCATAGAATTATAAAGAAAAAAATTGTCACCTTTAGGTTCTGTTTATAAAGTACATTAAAAGTGTAAAGGAATGCCATCTTTAGACTTTGGTCCCTAAGCTATCTCATGTGCACATATTCCAAAATCTGTTGGAATCACTTCTAGTTGCAAGCGTAGTTGAGCAGGGATACTACACTGCTTTAGTGATACAGGCCTCAGACAGGTCAGGAATGTGGCCAGGGAAATGCCCTGGTCCTAAGCTCTGCAGGTGAGGGACTGCCGTCCATGAACAGCTACTCCCTTATTAGATTCCTTCCTTCTGTTGTGCCTGCGCTCCTTCCTATAGCTTGCATACCAGTTGCAGCCAAGTCTGACTCCTAGGGACCATGTGCCCTGCACTTTGATGCCATGTGTAATTATTTGGAGACTCATAGTTGCTATTCCTTCAGTCTTTGATTGTGCTGACTGATCAGCTTAGCACTTCAAGATTCCCAGCTTATTGTTCAAGTTTTGAATCTTCTTACCAACCCCCCTCTTCCCTCCCAGGATGTTTCTGTGTAGCCCTGGCTGTCCTAGAACTCGCTCTGTAGACCAGGCTGGCCTTGAACTCACAGATCCACCTGCCTCTGCCTCCTGAGTGCTGGGATTAAAGGCGTGCGCCACCGCTGCCCAGCACCAATTCTTGTGTGTGGATCAAGAGTGAGGATTTGGTCTTGGGAAGCTTTGTAAAGACTGAAAACTCAGGTCTCATCTGCCAAGTCTTGGAAAGCTCACTTTTGATAGACCCTTTCTGTCAGTCTAGAAAGTTTCGTTCCTGTATTGTTTCAGTCCGTGCTCTTCGTCTATCTTGTCTTCAGCATGGCTTGACATCATAGTGTCGTGTCATCCCTGTCCCGACCCACCCCCACCCCATTTTTCACTTTGTTCCCCAAAGTCCATGGAGGGGGCTGTCATGCCAGGAAATGTCATTCTGTATCTGGTGCTTGACTCACATTTGTTGAGGAACTGAGTGATGAGTGAAAGTTTACAGTGTCACGACCGGATTGACTTTAGGATGCTGTTTGTCTTTTCTCTGTGTGAAGTTGTTTCTCGGGGGTCAGGAGGTGCACATGTAGTAGGGTTGTTGAAGTGTGTACCCCGTATCCCTCCCACTTCTTCCCTTCTGCTGGGTCGGCGCCCTGGTCCCACTGCTCTGATTAGAAGTATTGCTGTCAGTCTTGGGCTATACCCCTGTGAATGTGCCTGAAGCAAAGTAGTGCCAGGCCTGGTTGTACTTAGGTGGGAGGAGACACGCTGTTAGAGCTTTCTGGGTAGTATCCTGGTGAAGGCTTGTCTCCTGTTATGCATGTATTCATACATACTTACGTGAAGCAGAGTGGTTTGACTATTCAGTCAAAATGATGATCTTGCTTTTAAAACATTGGTTTCATAAGCCTTTTCAATGTTTGTCTTCCCTGCCTTACCATGCCCCTTTCTAGTCATTCATTCATTCATTCACACGGTTTCTTTTTATAGCCCTGGCTGTCCTAGAACTCACTACATAGACTAGACTGGCATTGGCTCAAAGAGATCCACCTGCCTCTGCCTCCCATGTTCTGGGGGTTAAAGGTGTTCAGTACCATGTCCAGCAAAGGATTGATTTGAATGTCAGAATTAACCACCACCCCCCAGCTCTAAATCTGATAATTCAGCATTACTGTATAATTAATCTTTATTGAATAGGACTATTGTGCTATTCTGTATTGAGAAGGTATGAAGATGAAAATGAAATGTGATTTTGTGTAATGATAAGAGAGTGTGAGGGCTGGAGATGTAGCTCATTTGGGAGTGTGCTTGCCTAACATTCACAGAGCCCTGGGGTGGATCCCCAGTGATGAATAAACCAGATGTGGCACACATCTGTAATCTCAGCACTCAGGACTGTAGAGGCAGGAGAATCCAAAAAAGGTCGTCATCCCCTCATAGGTTCAGGGCTAGCCTGGGGTACATGAGGCTGAAGACAACAAAAGAGATCTTCAGTGCCCTGCACCAGGAGTGGTGAGAGAATTGTCATCAGGAGTGCTAGTGGAGTTTTCCTGAGGGTGACCTTAACACTAGGGTGTGCACACTAAGGTGACCTCAGCTGCCTCACACTTCTGAAAGGGAGTTTTCTCTTAGCTCCCTCAACTTGACGTTCAATATTTTTGTAACGAAAATGTATGCTTTTAAATAAGTCACCGAAATCAAAGCTTTAAGTAGGTAAATTTTTGTTAGTGATTAAAAATGACACCTCATGGAAAATAGTTTCCTAAGCAGTTTTTGCCAGAAGAGGAACCACCACCCCCACCTCGAGGGATTTTGTTTAGTTTTGGTGTTTGTAAGCTCTTCGTAAAATGTCACTGAGTTGTCAAGTTGTTCTTGTAGCTCTTTTTGTCTAGGAGGTCACTTGTTTTTGTAGTTTGAGAATTGTACTCTCACCACACACACAAACGCACATATATACGTATACACGCTAGTGTATCACCACACACACAAACGCACATATATACGTATACACGCTAGTGTATCACCACACACACAAACACCACATATACATATACGTACTAGTGTATATATGTATATGTATATATATTACATTTCTTTGTGTGTGTGCAGCATGTGTATAAGTGAGCACTTTTCTGGAAGTTAGAGGGCAACTAATAGAAGTCCATTATCTCCTTATCTACTAAACCATCTTGTCAGCCCCCAAATACCTTTTAGAAAAGATGGTTGCTACTTAAAAGAAATTATTTCCAAGCTTTCTGAGTGCTAGTTGTTTATCTAGAGTAGCTAATTATAGAACAGTAAATCTCTTGGAAAACACTAGGTTTTGTGCTGTTTGTATAAGAATGAGCTACAGACCCGAGACGTAGTAGCTGCATCCATTCCCCGTCAGCTCATCGTAACTATTAACAACTCCCTTCCTTGTTTCTACGAAGTAAACCCGTGGAGATGGCTTTGGAGGCAAATGGATTAATAACCATGGTTTTCTGTTCTCTGCTGTTTCTGTTCAGCTGTGGTTGCTGAAGCTGAACTTCTGGAAGGTGAGGTGAGCAGGCTTTTCCTGTTAACTCAGAGAAGGGTGTTAGGTAATCATGGGATACAAATTTCTATGTCAGCTAGGTGTGGTGGCACACACTTTATACCCAGCATTCACAGAGGCAGGGGATCTCTGTGAGTTTGAGGCCAGCCTGATCTACAAAGAGAGTTTCAGAACGTCTAGGGCCGTTACACAGAGAAACCCTGTCTTGAAAACAGCAACAGCACCAAAAAAGATTTTCCATGTGTAGGCAGTCATGTCTTTAGGAATGTGGTGGACGCTTTGAAGGAAAAAGTGCTGGTGGTGTACTTGAATGGTCTTGGCAATCAGAAGTGGATAAGAAAGACTTATGGAACATTCAGAGCAAAAGAGGTGGTATTTGAGGAATAAGGGTGTTGGTCCATTGTGACTTAATTGTAGATTTGGAAGTGGGAAGTAGAAGACAAGACTGAAAACGTGAAGGTAAAAGTAATGTGAATTAGTACAGTTGATTCTTGAACAGCATTGCTGTGAGCTGTGCGATTGAGATTGATCAACAAACAGAAAATGCTTGGTGATGACCTGAATAGCTTAGATTTCTTAAAACGATGAAAACGAAGAAAAAAACAAAACTAGAGGAAGGTTAGGTATGAGCCCTTTCTCATGTACAGTTTTATCTCCTTCAGGTCATACAGTTGTAAGAATGTAATTATTTCACATTGTTTGTAACATAGAGGGTACCATAATCTGCCATAATTTCTTTGTGGTGAGCACAAATAAATTTCTAATTTTATTTTGAATGGCCAGCTCTTTCATAAACAGCCCCTACTTTCTGTGGTGAAATGAGTTCCTAGGAGCAGATTGAAGGCAGAACACAGTGGGGCTGTGGCCTGGCTCATCAGTCACTGCTTGTCACCTAGTGTGAAGACCTGCCTTTGGACTCTAGCACCACTGGCGCGAACACACACACACACACACACACACACACACACACACACACACCATACACACAGATAAACAAAATGTGGGTCAGTGCTACACCTTGAGGAGTGTGGTGAACTTACTTTTGACAGTATTTGTGTGCACTGTGTACACATCAGAGATCATGTATTGAGAATAAAGCATGAGGTTTGAGCACAGAATTAATTGAGACTTGAGTGATTGAGAGTATTGATGTTGACTTGGAAATGGAGCTGAAGCATGAAGCCTGTCTCTAAAGAGGGTTTTGTAGTTTGTATAGCTTAAGCAAAGAAAGAACAAACCCAAACCAAGAAATACAAGCAGTTGGAATTTATATTGGCACAGAGGAGTTCAGGAGATGATTTATGACTAAGGGTTGGGAGTTAGTAGGATAGTTTATCACGAATTACTCTTTGAAATGGATAAATTTCCAGTGCCTTTAGGAATATTTTTTCTGCTTAAGGAGAGGGAGTGATAATTATGATGCTGCTGAAAGTTTTTTTCCCCCAGACCTTCTTTCCTTTCTTATTTTACTATTTTTCATCTATTATAGATCAGCTGGCTTTATATGGAGACTTGAGAGTGACAGTCATACTATGTTTGAAGTTTTGACTGAAGGCCATCTTAAAACAAGAAAGCAAACTCCATTTTACAAGTGGAGGGTGTCATGCCTGGGAGCAGTGCCTGTGCTACAGGACTGAACCAGGTCCCTGAAATGGAATGTTTAAATTAGTTGAGGCTAGTGGAATTGGAAGCATAGACTTGGTGACATTAATAAGTGACTGTGTTAGGATTATGACAGTACCACCTCATTTCCACAAAAGTTCCATTGATAGTAAAATTATAGGTGAAAGCTTTAAAGTATAAGATTTTGTTTTGTCAGAAGACAAAAATTAAAAATTCATTTTTGACAACAGAAAGTGGAGAGGGTTCTCTTTGGAGGCGGCTGTGTTTGTATATATCATGCTGGTTCTTAGATAGTTCGTTTTAAATAGACAGATAGCACCTGCATATGCTTTAGAGTTCCCTTTCCCCTCAACTTCCCCTCTCCCCACATTCCAGTCTTGTCATTCCAGTGTTCAGTCTGTTCACTGGATGTCTGGGAGACCAAGCAGCACTTTTCACCCAGTGGTGGATGTTACTGTGCTGAGTGTACAACAGTCCCTGGAACACGATGATAGGTAATGCTTATTCAGAAGCTGGATGTGGGAGTTGAAGATGAATAGATACTAGGTAAAGAAGCAACAAAGTTTAGCTTGGGGAAGGGCTCAGTGCAGAAGGAGGGAAATACATCTAATATGTGAGACATGATGGCTGTCAGTTACAGAAGGTTAAATCTGGATGGGAAGTCATTTGTTATTGAAAATACATGTATGTAGCAGCCATATGCATGATGAACCTGGAAAAGTAATAGGGTAGCCCCCCATCTCAGCTTTGCGCAGAAGGAATCTGGAGTGTGTCTGGTGTCCAAATCCACTATGTAACCCTGCTCTTTGCGGGGGGGGGGGGGGGGATAAAGCAGGAAGATCAGGCTACAGAGTGACTTCAGGGTCCTCCTGGGCAACTCAGTGAGACCCTGTACCAACAGAAAATTTAAAGAAAATAAAAAGAGGCCTGGGATTACAGTCATAGCTCAACAATGGATGAATGTCTGCCTAATGTGCAGGAGGCTGGAGGGTCGGTCCTGGGGATCACAGAAACAGAGTTTGAATGATCCCTTGTTTCTTGAATCAGAATCTCTGATGTGCATCATGGAGTTTGGTTTGAAGAACCACTTGTAGTGTTGACACGCCATCATGCCCAGGAGCTACGTCATTCTAGAGATCATTGTTACTGCCTCCAGTAAAGGACGGACCCGGGTCAGAGTGATGAAAACGGGCATGGAGAGAAGAGTGGAAAGGCAATGGGATAGCTTGCAACAGTTCAAGAATTTTATGTACATTATGTATGTACTTGAGTGTATGTATGTGTGTCACGTGTGTGCAGGAGCCCATGGAGATCAGAAGACGTGTTGCATACTCTGAAACTGGAGTTTCAGGTGGTTGTGAGCTGCCATGTGGGTACTGGGAACTGAACTTAGGTGCTCTGCAACAACTGCAAATGCCCTTAACCACTGAGCTGTTAATACAACCCCTGACAGTCAAAAAATTTATGGTCTTCATTAAAATTGTTTACAGTAGATGGAGTCGTGGTATAGCTGCCTTTAAAATAGCTGGTAGAAGCCACACTTGGTAGCACATACTTGTAATCACAACACTGGGAGGCTGAGGCAGGAAGAGTGCTACAAGTTTTAGGCCAGCCTGTGTTACACAGTGAGTTTGAGGTCTTCCACACCAAACACATGCACACACTCAGGAAGTAAAGATGTCATCAGTGACTGGTGAAGGCCGTGAGAACATGGCAGTGCTGGGACTAGAGATGCAGACCCCCACATGTGGGTTTGGGCACAGAGAGCTGGGGAAGTGGAAGTCCAGCAGCCTGCAGGCCTGACACCAGGTCACAAGCAGGAAACGCAATTCAGACATTCCTTTTGGTGGGAAAGTTGTGTAGTGGAGCGAATGGAGGAGAGAGGTCAGGGAGATAATCACCCGAGCTTAGGACTGAGGGGGAAGAGAATCAAGACTGTCAGAGAACACTAGTAGGGTTTCTGAAAGTACAAACACAGGCTTGAATCACATGGAAGGAAGGGAGGAGGGGGGTGTTAGAACAGGAGCTTCTGCTCCAGGAGTCCCAGGAGCTAGACTAAGCTAGACCATGTAGCCGGAAGTTTCTCTGGTCCTGCCGGCCCTGCTGTCAGAGCAGATTTCTCCCACTTGTGTTCCCAGCTGCTTGGTCCCAAGTAAACACATGGAGGCTTGTGGGCTTGACCACCAAGGTACACAGAGGTGTCTCCAAGCCACGAAGCATTATTATTATAAACTGTATTATTATAAACTGTATGGCTTTGGGTCAGGCTTCTTGTTAGCTAGCTCTTATAACTTAACTCAACGCAAGTTTTTAAAACATTTTAAATGCCATATTCTGTAGGTCTTTGAAGTGTTTAAAGATTACCTACCTAGTTGAAATACACCTATGTATACCCAGAAAACTTAATTAACATGATTATAAGTTTGATTATCATAAATGACTAATTATTTTGTATTTTTAATTATATATTACAATTTTAAATGAGTTACATAAATGTACCGTAAGCAAGAATAGAAATACACACATATATATATATATAGTATAACAAAATTAACTTTAAATTTGTATCAATAAACCAAAATCCATAGCAATGTAAAACATTTCAAACAAGTTGTTGCTCTTTAAAAGTAGATTCAATAGTCTACCGTTTTATCCTATCATATCTATATCCCCTTTTCTTCTTTAGAGATTGCATTTATAATCAACCCCCTTTCAATAAAACCAAACACTTATAAACATTATTTTGGGAATTTGGGTATAGCTGTTCATACTACTTCTTGCTAGTGGGGGTGCTGGCAATCTTAGGGGATCCTGAGAAAATGAAGAATTATAGTTAAATCTTGCCTTTCAGGGCGTCTTGGTTGATCAAACCATATTAGCCTGGAAGCAATCCACAGGTTCTCCTCCTTTGTGGAAACAAAAGCAGATCTCTTTTCTAAAGAAACGTATCCTTAGACCCAATTTTTGAAGTCAAGATACCTTTAAAATATACATTGGTTTAACCGAGTAGCCCCTACAATCAAATGTCTCTCTCCAGTTAAAAATCCCAAAGACAACACAACCCAGACTGTGTAATTTCCAATCTTTATGTGGCTTAACTTTTATATTACTTTTACTGTCTCTTTAAAGACTTTATTTTTTAAAACTGTTTCTTTGTATAACTGCATATACTCCTTTTCCTCTCTCTTCCAAGCCTACGTACATTTTTACACACGCTGTAAACCATTTAGAGTGTTGTTCCATCTGAATCTGTCTTACTGTGAATCTATAATCCTTCTCTGACCAGGAGAGGTTGTAAACTGCTAAGCTACGTGGCTAGGACCAATGTAGCAGCCTTGACTTCTGACTCTGCCCACCTCAGCTTCCCAACACGGCAGAAGTATGCCTACTGCCAACTCCCGGGAAGCAGTGAGTCTCTGCCTCCAGCAAGCACTTTGTAGCACAGAAACCTTTTCTCTCTCTCTCTCTCTCTCTCTTCTTCCCTCCCTCCCTCCCTCCCTCCCTCTTTCCTTTCCTTTCCTTTCCTTTTTCCTTTCCTTTCCTTTTTCCTTTCCTTTCCTTTCCTTTCCTTTTTCCTTTCCTTTCCTTTTTCCTTTCCTTTCCTTTTCTTTCCTTTCCTTTCCTTTCCTTTCCTTTCCTTTCCTTTCCTTTCCTTTCCTTTCCTTTCCTTTCCTTTCCTTTCCTTTTTCCTTTTTCCTTCCTTTCCCCTTTCCCTTTCCCTTTCCTTTCCCTTTTCCTTTCCTTTCCTTTCCTTCCTTCCTTTCCTTTCCTTTTCCTTTCCTTTCCTTTCCTTTCCTTTCCTTTCCTTTCCTTTCCTTTCCTTTCCTTTCCTTTCCTTTCCTTTCCTTTCCTTCTTTCTTTCTTTCTTTTTTTGGTCTGTACTAGCAAAAGCTAAATTGCCAGGCAGCATGCTTCGTGGCTTGGAGACACCTCTGTGTACCTTGGTGGTCAAGCCCACATGCCGTGAACATCCAGACTGTAGCTCAAGCCCATACACCATGGCTTGCCTGAGAGACACAACTAGGAAGCTGCTCTTGGCTCCATTTTAGACCCCCTCCCCTTTTTTTAAAGCTTTCTCAGGTTTTGGGTAGAAATTCTTGCTACCATGTTGGTTGCCAAATGTAGCCAGAAGTTTCTGTGGTCCTGCCTGGCCCACAGTCAGGACGAATCTCTCCCACCCATGTCCCCCAGCTGCTTGGTCCCAAGTAAACACACAGAGGCTTCTATTACTTATAAACTGTATGGCCTTGGGTCAGGCTTCTTGTTAGCTAGTTCTTATAACTTAACTCAACCCATTTCTATTAATCTATATATTGCCACGTGGCCTGCTTGTGTAGGGTGATTGG
Organism: Peromyscus eremicus; assembly: GCF_949786415.1. Lineage (NCBI taxonomy): Eukaryota > Metazoa > Chordata > Mammalia > Rodentia > Cricetidae > Peromyscus > Peromyscus eremicus. The sequence goes on along the minus strand of NC_081428.1, from coordinate 3,804,885 downwards.
TCTGCTGGCATCTTGTTGCTCCTTTGGTGGTGTGCTGGCGTCTCCCCCCACTGTCCTTTATCCTCTCACTATCTCTCTTGGATTTTCCCAACTAGCTCCATCCTGCCCTGCCATAGGCCAATGCAACTTTATTTATTAACCAGTGGGAGCAACACATGTTCACAGCATACAGAAAGACATCCCACAGCAAGACCACCTGTCAGAGCACATGCTAATTGAGTGATATCAAGGAGTAGAGAGAGGAGCTTTAAACAGCATCACATGGGAAAGAGAAATTTAGAGGGATGGCCAGTAACCCCAAGTCTGTCTTTGGACCACTGTAAAGAATGTTAGATTTGAAGAGAGGTAGGGAAGTATAATTAAGTGGTCTTGGTGGCGGTATGGCTCAGTTGATAATTGCCTCAGTTCTGATCATGTCGGGTGATCAGAAGTCCCTACCGCATTTGGGGATAGGACAAGTTGGTTCTTTGGACTGATTACTCTCCAGGGGACAGCTTTTCCTTCCTGGATAATTGCTTTCTCTGGGGAAGGAGGTTTGGGGTGCTGTGTTTTTCTTGAGTCCTGGTGACTTGGAGTTCAGGAGAGAAGTCTGGAACAGATCATAGTAAAAAGCATCCAGTAAGATGCCTCAGTTACTCTTCCTTTTGCTCCTTCTCATCTTGAAGGAATGAGATAGGTTAGGAATCACCAGCTTTTAGACTCACACTCTGAGTAATTAACATGTCTACATGCAGCGCTAATTAGGTGACTCAGAGGAGCCGGCTATAAAACAAAGGCTGAGGTGCCATGGTTGCCTGCTGCTTTAGTTACCCTGTAGACCCAAGTGGGGAGTCAGCACTTGGAGCAGAAGCAGCTTCCAAAGTGCTGTTACAGTAGCATTTTTCTGTAAAAATGTAGCACGGAAAGTAAATTGCACTCTCACTAATGGCTTTTTAGAGATGTAAGTGGCTAACAACACCGTTTTTGTTAATTTCTGGGTCTTGTTTTTCTCTATTTCTTAAGAACTAAGATAAATAAAAGCAATTGATTATTAAACTTACACATAACTATATGTGTATAAAAGTATATATAGCCAACTAAGTGTACATGCATGCCCCAATGTAAATTAATTATATATAACACTTTATATATAAAAATTATATGTGTGACTCTATTGTACTTTTAGACCATCTTATTTAGAAAAACCAGTGCAGTCAGGGTAGAGTTGGACAATATATATATGCCTGTCTTAGAAACTGGGTTTGAGAAAGGCTTATAGGCTATGTTTGAACACGTTCTTTCTAAATGCCTACTGTTTGATAGGTAATGCTTTGTTTAGGAAATAGATATACAAGTGATTACCGTAGGTGTTCAGATTAGGGAGGAAAATACAACAATAGATTGCATAAAACTCTCTGAACCTTGTTTGAATACAGAGAACCTACAGGCCATCTGTCATGTCTTTTAAGTTCTTAGGGTCTAGTAGGTAAGAGAAGGTTGGAGCACATCATTTGTAGTTGGTGTCTGTAAGCAGGCATGGCAGTGGGAGAAGTTTAAAAGACTTAGCTATGTGTCTTCTGTTCGTACTGCTTTCCCCTTAATTCCTGCTAGAAGATGAGTAAAAAAACAGGCACCAAGTTTCAAAATTTCATAGTAGTGAAAAAGTGGAAACCACCTATGTAGTGCCCAGGGGGTGTTTGCTTAACTGCACCCAGGTCTGTTCAGCAGAACAGTGTGAACCTATTGACTACAATGCAGATATATTCTGTAAAGTTTTAAAATTTACTTTTTCATTTTTTGTTGTGTCTGATTGTGTTTATGCCACGTATGCCAGGTGCCCGTGGAAGCCAGAAGAGGATGTTGGATCCCCTGGAACTTGATATGCGGGATTGTGAGCCTCCCTAAGTGGGTGCTGGGAACCAAGCTTAGGTCCTCTGCAAAAGTAGTCAGCATGTATTCTTTATTGCTGAGGCATTCACTAACCTTGCAAGTAAATTCTAGACACAAAGATACACAAAAGGAGCAGAAACAGCGTCACTAAGCTGCAGACAGTCAAATTTTAGTTTCCTTTTTATATTTAATACCCTTTAAAAATCATATAAAAATGGTAGAAAGATTTTTAAATTTTAAATAGAGAATAGCCTTAAGCAGTTCTACCTTCTGAACAATGTAATTATACATGACAGGATTGGATTTGATGGCATGATTGGTTTCTAAGGATGAGACTTGGCTTCTATGCGATGAGAATGCACTATAGTAGGTCAAAAGATATGAGCAATATGTCCAACGGGAATGAGGACCTTGGCCAAGATAGCGATGGACAAGGGGCCGGTTTGAAAGGCCTCACTCTTGATGTGAAATCTACCCCAAGATGTGAGGGGTTGAATGTGCTGTAAGGTAAAGGACAGAGGCCTGGGTGATAAGAGTTTTGTTTGAGATACGAGGCTGGTGGTGACATTCACTAACCAAGGTGGAGAATACAGGAGATGGCGTTCTTCCTTGTCCTTCCGTCCGTGTTTTCAAGTAAGGCAAGTGGTGGGAAATGGTAAAGTCAGTTTAACACGACCTAAGAGCAGTGGTTTTGAGTATGAAACTGAATGTCTTTACCATGCTAATGTCTGATTTGGGGTGACTTAATTTTGGGGACCTTTGTTTTCTCATGTGTAACAACGGATATGATAGTGATTAATTAAATAATTATTAGGTAATTAATTAATGGAGGTTAAGTGAGTTAAAAAGATACCTTGTGCAGTGAAATTTGAGTTCACTGGGCTGTTGGAAATGTGGGCCTTGAACTCTGGAGAGATTTGAGCTAGAAGAGAGCCACCTGGGACTTCTGTATGTGCGTATGGTAGAGCGCTTTCCTGGCATCTCCTTTATATACTGTCACTCTGGTAATGACAGTTAGGGTCCTCAAAAGCGTTGTGGTCTGAATTCAGAATCAAAGAGAACAATACATTAATAGACTGGAAATTCCATCTGAATGTGCAGATGCCTGGACTGAGAAGACCTAGGGCAGTGAGCAGAGCGGGTACTATGGGTAGATCACGGATTTGGAGTTAATGGCAGGGTGTCTGTTAGTGTCCCTTCATACTTACTGACACTGTTGAAGTCTCCCCACCCGCATTCTGTAGACCAGGGTCCTCAGTGATTATGCATTTAGTAGATGGTTTGCATTAGGCCCTTTTCCTCCTCCTTGCTGTATTTATTTGTTGCTGTGTCTAGATACTTAGTGCCTGATTTAATTTTGGGGCCAAATAGGTTCTAGAGGCTGAGTTAAAACTTCGTTTGATTTGTTGAAATAGTTTAACCTTCTCCCTAGTGCTTAGGTTAGGAATCTGTTGTTCCCACAATTTCTGGGGCAACCCCACACTTTTTAACATACACTTTAGTTGCTCATCTTCAGCTATTCCTCATTCCAGGGTGCTGTTGGAATAGAACAATCCACGACCCATGCTTGTAGTACTTGTTGATTGTTTAGTTGTCTAGTGCCATCATTGGCTTTTTATCCCTACCCTTTTTCTTTTCATTTGCTGATTATTATTATTGTTGTTGTTATTATTATTATTATTTTTAGGTATAGGAGAATGTGGCAGTCTGTTATATGTTTGAATTAAAATTTCATTACTAGTTTGGGGACAGTTAATATTCCATTTCCTGAATGTTAAACTTTTTTTTACGTACTAATTTATTACTGTAGAACTTTTTTCTTTCATGTTTGAGATCGAACAAGGTCTAAAGTCACACTTGGACAGATGCTTGTATTTTTGTAATTTTCTCAACCATTTCATGATTTAATGGGAAGCAACGTGAGGTGTGGAGAACTTTGGCACATGACTAGAGTTCATTAATGGTGGGGCCTTTGACCTGCTAGTCTCCTTGACCCTTACTTCCCACATCTGTAAATCGAAAGTGAGGCTACTTCCTTGTCTGATAACATGTGAGCAGAGTGGTGGGTGTGCAGTGTGTGTCAGCAAACGTGCCTTTTCTGTAGTCATTAATAATGTTGGCATGGTAGCCCATCCTGCAATCTTTTGGGTTTTGCTTTAAAAACAAGGGCTGTGATTGTTTTCTGGAGGTTTTGATAACTGTTCTTGTTTCTCAGGGTCTCACTTGAAGTCCTTCTCTGTCAGTGTGGCTGTTTTTTCTGTCACACCACTTGATCGTCTTATTGGGAGTTAGAGATGGGGTTATCTTTCCTTCTGTGTTAAGTATCAAACAGTGACAGTTCTTTGTTTCCCTTTTAATCATTTACCTAGTGTAATTTTGGAAAATCGACTTCTCAAGTTACATGGCGAAGACTTTGGTTTCTTCTGCCACTTTGATCTGTTGTGTCCGTGAGTTTGTAGGATGTTTATTTGGGGATCATAGCTTTAATTCGTGGAACAACATTTTAGATCTTTCTTTTTTTATATTTAATTGTTTTAGATGTTTGAGTATTTTGCCTGCATGTATGTATGTGCACCATGTGCTGCTTGGAGCCTTTCAAAGTTAGCAGAGGTTGTCAGAGCCCCTGGGACCGGAGTTCGATGGCTGGGAGCCTCCACTTGGGTGCTGAGAATTGAACCCAGACCTTCTGCAAGAACAGCAAGTGTGCTTGGCCGCTGACTATCTCTCTCGCCCAAATTTAACATGTTTTATACTTAACTAGCTTTGCTTATTTTCACCTTTGGAACCACCTAAATTGTCCCTTTAAATTCCATGGTACATCATATTTTTTCATATAGATTAAAATTATTTATGAAGTAGTTATAAACCATGACATAGAGATTACATAGGTACAATTAGAGAACAACAGAAAACTGCATTTGCACTAAGTTTAATAAAATGGTACCTAATTACTTTTTGAAACTCTTTACATGATGATGTTTTAAAAATCTGCTTTTGTTGTTGTTGTGACCAGGCCGTGTTGTGGGGTTCCAGTGGCCTGGGACTCACAGAGATCCACCTACCTGTGCCTCTGAGTGCTGGGCTGGGTTGTGCACCATGTTGGCTCATCTGTCTGCCTTTTGTAGCAGCTTCCTTCTTCTTAGTGATTTGGAGTTAGAGACACTTTTTAGCTTGGTGTCATTACAAACTGTTGTGGCATCAACGAAGGCTTTGTACCTGATGTTGAGTTCACTGGCCCCTGGTTTGATCTGACCTCACTAGAGCCTGACTGCTTCTCGAAGTCATAGCCTTGCTGTGCATGCTGGCTGCCCAGGGTTGCCTTTATAAGCACCAGCAGATGGGCACTGCTGCTCACTAACTAGTCTTAGAGACTGACAGCCAGGTGCTAAGCTCAGAACCTCCCAACACACACCATGTGCTCCACAGCCTGCTACCATTCTGAAGATAAGCTGTAGGTTAATTTTACTCGGTGATTTCTCAGACAACTAGAGTAGTTTGCAAGTTTAGCTTCAGAAAACCACTTAAGATGAGTTCTTGAATTGATCATAGGGTATTAATAGCTATTGTCAGAATGTGAGCTGAAAAATACTAAAAGATCGTGAGAACCAGAAGTTCCTTTTGTAGGGATTGTGCATGGTTTTCCTTAGTGTTTACTGTTATCCTCCACAGCTTGAGAATGCTTTCATTTATCAGGGAAGAGGGACAAATTGACTATCTGTATTTTTCTGAAATTAAAAAAAAAAATGACTGTCCATGTGTTAAGGCTCTTGAAAAAGGAAATCCTATCTGAAGCGAGACTGCCCATTGGTGTTTGGACTTACTTGCAGTGGAAGTCTTAGTGTGTAGATTCTTTTCCTCAGTATGTGATGGTTAGGTGATAGGAAAACCAAGAGCAAGTTTTGTGACTTGTAGATACATGTTAGCCTTCCCTAAGGGCTACTTTTCAAGTGAATACTGACTAGTGCGTGATGTTTCTAAAAGGTGCCAAATTGTGTTTTTACCTTTAGATGTTTAAATCAGTAGTGAATAAATAGTACCTCAGTTTTTATCAACTTCTAATAAAAAGAGTACTGGAGGCTGGAGCAGTGACTCAGCAGGTAAGAGAACTAGTTGTTCTTGCAGAGGACCCAGCTTCAGTTCTCAGCACCCAGGTAGTAGCTCACAACTTGTTATATCCTCTTCTGGCCTCCCAGGCACTGGGATGTGCATGATGCACAGGTATACTTGCAGGCCAAACTCCTACACTTAACATGAGTAAAATGAAACGAAGAAAAGAATGCTGAGACCTTGTTTGGTCCAGTCTTTTTTTTTTTTTAAATGATGTATTTATTTTATTTTAGGCATTTGTATTTTGCTGGCAGGTATGTCTGTGTGAGTGTCAGATCCGCTGGAGATGGAGTTACAGGCAGTTGTGTGTAGATGTAACCGTCTTGTTAAATACGAAACACAGAGCCAATGCAGAGATGAAAGCCCAAGAGGTCAGAATAATAGCTAAGTGCTAAAAACCTTACCCTTTGCTGCTGCTCCTGTCCTTCCCTCCGCAAGAGAGCTACTTCCTGTGTGTTTGTCCTTTTTATTGACTTTTTGTTCTGCCTTCTCATTGGTTGTAAACCCAACCACATGACCTCCTGTCTGTACAGACCTCCAGGTCTTCTATGGTTGGTATTGAGATTAAAGGCTTGTATCTCCATGCTGGCTGTATCCTTGAACACACAGAGATCTGCCTAGCTCTGCTTTCCAAGTGCTGGGATTAAAGGCGTGCACCACCACTGCCCAGCTTCTGCTATGGCTTGCTGTTAGCTCTGACCCCCAGGCAACTTTATTTATTAACATACAAATAAAATCACATTTCAGTACAAATAAAATATCACCATAGTTGTGAGCTGCCATGTGGGTGCTGGGGATTGAACCCAGGTCTCCTGGAAGAACAGCCAGTGTTCTTAACCTCTGAGCCATCTCTCCAGCCCCTTGATCCAATCTTATAAGGACTTCTATGGCAGTAGAAGTGTCATCTATTTATGTTGAAACTATTCAATTTATAAGTAACATTGCAAATGTTACAGGTGAACAGTATGAAGTAAAGGCTAAAGTGTGGCTATAAATGTAGTTCAGAGCCAGAAACTGAATTGGTCCTTTCTCTGTTCTTGTAGTCCATGTTAGAAGTTCAAAGACTGACCATTTGACAGCTATAACTATATGAAGCAAAAATATTTAATTTCACTGATTCAGTTGTCTTTAGAAGCAGCTATTGGGTTACTTTTATTGTTCCTTTACTCCCCTAGCCATGCATTTAGCCATACCATACACCTAGCCGTGCACCTAATCATACGCCTAGCCATGCACCTAACCATTCACCTTGCTGTGAACCTAGCCTTGTCTTGAGGACTGGTGCCCCTTGGCTGGGGTGTGTCTTGGTAGCAGCAGTGTCTGTCTCACCTGGAAAGGCTGTCCTTTGGCAGGAGGTCAGGAATACAGGCAGTGATTTCAGAATAGGCAGTTTGCAATGTAAAACTAATTCAGAAATTCAACCACCTGTCCCGAGCAGACCGCTCATCCAGTGAAGTGTTTCCTTTTGCTGCTGTTGGGAGGACAGAGTTGGACTTTTAACCTTAGAGTTCAAAAGTAGGAGAAATAAGTGAAAAACAAAATATTTGGCAACAATAAATGGAGAATATAAATATATATATTAAATATATATATATCTCCCACTTGCCTAAAAAATTCTGACTTAGTTTTCTTATTATTTTGTAGCATTATTTGGATTTCTACTAATAAGTTCATTTGGGCTAATTAGCACTATTTGTTGAGTTACAGTTATTGATATAAGTTGTTTCAGTCTAGATGATCTTTTTTTTTTTGTAGTTTACCTGGAGTAATGGACTGCTCTCAGACAGTAAGCCCTTTGGATGGTAATTTGAGAATGTACAATATGTTGGAGAAAAGGGTTATGAAGGGGGTTGGCTGGGGGAGTCTCTATGTCCAGTGCAGGGAATGGCAGGCTGCAGTAGGAGCTCCGACAGCACACAAAGGACAACTTGCCGGGACAGTTTTTAGAGCAGACAGGTTTTTGTCTTTCCTCTCTCACAGTCTGTAGTGCCTGTGACTAACAGTATCTCTGTGCTTGTTGGTTTGTTTCTTTGCATATACTTTCTTTTTTTTTTTTTTTTTTTTTTTGTTTTTATTTTTGGTTTTTCGAGACAGGGTTTCTCCGTGTAGCTTTGCGCCTTTCCTGGAACTCACTTGGTAGCCCAGGCCGGCCTCGAACTCACAGAGATCCGCCTGGCTCTGCCTCCCGAGTGCTGGGATTAAAGGCGTGCGCCACCACCGCCCGGCGCATATACTTTCTTTAAAAACTTTGTGGTTAAAGAGCACCTGCTGCTCTTCCAGAGGGCCTGAGTTCAATTCCCAGCACCCATATGGCAGCTCACAACTGTCTGTAACTCCAGTTCCAAGGAATCCAATACCCTCACAGATAAACAAGCAGACAAATACCAATGCAGTAAGACAATAAATAAATTATTTAAAACCCCCCCCCCCCAACAGTGTTTCTCTGTGTAGCTTTGCGTCTTTCCTGGAACTCAATTCTGTAGCCCAGGCTGGCCTCGAACTCACAGAGATCCACCTGCCTCTGCCTCCTGAGTGCTGGGATTAAAGGTGTGTGCCACCACCGCCCGGCTAAAAAACTTTTTAGAGGTTAGCAAACAAGCCCATCTTAGGAATCACTAGGCTTACTAATTAATTAGTTAGTTAGTTAGTTTAGCTGCCTTGAGAAGTAGGCCAGCATAAACAATCGTGCTTCCTTTGGAATGGTCGTGGGATTTCACTGTATCCCTTGTAAGTTACTCTTCAGCCTGTTGGTCTTGGCTTCTCCCCTGTCCTGTGTGTTCGCCATTGATAGCCGTGAGATTTGGTCATCGTGGAATTATCTCAGCAGTCACGAAGTTACCAGTGGATCAGTAGACAGGCGGGCCTCTTAGAAAGTTAAAATGGACCACCTGGGGAGCAAGGGAAGGGTTATGTATGGGCAGGATAACTGCATGAAAAATGTCTCTGAATTTAATCTACAAATAATATTGGTAGATTGACATGTTGTCCTTCCTACAGGTAGCTCTTAGTACCTCTGCCTTGTTAGGAAGTCACTGTGAAAAATGAATGAAAATTTGTATTGGTTTGTGTATATTGTTCAAGATCATAAACGGTTTATTTTCTTTAGATAGATTATATAAGAGTGCACAGTACTCAGACTTACTTGACGCCTAGAAATGGTTATTGGTCATAGGCACATTTTAAAACTTTTTTTCTTTTTCATGATAGTTGATTATGTTATATTTTCTATATGCTTGATTTTGATAAATGAATAGAAATTATCCAAGTAAGTTTTTTTTTTTGTTTGTTTGTTTTTTTTTTGTTTTTTTTTTGTTTTTTCGAGACAGGGTTTCTCTGTGTAGCTTTGCGCCTTTCCTGGGACTCACTTGGTAGTCCAGGCTGGCCTCGAACTCACAGAGATCCGCCTGGCTCTGCCTCCCGAGTGCTGGGATTAAAGGCGTGCGCCACCACCGCCCGGCCCAAGTAAGTTTTAATGTTAGTAAATTAAATTGACAAATTTTATCTGTGTTTCAGAGATTGTAGTTATATTAGATACTCCTCAATTAGGGGTAATTGTCTTGCATCACCGTATCTTATTGTCCTCTGTTTTTCTTCACACAGTGTTATAATTTTGCCGCTGGACTCTTCCCTCCCTTCCCCCACCCCATCAGGATGATATGAGACTTGGAAGAAGACGATGCATACAGGTGACTCACGTTTTGTGTACAGTAGAGCTGTGGCTGTAAGACACGGTGGGGCAAAGGTAGAAGGTATGGAAAGAGACTCTGGGACCTGGGGTAATGCTCAGTTCTAATGGTCATGTTAACAGTAGAGTAATTCTTAGCACTTGAGCTTTTAAAAGCTGGCTCGTGCTTTTAAAATGAATATTTCTGTTTTAAAACTTAATAACATTTACTTTTATGGTTAAATATATGTCTCCCTGTATCCCTATGGGAACATAGCAAATCTTTCCTGGGAATGGATGTTAAGATCATGTCGGTAAGACTGGCAGGTAGAGGTGAAAAGCTCTAGCGGAACACTTGCACGTGTGGTCTTTAAGCAAGCACAGTCTGGGAGTTTGTGTTTCCTTGTTCCTTCCTTCCTGTATTGTTTTCCAAGTTTCGCCACCTTTTTCATCCCATGTCATTGGAATTTCTAGATGACAAACTGTGAAGTTGTTTTGAAGTCTGTGTTTGCTTACTTCATAGTTAAGTGAGGAGATCTTACTTGTATTGTAACCAGAGACTCCTCCGTTCCGAGTGTGGCTGTGTTCAGACTGAAAAATACAGTGTGGCCAGTGGGTCACATATGACTAACCTGTGTGCTTGTTAATTAGGCAGATGGGAGACATTTTGTTAAATGAAGTAAATCTACCTTTACTGATAGATTTGAGTTTTTATTTGATTACATTATAAACTTAATATTTGAAAATTATTTTTAACTGGGAAAGAAATAAATCTTGAGTAAGTCTGGTATCTGATGATAATTGGTATAGCTGTTGGTGATTTTTATTTTTGTGACCCCAATTTTCTAAAATAATTTTTTCTTTTGCTTTAGAATAAAATTTTAGATATGCCATTTTCTATGATAAAATGTGTTTGAATATAACATTTGTAAATTATATGGGAAAGTAAGTTACCGTGTATTTTACACGAGGGCCCCACCGTTGCTGGAATTAATGATGGTAGCTGTTTAAGCAGTGACTAGTCATCCCTCGTGGTACTTTTCACACAACATGTATGTAGACTTACTATATGTGTTTGCCTAGACACCCTGTTGCCGGTGTTCTGGGGACACATTCTGCTTGAGTGGCTGGTTGTTAAAATCGTCATGGTGCTGATGCTGGAGATCATTGTAGAAGAACCAACAGGAATGTTTACAGAAACATTTCCTTTGCATTTGTAAACTTGGCCTTGGATGCGGGAGCAGCTCATCAGCATTGTCAGTTCCTAGGCTGCTCCTTGGCTGCAGTCTGTGTAGTCTGTCTACAGATGCTGTCTGTATTGTTGTAGAGGTCAGTAGAGAAAGAACAAAGTAGCTTTTAGTTGTTTCGTAGTTATCTGTGACTTCCTGATTGGGAGATTTTCTTCTTGAGGCTTTCACTTTGCAAAGTTGTTTGTAATTAAAGGCACAATGTGTTTCCAAGTACCTGTTTCTCTTAAAGGCTTTATGGTCTCAGTAGTATTAAGAAGCAGGAGAGTAAATGTTTTTAAAAGAATACCTAGTTACCGTAGTAAGTGTTGCAGTACATTTGTGATATAAACCAGTCTTTTGGCTTTTGTGGAACTTAACAGTATTTATCGCCTTATAAAAGAAAAATAAAACCCAAGAAAAGTCTTTTTAACCATATGTGTACGTTGCTGGTATATTTCTCATTCACAGTTTGAAAGTTGATTCTTTTGTATCATAAAATCAACAGCTTCCCTGATCAGTTAATATGGTACTTTCCTCTTAATAGTGCAGCGTGTATTCTTATACTATAGCTGATACAACACATACAAGCTTATGAGGAGTTTCCCAGTGAAAATGATTTCTGCAGTGTTTACACGTGCTTGAAAGGGAATGTTCTGCTCTCTTATACGTTACTTCATGATACTGGCCTTGTTACATTGCTTAAATGTTTACTTTCCCATTCCATTTTATTGATGGAAGTGTAGGTTGAGGAATGCTAGAAAAGTCATTGAAGTAGGAATTGGCTAGTTCACTTTTCCGTACTCAAAATGTAATAGATTTTCATGGTAACTACGTGAGGTGATAACTACGTGATAACTACATGATAACTATGTGAGCTGTGTTAGTTTCCTTGGGTGGTTTTTTTTTTTTTTTTGTAACTTTGCTGTTGTCCACATGCATAAAGTATCATGCAGTATACATAGGTGTGTACACTTGATATTTCCTAGTTATCCCCGTAAAGCTGGGGAGAAAGGAAGGAAAGGACAAGGAAAGAGAGTTATTCACTGAGCCAGAATCAAACCGATGCGTCTGGAGCACAGGTGTGTGCCGGCTGCTGCTTTCACTTGTTAGAATGCTGAGCTCCTCCTTTGGTCGTGTCCATGGAACTAGAACTCAGTATTAGGTACATTCAGAGTTCCCTTTAAATTCTGGAAGGATATATGTCAACATTTATTTGGCTAACACTTGTTTCATAACAAGTACTGTAATGAGTGTTGTGCCTCTAAGAATTCTGGGTGTTTACTTATCTAGGGTCATATTTCCTTTAGAGGAAGGGGTGGATGTGTGAGGACCATGAAATGGATGTATGTCATAACACCTACCTATGAAATTCAAGGCACATATAGCAAAAATACCATATTCTCAGTCTTAATTGTGTTCACGGTAATGGCTTCAGCTGACACTTCAGTGCCCATGTTATAAGAATCTCTTCATGGGCTGGAGAGATGGCTCAGCAGTTAAGAGCACTCGCTGTTCTTCTAGAGGTCCCGAGTCCATTTCCCAGCACCCACATGTTGGCTCACAACCCTGTGTAATGAGATCTGGTGCCCTCTTCTGGCCTGCAGCCAGAACACTGTATACATAATAAATATATGTCTTAAAAAAAAAAAAATCTCTGTTGAGGGTTAGTGAAATGTCTCAGTCAATAAGGGCATGATGTACAGCAAGTAAATGTTTTAGAACTTTTTACTACATTTGTTTACGTACTTGTGTGTGCCTCAGTGTAAAGGACAGACTTGTGGGTGTCTGGTCTTTTCTTTTTCCATCTGAATCCTGGGGATTGAATTCACCTCACCCTGATTGCCATTTCTAGACTCAAGTGACTACCTCCTGGTTGTCTCCTACATAATCCCTTCTTCCCATTTAAATGTCACAATGATGGGAGGTATCCGCTTGTAACAAGCTCAGTTTATTTTGGATACAGAATCATTCCTAAGATTCGATTTGGGGGAAAATGCAAACCCTTCTCAGAATCATTATGTGCATTAACATAACACCTCCTGCAGGAAGGAACCTGGGAGGCCAGCATTTCTTGAGTGTGTTTGATTGAAAGACCCCTTTATATTTTGATTTATACTCACATCCTGTAGACCATTATTTGGGAAAACTTGTTCCCTTTGACAGCTGGTCCTACTCTTTGTTTGAATGATTTTCTTTAACAAAATAGCTTTTTTAAAGTACGTAATAGTGACATGTTAGTCACTTAAAAAATTTAGTAGTGGTGGGAGATGACTTATTTGGTAAAGTGTTTGCTGTGCAAGTGTGAGACTGGAGTTTGGATTCTCACCATCCATGTACAAAGATGGCCTGGTGGCGTGTGCCATGTGCCTAGCTCATTAGAGGTGGAGACAAGATGGTTTCTGGAGCTAACTCTCTACTCATCCTAGCTGAGTCAGTGAGAGACGTGTCTCAGAGAAAGAAGGTGGGAACCAGTTGAAGACACCTGATGTTGGCTTCTAGCCTATGTGTGGTTGAACACACACTTGACCACCCCCCCACACCCACAGTACATAGCCTATCATATACCAATGTGGTGATATATTGTGTACCCTAATAAACTTGCCTGAGGATCAGAGGACAGAGCTAGCGACTAGATTAGACACAGAAGTCAGGCAGTGGTGGCACATATCTTTAATCCTATCACTTGGGAGACAGAGATCCGCCTGGATCTCTGTGAGTTCAAGGCCACATGAGTAGGCTACATGAGATTGATCCAGTATAGGAGAGAAAGAGAGCCAGGCAGTGGTGGCACGCACTTTTAATCCCAGCACTTGAGATCTCATGCCTTTGCTTGGGAAGCACACATGCCTTTAATCTTGGGAGAAGTAATATGGCAGTGTAGCTTGAGTTTTCCTGCCTGGCCCACAGTCAGGACAAATTTCTCTCACCTGCCAGTCCCACAGCTGCTCAAACCCGACCAAGTAAACACAGAGACTTATATTGGTTACAAACTGTATGGCCATGACAGGCTTCTTGCTAACTGTTCTTACAGCTTAAATTAATCCATTTCCATTAATCTATACCTTGCCACATGGCTCGTGGCTTACCAGGATCTTCACATGCAGCTTGTCATGGTGGCGGCTGGCAGTGTCTCTCTGACTCAGCCTTCCACTTCCCAGCTTTATTCTCCTCCTTGCCCCGCCTATACTTCCTGCCTAGCCAATGGCCAATCAGTGTTTTATTGATTAATCAGCAACACATTTGCCATACATCCCACAGCAATGGCAGGGCAGAGAAAGGTATATAAGGCATGAGGAAACGAACTCTCTCTCTCTTTAGACTGAGAATTCTGTAGAGGTAAGAACTAGTAGCTGGCTGTTCTGCTTCTCTGATCCTCAGGCAAGTTTATTAGGGTACACAATATATCACCATAGCCCCTCCCTGCAAGACAGGGTCTCATGTATATCAGGTTGGCCTCAAACTTGCTATCCTGAGCCTCCTGTGCTACAAGACAGCAGGCTGAGCAAGCCCATAGGGAACACGCTAGCAAAGCAGCACCCCTCCACAGCCTCTGCTTCAGTTCCTGCCTTGAATTCCTGCTCTGACTTCCCTCAGGAGTGGAATGACCTGAGAGTCATTAGGATGAGGTAGACCCTTTCCTCCCAAGTTGCTTTTGATCATGGTGTTTTATCACAGCAGTAGAAACACTAGCTAAGACAATGAGGAAATGGTCGCTTGCTCTCTGGATTCCCCCACCCCCATACCAGTTTAAGTTGAGATCACACTGCATAGCCATTCATGATGGTGAGCTTGGGTAGAATGCATTTGATGTTCCTATTGACTGCTGTTCCATCGGAGACTGGCATCAGTGACCTGCTGTCACTTGGTCCAGATCACTCGGACATAGACCTAACTGGTCTTGAGAATAGATTACTTTGGGCATGTGCTGCTTTGAGCCTTTTCATCATGTGAGCACTTCCTAGTTTAAGTTAGATATTGCTTATTCCTAGCAGCCCCACCCCACCCCACCCCAGCCCTTGAGTCAAGGTTGTTTTGTTATGTAGCCCTGATCATCCTTGAACTGTATTTGTACCATTGTTGGCCTGGTACTCAGAACCCCCCTGCCTTGCCTCTGCCTTTGGAGTTTTGGAGTTATATGTGTGTGTCAGCATGCTTAGTTAGTCTTAAATTTATTTTATATCTATGAGTGTTTTGCCTGCATATATGTTTGTGCACTGTGTGTATGCCTGGTCATTTCAGAGGACAGAAGAGGGCATTGGATCCTCTGGAACTGGAGTTACAGGTGGTTGTGAGCCACTATGTGGGCTCTGGGAATCAAATCTGGGTCCTCTGCAACAGCAACAAGTGCTCTTAACCACTGAGCCAACTTCCAGCCAGCCCCTAGCTTTTTAAAAAATTAATATTTTTCTCAGTTTTAAAAGTTACTAACAAGTATTCATGAATATTTGGCTTGAATGTCAAAGTTTTTTAACTTTGGGGTAACCGAGGTCATGGGATTTGGAGAACTTTAAAGCTTCTACTAAAACCTGTGAGAAAGCTGGTGGTCCTAAGTCTTCACTTCCTGGCATTAGGTGTGTCTGGCTCTCTGGGTGACAGCGCTTGTTACAGTTCAGGGAACTCAGGTCGGCTGGTGGGAGGGCAGGCTGCTGCAGAGGGAGAGAGCCGCAGCTGCTCCCTCTGTGATAGTGTGGAGGAGTGCCTTCTGGGCTGGAGGTCAGGGTCTCTAGTGCATCCCACCCTGCTCCCTGTGCGTCTCCAGGGTACTCTGCCAGCGTAGTGATGCTCAAGCCCAGGTCTGTCTCGGTGTCTGCTGCAGATGTCTGGAAGAGCTCCTCACTATCTGCCGCTTCTTCCGTGTTTGTACTTCCTTTGTGGTTCTAGCGTTTCTTTTCTAAGCAGCTGTGCTGATTGTGTCATGAGAACACAGTGTGGAAGTTGACACACACACACACACACACACACACACACACACACACACACACGGTGGGTCAGTCTCGCTGGGAAGCTGAGTTTTAGTAGGTGGTAAGGCCTTTACTGAAAGCCTAGACAAAAGCAGATGTTTACGTTATTTTAATGCTTTGAAATCACATTTATTTGTGTGTATGTGTGTGTGTGTGTGTGTGTGTGTGTGTGTGTGTGTGTGCATGCATTTGTGCTACAGTGTACCTGTGGAGGTCAGAAGACAGCTTGTAGGTGCCAGTTCTCCTGCTATGTGGGTTTGGGGGACAATCCCATTTTGCTCATCCTTACAGTACTTTTTATTTTAATGCTACTTTGTAAATGTCTGTTTTAGGTTCTATTGCTGTGTTAAAACATCATGCCTAAAAGAGCTTGGGGTGGAAAGGGTTTATGTCAGCTTATAGCTCTTATCATAGTCCGCCATTGAAGGGAGTCATGCAAGAACTCAGGGCAGGACTGAAGCAGAAGCCATGGGAGTGTTCCTTATTGGTTGACTTGTCAGCTTTGCTTTCTCAAGCCATCCAGGATGACCTACATAGGGTGGCACCACCCACAGTGGGCTAGGCCACCCACATCGGTCCATGATCAAGACACTGCTCTGCAAATTTGTCTTTTAGGCCAATCTTCTGAAGGCATTTTCTCAGTTAAGATTCCTTCTTCCCAGATAACGTCAAGGTTGTGTCAAGTTGACAAAATCCAACCAGCATAGTGTACATCTAAAAGAATGTTTGAGGGGCTAGAAAGATGAGTCAGCTGTTAAGAGCACTGGCTGCTCTTCTAGAGGACCCAGGTTTGATTCCCAGTTCTCACTTTGCAGCACCAGTTGCCATGGATCTGATGCCCTCTTCTGTCCTCCTTAGGCACTAGACACTTGAACATGCACATACACATAATAATAATAATAATAATAATAATAATAATAATAATAGTAATAATAATAATAATAATGTCAGAGTTCTACAAAAGTGACAGCTCAAGGTAGATTTTCATCAACCCTATTTTCCCTAAAAGTAAGTGGACAGAAAATCTAGATGGGCAAAACTCCCAATCCCACAGACATTGCCTATGAGACTATGTGAAAACATCCCCACAGGCGCAGATAGAAATGAGTACACACAATCAGTGGTTACCACCACAGTGGTGTGGTGTCAGGATTTGTGCAGAAGGATGCACAACAGAGTTAACTAAGGGACCCGAAAAACCTCAAGCTCACCAGCAAAGACTCCCACAGAAGCATAGTGGGCAGGTCTGAGAATATTAGTGCGAGCCAGAAAAGTGTAAGTTCCCAGGAGTATTTAAGATCTGAAAGGGTTAGAGCTGGGTCCTGTAGATTCTCAAAGCCAGTTAAAGCTTCCTTGCTAGCCAAAGCAGACACCACTGGGAATAGACTCCAAATTGAGCAGTTGTGAGATCAGCATTGACAAAGAAAAGGAAAGTTGGGGAAGATAAAAACCCAGGAATTGTTACTTACTAGTCTATATATTTAATTCATTTATTTATTATTTTATAATTTAATTTTACATATCGGCCACGGATTCCCCTGTCCTCCCTCCTCCCGGCCACCTCCCTCCACCCCCCACCTCCCCCCCACCCTCTCCCCAGCCCACTCCCCATTCCCATCTCCTCCAGGGCAAGGACTCCCCTGGGGATTCAGCTCAGCCTGGTAGATTCAGGCGAGGCAGGTCCTATTTTGATATCCTCCATGAAGATGGGGAGAGAGGACACTGCTGAAGACAGCAGTCTAACCTCCCTGGAGTTTGTGTTGATCCTGTGTGTGTTTGAAGCTCCTGTGTGTGGAGGTCAGAGGACAGCAGTTTCGAGTAGGTGCTCTACTGCCACCCTGTGGGACCCAGGGGTCAAATGCAGCTTTCCTCTACCAACTGAGCCGTCTTGCTGCCCCCTCAATAGTAGTTTCCATTTTGCATAGCCTCCATATAGTTTTTTATAACTTAGATGAAAGTTATCAGAAAAGAATCACAGATTCCCCATTGCTGTGTTAGTGGTCAGTGCCACCACTGTCATCCCCTTTTTCTCTCTGTTGTTGTTATTTTGACAGAGGTTTGGCTTGGTAGCCCAGGATGGCATAGAACCCCTATCTGTAGCCTCAGCTTCTGAAGTGCTGGAATTACAGATGCCCACAGTTAATGCCGGCTGCCAGAGAGTTTGATGGGAATGTCTTTCTGTATGCTATGAATATATGTTGCTCTGATTGGTTGATAAATAAAGCCTTTTGGCCTATGGCAAGGCAGCTTAGAGGCAGGTGGGAAATCCAAACAGATAGAGGAGGAAGGAGAAAGACAGAACAGAGGAGACACTGCCAGCTGCCACCATGAGAAGCAAGATGTAAAGAACCGGTGAGCACGAGCCTCATGTCAAAGTATAGATTTATAGAAATGGGTTAGTTAGCTAGCAAGAAGCCTGCCACGGCCATAGTTTAAAAATAATATTAGCCTCTGTGTGTTTATTTGGGTCTGAGCAGCCGTGGACTAGGCGGGACACAAGAAAACTTCCAGCTCTTGTACTAACAAGAAGAGGAGGAGCTGGAGAGATGCTGAGTGGTTAAGAGTACATGACACCCATATGACAGCTCACAGTCACCCGTAATTGTAATTCTAGAAGATCACATGCCATCTTCTGGCCTCCATGGGTATCAGGCACATACATGGTGCACATACATACATTCAGGCAAAACACTGACACACATAAAATAAAAATAATCTTTAAAAAATATTGTAAAAAGGGACCCTTAAGGGACGGAATATTACACAGACAGTAAGAATACACAGCAGGAAGAGATGCCTGGAGTGTACAGTTCCCACTTAGTGTTTCAGACAAACCCAGAAGAGTCTCAGGACTGATGGAACATGGAAGAACAGTATAAGACTGGATAAAGGGAACTTAGAAATTTGTTGGTCATT
The DNA here is from genome assembly GCF_949786415.1 of Peromyscus eremicus. Lineage (NCBI taxonomy): Eukaryota > Metazoa > Chordata > Mammalia > Rodentia > Cricetidae > Peromyscus > Peromyscus eremicus. The sequence goes on along the minus strand of NC_081428.1, from coordinate 3,786,139 downwards.
TTGGAAAGAGAAAGGAAAGGGGGAAACGCAAACAAAGCACTCAGCTAGGTGCTAGGGTTGTGGTAGTTGGTAGAGTGCCTGCTCAGCATGAGTGTGGCTTGTGTGTGCCACGGCACCACACAGGTGAGCTGCTCCTAGCACTTGGCAAGAGGAGGCAGGAGTACCAGAAGGATCAGAAGCTTGTCATCCTCATCCAACCTGGGAGACATGAGAGCCTGTCTCATGTAAACAAACAAGTGAAGGAGCCGGGCCTCAAATAAATAAAGATTTAAAAAAGAAGTTTGATTTGAGAATGAAAATTTCTTCGAATAAGTAGATAATGAATAGCAGAAAAATGTTACAACTCAAATAAAAAAAAAGAGAGAAAGTGATAGTTACTGGAGAAAAGCAGAGAAGTTTCAGCAGGCAGTGATCTCTTGACATATACCAATGAGAATAATGCAGGAACATTTCCTGAAATGGAATGGTTTGCCTTTACATTGGGAGAGACGGGAAGCATGGGGGCGGAGGGGAGGCTGTGCCGTGTAACTGAATAGAGTGATGTGGATAAGGCTAGGCATGTTGGCACACATCTCTACTCCCCTCACCCTTAGAGGCAGGAGGATCCCTGCTAGTGTGAGGTCTATGTAGAGTTCTAGGCCAGCCTAGGGTGTATAGCAAGATCTTGTTACAAACAAGAACAACCACCTCCTTCTCCCCAAAGTTGGACTGTGAAGATAGGTATGCAGAGGATCTGATGACTTCTTGAGGAGGGAATATGAACATGAACTGATTTTTGATAGCACTGTTTTGTACAGAAACAATAGAGTAACAGTTAATGTGCTCATGGGAAACCTAAGAGTTTTATATCCAGCTACACTGACTTTAAGGTAAAGAGACAGCATGCAGAATGCTAAAACCATGAGTGTGAATTTGGACAGTATTGTTTCTATGATCTCTTAAAGACGGCCAGAGAACAAATTTATACAGTCAAAAAGATTTCATGGTCTCCAAATCCAGAGTTGGGAGGCTTATACATTGATGATTATAAGACAGGTTAGCATGTATGCCTACATTCTCTGCAGTAAGAAAGGAAAGGGCATGGTGGGATGCTGAACAGAGAGAAGTGGAGTCTTGATGCTGTCTAGTTATGGACTGGGAGTAAAACATCAGTTTAGATGCAGGTGCTGCAGGCTCTTAGTGTTGTCTCCAGGTAGGGGTTCTTAGGCCGTGCTCTTCTTTCAGACACGTAACAGAGAAAAGGAAATAGACAGGAATTGGGGTGTGAGAGTAAAAGCATACAATGATAACTATGGAAACAAAGTATGAAACTTCACTCTCTTCTTGGGACACTGATCAGAACTATGGAAACAGTGCCTTGATCTCGAAATTCCTCAGCATTGCCTGTTGGAGATGCTATTTATTACTGTTTTTAATGGCTTCTCCTGTTGCCCTGTGTTACTGTTCACATTTGGGACTTGCAGTTTCTTAATTTCTTATTTGTTTGAGAAACTGATAGATTTTCTCAAATTATATATTAATGCTCCACATGTTATTTGTTCTATCTGTGTTACCAGTTCAAAAGCATGTTATATACATAATTGGGAATTTTTGTTAAGCCATAAATAGACATTTCTCATGTTTATCAGTTAAATTAAAAATGGGCTGTAATTGTGTCTTAGACTGTTGTTCCCATCAGGCACTGGGCACAACAGAATTCTCTGTGTACTCGGCGTGAGTTCCATGCTTTGTGCCCTTACTCTGTAGCTTATGACTGGAATGCAGATTTTTAATTGAAAAATACTTGAAAAACTTGATATTCTTTCTGCCTTCATAAGTAAAATGCATCATATTTGTGATTACTAAATTCTTAATCTTCTTGAGGTTAAATTTTTTTTTACTCTTCACCTCTGAAATAAGTTATGTGAGCATAAACATTGCACAGAGTGACTTGAGATCCGTTTTCACTGATTTCACAGTCTTACTTCCTGGTGCATTTGTAGTTACCATCACAGCTAATTGTGTATGTTTTCCATTAAGAATGATTTCAGTTCACTATGTGCATTGAGCCATTACTATATGTCAAGAACTAGTATAAGTTATTTATGTAGTAACCTATTTTCTTTAATTGATAGCTCTGGGACAGGTACCATGATTGACCAGGCCAGTGTTTAGGAAACATACACCAGGTCACATACCTGTAAGAATGGGACTGGTGTGCAAGTTGAGGATTGACATCCTGTTCTTGACCTCATGCATTGTTTACTTGTTGTGAAATAGTTTTCAGTTTGCATTTGTCTGGCTTTGTTTTCATAGTACCATGCTCCACAGGAGCTTTTATGTTTTTGTCTGGAATGGATAAGGTCCTATAATAACATCGGAGCATAATAGGTTTTCAGATCTGTCGAACAAATTAGAATGAAGCCATTAACAGTCTATTGATGGTGGTGACCTTTTATTTTTTTCTAATATATTTTACCCTTTAAAGAGATCTCCAAGGGCTTTATAACTAACTTTTCTTGTGATAAGGTGCAGTAGCTTACCAGTGCTGGCTCTTGTCCGTAGAGACAGTCACTGTTGTAAGTGGGAACACGTTTTCTTAAATAGCCAAGTCAGAGTTGATGTTACTAACAGTGAATGAAACCATTGACGGAAGTGAAAGGACACGCTTGTTTCTGAGAATAATTAGATGGAGTTTATGCTTGATGGATAGATTTGACCATTGTTTAAAATGTTTTAAATTTGTTTTCATTTAAGAAGTAAAGCCAAAAGCCCAAACCAAGAAACCTGACATAACCTTATGTAGATAACCCCTTAAAAGATGAAAAAGACTAGTCCTGTCTCTTACTTACTCTTTAAAGGAAATGTTGAGATCCATATTATTAGTGGCTCTTACTGGAGAGAGGCCGCTAAGTTCACTATCATTTTAATCTGGTTTGGTTTTTATCAGCTTGACACAAACTGGAGTTATCTGGAAAGGGGAATCTCCATTGAGAAAATGCCACCATCAGATTGTAGTCAATTCTTTAAGATGTTTTCTTGATTGATGATTGATGTGGGAAGTCCAGCCCACTGTGGGTGTGCTACACAAGGTGGCAATAATGACTGATGTGGGTGGTCCATCTCGTTGTGGGAGTGTTACTGGGGCAGGAGGTCCTGGGCTGAATAAGAGAGCGGGTTAAGCAGGTCAGTAAGCAGCATTCCTCCATGGTCTCTGCTTTGGTTCCTGCTTCCAGGTTCCTGCCCTGGCTTCCCTGGATGATGTACTCTGCAAGCCAAATAAACTCTTCTTCAGGTTGCTTTTGGTCATGCATCACAGCAATAGAAACTCAAGGCACAGTTACACAAATTACCTGCAAACACATCTACAAAGGGTTTATTTTAAATCATATGTGCCACATGCAGTGATTTTAAAACATGGCTGATAGTTAAAAGAGTATTTCCCTTCCTGGAGTGTGATCGGCTTTAGTAACTTTCCTAATGAACACACTGTGCAACACCACTGCTGCCTGATTCTTTTTTTTTTTTTTTTCTGTCTCTTGAGTCTTTCTGCCTCTCTTAATGTTCACCCCTGAAATCGTGGCGTAATGTGAGGAAGCTAAGTGACCTCATGAGAAAGCCTATAGATGTCTGGCCAGGTCCCTAGCTCTGATCCCAGCCAGCATTAGCTGTTAGCTTATATGAGTGAGCAGGGTCCATGTGGTCCCAGGCAACCTCCTTCCCCACCTCCAGAGTCACCTAACCAACACTAAGTGGACAGAGTCATTGTCCCTGCCATACCCTACCAGAGTGCAGGTTTAGATGCAAAATGAAGGTGGTCATTGCTGTAAAGTTCTAAGTGTTGGAGTGTTGCCATGCAGTAATAATCAGAATAGCAGTCCTGTGGCAGGGCTGTTACCCAGCTGTGCTCTGACAGTGTCATGGTGAAGGTTAGCCCAGGGTCACTCCTGAGACCCCACAGTTGATGCCACAGAGGCAAGACACCCCAGTTAGTGACATGCCACCTAGGAGAATGTGCAGTGGGCAACATTGAGGGTGAGTCTCAAGGTCTCTTTGGTAAAGTGGGCACCATTCACTGGTGGTGCCTAGTTTATGACTGGGCAGCTCAGCTGCATGACTAGAAATGCACTGAGGACTCACTGTTGTCTGGGTCCCCTTCCTGACTCAGGATATGCCCCTCCACTGCTGCTGCCACTGCAGTCACTCCCTGGCTTCTGCACATACATCTATGTATTTGCTGACAGGCTGTCTGCCCCCCTGATTGGATTGGAAGCTGGACAGAGGAAGGGCATTTCCCCATTCCCCAGTCAGTGCTGACACCGGATGGAAAGCTACAGATATTAAATATGTGTTGTTTCTAGAACTGACTGGGCATAACCAGAGTTCTCTTGCAAACTTTGCCTCTCTTTAGGCCATTAGCCCCTGTACTAGATTCAGACCTGTATTTTCCTTTTTTATTATGCTTTAGTCACTCAGTTTCCATGCCTGCTTTTAAGGTTTAATACATTTTGGAAATAGAAAAAAAAATGGAACTTGTTTTTCTTTTCCTTGTTCACATTCCTAGGAGTAACATTTTTAATCACTTCAATTTTTAATTTCTTTTCTTGATTACTTGTATCACTTTTAGATACAATGATAGTTTATTGCTGTGTTTAAACATTCAAAAGACTCCTGACAGTCTGCCAGGAAGACAGAACAAGTAACTGTCTACAGTGTCTCTTCTTGCCATTCTCTCTTGGTCCTCTTTTAGTTTTTGGTTAATTAACATTTAATACAATTGCTGCAACCCTCTTTTCTGACCTGCTGACTTTGAGGCAGTTTTTCATTTATAGTTGCAGTGTGTAGCCTTTCCCCAGCAGACGTTTATGTGTATGAGTTTAAGTACGTATACTTAAAAACCCTCCAGACTGGAACCAGAAGACTGCTAGGTAGAAGAACTTACTAGGCTCACAGGAAGGGAGGGAGCGCACTGCGATGTCTTCACTGCAGTGTTGTGGGCACAGAAAGTGTTAGCCCTGGCTTGAGATTTGGTTTTATGCCAGGTAATAATGACTAACAGATTCGTTGTTGATACATAGTCACCTATCAACATGAGAGTTTTTGTTTGTTTTTAATCTTAGATGCAGAGTACCTGTTCTTGGTGCTTATCTTGAAGTCAGGTGTGGCTGGTTTTACAGTGTTTCGGTAATAAACACTTTGAACTCTTTTTTTTTTTTTTTTTTTTTCCAAGACGGGGTTTCTCTGTGTAGCTTTGTGCCTTTCCTGGATCTCGCTCTGTAGCCCAGGCTGGCCTCGAACTCACAGAGATCCGCCTGGCTCTGCCTCCCAAGTGCTGGGATTAAAGGCGTGCGCCACCACTGCCCGGCCCACTTTGAACTCTTATTGCCCAATCAGGAGCCAAAAATTACCCTCCGCTATTGTGTGCTTTTCTTGTGAAGTAGAGGAAGAAAGCAGGTCTACACTGGCTTTGGTGGGTGAAGTGTATTAATGGGCTTCCGTGTGGTGAGTATGCATGGAAGCTCTGCTGACAACAGTGCCTTTGCAATGCCGGCTTCTCGTGAGGCCCTTTGGAGCAGTATAGACCTGGGCCTTTTCCTGCCCGGTCCTTAGACATGCTGCCTAGTCCGTAATTACGTTTCTTCCTTGGGCTTGGCCTGGATCCTCTTTTTTGTGTTGAGTTGGTGGTCTGTATGTTGCTTCCTCAGATGCTTCCTAGAGCTATTGGAGGAGGCTGATGTCCAACAGGTACTGGCTCTGACTCCAGCAAGCCTTGTCTTTCCAGTTCTCTCCTACCCAAATACCATGGGTATGGAGAGACAGACAGACAGACAGACACACACACACACAGGCACACACGTGCACACATGCAGAATGGGTAGGGTGATGTGATCTCAGACTCCTTCCTGTTGTCCTGCTTTCTGTGTTCTGCTCTTGGAGCTGTGCTGGCACATATGGCAGTTGTGGTGCTGGGAATTGAAACTGGGTCCTCTGGAAAAGCATCCAGTGATTTTAACTGCTGACCACCCATGTTTTAATTAATCCTATATTGTGATTATTACTGTTCTACTTTTTTGAAAATTAAAGATGTAAACAAGTATGTTAAATTTACTTAGTGCTTTAGAGTTTTCTCCTGGAGGTGTCTTTTCCCCCTAACTTACAGAACTAAATTTCCAAATGTCCTTTTGACCCCTCTTGCTGATACTTTAGTTCTGAAAGCTCCAGTTTTCCATGCTGGCTCTTCACTTCTATGAGTTCTGTGTGTGGAGAAGTAGGTGGCTGGTCTGGCCTTGAGAATCATTGCTGCTAAGCAGCTGGAGGATGCATTTGAGGTTGCCTCAGGGAAAAGCCACTTTATTGGAACTCCACCTGTCTGCAGCCCTGTCTTTGTGACTTTTGGGATCTTTTTGCATGTGTCTTCTGTCTTGTTTCCTCCTATAGCTAGACTCAAGGCCTCTTCTTGCTCCCGAGGTTTGAGCTGCTTAGAGATTGACTGACCAGGTGTTCCTTTAGGTGTTTTTCACCCCAAGGCTCTGGAAAGTAATTTTTCATACTGTTAAGGGGAAAAAAAAATTAGGCTGGGTGGTGGCAGCGGTACACACTTTTCAGTCCCAGCACTCACTTAGGAGGCAGAGGCAGGCGGATCTCTGTAAGTTTGAGGCCAGCCTGGTCTACAAATTGAGTTCTAGAACAGATAGGGCTGTTACACTCAGAAACCCTGTCTCAAAACAAACAACTCTCCCTCCCCACAAAAAAGAAAAAATTAGGATAAACTTATGCCTTTAATTTGTTAAGTCTGGAGCTGGGTAGGTGAATTTCTGAGTTTGAGGCCACATTGGTCTACAGAGCGAGTTCCAGATTGGTCAGAATCACATAGTGAGACCATGTCTGCAAAATAAACAAACCAAACACTTCTTAAGTCCACCAGGTTCTTATTAGATAATTTGGGGATTAACAGGAAAATATTTAATGTAGTTTGTACAGATTAGCATACTTAAAAATGATGCTGTTTTATCGTCTCTAAGTATAGTTCAAATATAGTTTTAAACCTCAAAATTAGTTAGTCCTTTGTTTTAAAAGCATAATATTGTTAACTTTTAGCTAAATAAAAGCTTTCCTAGCCTACTCTTCAGTTTCCTTAATACCCAATTGAGAAAGAAAGGACATTTACCGCATAACCGTGAATTCAGTAATGTTCAGGTGACTTCTGTGTTTTAACATGAATTCGATCTCCAAGAGCAAGACAGTCCAGTATTTGGAACTTGGCGTCTGCAGTGTGGGTGCAGCTAACAAGGGACTTGAGAGCGTCTAAGAAATAGCGGGGTGGGGCAGGCTCTAAAGTTGGAGTCTTTTGCTGTTGTTGTTGTTTTCAAGACAAGGTTTCTCTGTGTAGTTTTGGTGTCTGTCTCGCTCTGCGGACCAGGCTGGCCTCGAACTCACAGAGATCCGCCTGGCTCTGCCTCCCGAGTGCTGGGATTAAAGGCGTGAGCCACCACCACCCGGCTAAAGTTGGAGTCTTTTTAAGAGATGCCCAGCAAATAGTATGGTAGCTGGTAGACTGTTTTATAGAGTGAGGTATTAAAAACCTGATCAAAGCCGGCCGGTGGTGGCGGCGGCGGCGGCGGCGGCGGCGGCGGCGCACGCCTTTAATCCCAGCACTCGGGAGGCAGAGCCAGGCGGATCTCTGTGAGTTCGAGGCCAGCCTGGGCTACCAAGTGAGTTCCAGGAAAGGCGCAAAGCTACACAGAGAAACCCTGTCTCGAAAAACCAAAAAAACAAAACAAAACAAAACAAAACAAAACCTGATCAAAATAGGTACCTACAAATTTTTGACTTTTTTCTAAATAGATGACTTCAAATTTAAAAAGGAAAAGGTATTTTATTATTTTAAAGTTTTCAAAACTGTCAAGTTGCATTGTTTCATTTCTTTTTTTTAATTTTTATTTTGCAATACAATTAAGTTCTACATAATTGTTTCATTTCTTTTTTTTTTTTTTTTTTTTTTAAAGATTTATTTATTTATTAGTTATACAGCATGTATGACTGCAGGCCAGAAGAGGGCACCAGATCTCATTACAGATGGTTGTGAGCCACCATGTGGTTGCTGGGAATTGAACTCAGGACCTCTGGAAGAGCAGTCAGTGCTCTTAATCTCTGAGCCATCTCTCCAGCCCCCTTGTTTCATTTCTTAACGTGGAGTGTGAGATGTCAGTGGGGCTTCTGTGGGGCAGTGAGTGGGTGATACTGTGATGGTGTCATGATGTCTGCTGTGCATGAAGGGAGGGGCTGCTATTTTGTGTGTTGAGCCTGTTTACTGTAGACGAGAGGTTCCCAACTGGTTGTTCTAAATCTAGTTCTTCCTACAATACAGGAGACCTAACTGAAAAGGCTGAGTTTTAAAAGCCAATGATTAGTTGCGTATACTTAGAAGACTTACTTCCTTTACTCGAAATTCTAGTGTCTGTTTCATGTAAAGATTCTAATTCAGTGAGTGAACTACTTTTGAACATTAAAATGTTTAATTTCTGATTCTAAAAGTCATACTTGCAATTTCCTAAATTCTGCTTTTTAATTGATTGAAAAGCAATGACGTTAAGCTACAAACATCTAAATGCTGTTGCTTTCTTTATCGCAGAGAGCATCTTTCACCAGGCAGATGATGTTTGCTTGTGTCTCCAGTCCCTGAAGGGAAGGCTGTAATGCCAAGGCTTGAATTTTTACCTTTTTCGAGGGCTGGAAGTTCTTTTGATCTGGACAGTGTTTGAGAGGTGTATTAGGAAACAGTCCTTGTGTATGTGGAAAGTGCTTTTTAAATTGCTGTAGATTGGAAGATAGGCAGAGTTAGTTAGGCCTCCCTTTTCAATGTGGAGGGAATAAAAGGGTCTGAATTTGATTCGTGGGTAAAGGTGCCTTTATAGTTGAGAACTAAAGCTCATAGCCAAATGATACTGAAGTTTGATGTATTCAGAATGAATTGTCTTAAGGAATGGATTAAATATTTTGGGTTAGTGAGTTTTAAACCTTTTTTAGTAGGTGTAGATGATTACATGAGATGATTCTCAGCTCCTCTTACTCAATGATTTTGATTAAAAAGGCTCTTTTTTGGTATGGACAGGAGAAATTATTATTAATACTATTTAGAAGATGATTTGGGAGGGCTTAGATTTCATTTATAGGATTTTTATGTTATAGACGTTCTAAATGCAGTTTGTAGGATGAAAAGTTAGTCTTTGATAGCCTTAGGCTTTCTCCTAGATTGAAAGTTCCCTTGTTGAAACCTTTGCCCTTTAAGAAACTCACTGTTTTGATCTTGGTAACAGTGGATGCTGAGGGTTTTATTTTTTTATTTTATTTATTTTTTTTTAAATCAAGAATTTTCTGAGTAGAGCGAACATAGAAATAAATTAGGGGACTGGTGTGAGTGGTGGATGTTGGGGGACAGGTTGGAGATGGTGGGAGAGTGGCTTTAATTCTTCTCTCCATTTTTGTTTATAGTTTTAGTTGTTTTCTAGTTTTCCAGAAAAATTGTCTTTCATTATGACATTTTCTTACATGCTGCTGTACTTTGCTTATACTCACCCCAAAGCCCTTGTCCTCCTTCCTCATTTAGATACACCCCCATCTGAAAGAGTGAATTGCAGTGTTAGGCATTGGAGCCATACACTTTTCCTAAGACTGTGAGCCTAAACATACTTTGTGTCTTCATGTGGCATGTTTTTACAAATGCTACAAATCTTTCTGGAGACATTTATGGGCCTTCTGTGGAAAATATTTAAAAAGTAGTAACTTCTCAACAGTGTGGGACAAATCCAGATTCCATTAAAGTGAGGATAATTACCAGGAAGGGTGACCTAAGTTCAGGAAGGGTGACCTAAGTTCATGTATTTTAAAATGTGTCTTTCGTAAGGTAAAAGTAATAACTGTCTTCTTGACATGTTTTAAAGTATTTAGATGAAATGAAACCACAAGATTGTCAGAACAGATATTTTTTTAAAACTGTCTTTGTAGCTATGCTTTGTAGCTTTTGTGTCTATGTACTAATAGAATTAGAAGTTTCAAAAAATATTTTATTCATTACTGAAAATTTAATGTTTATATCATATTTTTATATTATGGCTACGTTTTTAGTTGAACATTTTTCTCAGCTATGAGAATTTACTTGGTTCCAGCCTGCATATTTTAAGCCTTATATGGTTAATACTTACTGCATTTTTAATTATTTTTGAAATTATGTTACATAATTAACATTTAACATAATTATATTCTAAAAGGCACCATAATAAAAGACAAAATACTATTTTTTCCTAACCTGAAAATATTTACTTGAGCTTTTTTTTTTTTTGTATTACCCACCTAAACTATAGTTTTACAAAAACTAAAAATGATATTGTAGGATTTCTCTAAAGTGTAATGTTTGAGGATCTTTTTAAATGTGTAGAAATGCATTTACATAATCTTTTGAGAAGATGGGGGGGACTTGAAGTGCTGAAGGCTGCAGGTGTTAGAAAAACGTATGTCTATAAAGTAAAAAGTTAAAATTTCAACAGTATTCTCTGTGTGTCTGCATCTGTTTGCCTTTGTAGTTCCAAATAGATCGAAAATCCAATCCTTTATAGTTGCTGTTAATTTTGTTCTAAACCTGAAAGTGTTAACAGCAACTTGAAAATGTGACAAAGCTCAATTTCATTTCTTGTTTATTGCTTGTTTTCCTATTGGACAATTGGAAGTAGCTCTACCCCGGCAACTAAAATAGTCTATTTGCATAACCTAGTTTCATTGGCTAGCACTCTGACTAACCGTTCCAATCATATGGTTTCGGTTTAGTGGTAGGCTATGCTAATGAGCTGCTGTTGCTGGGGTTCAGGATGGTTTCTGTGTGCTTTTCTGCATTGTGTTGCCTGGTGAGAGACATTGATAAATGCTAGATTAATGATCTGCAGCAGTTCCCACTCACTGCGGGCAGGCGGACTTTGGAACAGAAGTGGAAATAAGGATTTAATTGCTCCGTTAAATGTCTGTAGCCAAATAAGTGTATTAAATTACAGAAGTGAAGTTGTAAATCTTGATTAATTAAATATCACATAAAGGACAGCACTTTTGCTTTATCTTTTAAAGTCACTCTGAGGTAGCAGTACTATGTAAATATTTTCTAAAACTGTTCAGTAAAATTGATCCTTCTCTTTTCAGACTAGAAATAGTACCATTTTGCAATCAGTAGCATATATGGTTCTTCTCATAGTCTTGATTTCTTACAGTGATACCTGTTAGTTGTAAATTGCTGTAAGCTTTTGGACTGAATTGATCTTGTATTATCCTGTCACCTAGCACATAGGAGAATGAACCTTGACCCCCGAACCTGTTCTTCTGCTCTTTTTGAAATCCCATTGTATTTATTTACTACGGTCACTTTCCTCATTTAAAGCAGACAGTTTGAACTGTGGCTTTCCTGCTTGCTATCTTTGGTTGACAAGAAGTCTCCTAGGTATGGCTAGGTGGAAGGATCTATGGAAAATAGAAAAGTCAGATATTTGTGGATGAAATCGAAGGGAAGAGACATAAACATATACATTGTTAAATGAAAATGCAAAATGGCCCCACAGAGAAGTGTCACCAGGATTAATGTGAGTGATTTAGGGGAGTCTCTAGCACTGTTTTTAACTGAACCCTGCCTTTTATTTCCTTAAAAAGTTCTTTCTTTATTTCATTTTCTAACTCGGTGCTATGCCTTCAGAACTCTCACAGTTCTCTGCCCCTCAATAAGGAAAGCCACAGATAAACTTAGCACCCACGAGCCACCATAGGCCCTGTGGACGAGCTCTTTAGACACTCTGATGAGGCCCTTTGAAGGTCTTAAGCCCCTCCCTTTGTCTGTACTGGCACATACCGTGTGCGGGTTCTGGTGGATCCCCAACCTTCTTGATAGAAAGGAAACAGTCCTCTGGCGAGGGGTCCGAGACAGCCTCATTCTGTTAGAGGCTGTACTGTAGGAAAGCCTGTGTTAAATGGTGCTGCTTTGGAAGCGCTGGGAAGTTCTAGGGCTTTCCAAAGGACCTGCCTGCTCTACACCTCTCCCATGGCCCTCACCTTCACACCAGCTACAGCCCTGTTCTCCAGGACTGCTCCACCGTCAAGTGCCTTGATTGCTGTACATTGTAAACAGAACAAACACAGAAGAAATGAGCCACCATGCCTCTCAGTATGTAGGACTTTTGATCAAGGGCATGGAAGAATATCTGAGAACAAGTTAGGAAGAGAGCCCTTAGACTTGGGGTTTGCTGAAGTGTGGCTTACAGATGAAGTAGCTGGATGAGTTACAGCAGCGTAGAGCTTTAGGATGGTGACTAAATGAGGAAAGCAGCCTTTGGGGTCTCAGACATACCTTAGGCTTAGTTCCATTGCCTGGGCTTTCAAACCGGTTGGTGTCATCCACTGTCTTACAATCAGAGCTGGTGTCTTACTGTTGAGCTAACGTTGCTGACTTTTTCTTCTTCTTCTTGGTTTTTGTGGTTAGTAGTACTTTGCATTTTCTGGGTCTCCTGACTGAACACAGGACAGACACTTTTACCCTCTTCATCGTCTCGCTTGACTCTAAGGCCTTGAAATAACAGAAATAATCTGAGTTTTGATGTTTGTCTTCAACTTTCTAGAATTTTTATACATTTAACTGTTGTGTCCATTATTGAAGAAGTAGTTAAGTCAGGTAGACAGGTTGATTGGACAGTTTCACAGATGTCTGAAGAATGAAAATAAAAATTAAACCGTAACTTCATTATTATATTTTCTATAGCCATGTATTTTGGAGATATTTTAGAAAATAACTTATAAAAATGTTTTATTAAGTCACAGAGTCAGAGTGGCTTGGTCTTAAATTATAATTTAATGGAGGGGATGCGATTTGTCTTCAATAACTCTCTCTCTCAAGATGGAGTGTGTCCATGCTGTGAGAACAGTGGGAATGCAGGGCAGGGGCTAGACGAGCATTGTTGATGGAAGTAGCTTTTCACATGGTTGGGAACTATGGGTAGCATTTTCACAGGTGGTGTTGAAAGCCTCGGGATATGGAAGATGGTTGTTTTAAACTTAGGTAGGAGGGAAAGGAGGTTAATAATGTTGAGAGCTTTGGGGAGAGATGGTTCCCGGGGTATAGTGGCTCATGCCTGTAATCCTAGCACTAAGGAGGCTGAGGCAGGAAGTGGGAGTTTGAGACCAGCTTGGATTCCAGACAGGTGGTTCCGGGCCAGCTGTAGATACTTAATGAGAGAGAGGTTTTTTTATCCTCCGACATACAGAAGTGAGACTGGTGGATCACGCCAAATTCCAAGATTGTCTTGTGGAAATGGGGCATTTGAATTTTCTACAGCATTGTTTTATGATTAAAACTTGTTAAATAAGCTTTCTGTGAAATTTCACACCCAGATAGCCATTTCTTCATCACAGCAGGAACTATTCTCCTTGAAGCAGTTGGTAGGTTTGAGTTGGTGCCGTCAGAGATGGGCTGTACTGTAGAGTGGAGGAGGGACAGATCTGCCAGGGAGGGCAGCGCTTTGGCACACAGTCTGTGTTTTATCTGACGTGCAGTGAACTTGTATAGAGCATGCGATTTAACGTGTCTACTAGGTGCTAACCTCTGAGTGAATGCACTCCTCTCCTGAAGTCTGTAGGTAGCTACCTACTTTATTGTTGTCCTAATGTATTGCTTTGCCTTCTCTAGAATTCTGTAGTAGCCCCCACACAGTCTTGTTTTCACGGAATACGGTTCTTTTGAGAGTCGTCTGTGTCATATCACACGTTTCTTTTGTTTAACAGATTAGTATTTTGTTTTACTACAGTTTACACGTTTGTCTGTTGAAAGTTTTTAATCTTTTCAGAATTTTGACTATTACAAATCAAAGTTCCCATGAATATTACTGAGCAACTCTATATGGATATAAGTTTTAATTTCTCTTGGGTAGAGTGGGGTGATAGCACATAGGAGACTTAGACTTGACTCTTTAGAACTGTGAACTGGTTTCTGAGTTGGGGTACCCTATGAGTGCCACTGTGCCTGCATGCTGGTTTGTCAGCATTTAGTGGGGAGCAGTGCAGTCATCTTTTGCTGCCCGCTGACTGTCACTGGGAGGAGACATTTTGCACTGCTCAATTTGTCCTTCCAGTGAGTAACCGACCGAGCAGTTACAGGGGTTTTGTTGTTGTTAATCTTTAATAAAACAATTGATTGTTTTCTTATTGAGCTTTAAGAATTTCTGGTTTATTTTATTTTTTATTTTTTTATTTTTTTGTTTTGTTTTTTGGAGACAGGGTTTCTCTTGTGTAGTCCTGGCTGTCCTGGATCTCGCTCTGTAGACCAGGCTGGCCTCAAATTCACAGAGATCTGCCTGTCTTTGCCTCCCGAGTGCTGGGATTAAAGGTGTGTGCTACCACCACCCAGCTTAGATTTTTTTTTTTAAACCAGTATGTGATTTTTAGGAATTTCCTCTTATTCCATGGCTTCTCTTTCATTAAGTGTCTGAAAGATTAGATGTTTAAATTTTTTATGAAGTCTTATTTATTAATTTGATTCTTTTAAAAATTGACTTTTTGCCAAATCTTGATTTAATTGTTCTAAGATCAAAAAGACTCTTTGGTCCTGTGATTTTTCTCTCCTTAGATTTATAGTTTTTATATTTGATCTTTAAGTCAGTGATTCACTTTGAGTTGATATTTGCTAGTGTCAAGCATAATTTGGTTGTTGCTGTTGTCTGTTGTTGTGTGTGCGCACGCTTGCGTGAGGTTGTACTCCTTGTGTGCAGGATGCACAGAGGGGGCATTTGGCACTCTGGAACTGGAGTAACAGATGTTTGCAAGCTGCTGTGTGGGTGCTGTGAACTGGACTCAGGTCCTCTACAAGCACACTAAGTGTCGCTAATTGCTGATCGCTGTTGCATCTTTTTTTTTTTAACTAAAGACTGTCCTGTAGAACCATTTGTTGAAATGACTGTCCTTTGAGAGTTACTGTTACATGCCATCTTCATAGTCCATTTTCAGTTATGCGCATGTCTTCCTGTGAATCTTGTGTTTTCTGTTCCATTAATTTGCCTGTCTCAATGCTGGTATCAGTTGCCAGTGCTGAAGCCTTATTACTTCAGTAAGATGACGTTAATCCTGGTGTTCTTTTTCAAAGTTGTTACAACTGGTTGAGTCCCTTACATTTCTGTTTGAGTTCTTAAGTTCTTTTGTTCATTTCTTCAAAAAAGCCTCTAGAACATTGAATTAGATTGTGTTGAGTCTGTAGTAATTTTGGAGGCATTATCACAGTATTGATTCTTTAGATTCTGCACATATTACATATTTTTACTTAATTTTTCCAGTTCAAGATTATTTCATTTTAGAAATCTTTGATATGTATTTTATCATATTTATGACAAAAATATTTTACATTTTTGATGTTATAAATTCATTTATATTCCAGATTCTAATGGTAGTTAGTAATATATATGTATATGTTGATTTTTCCTATATTAATCTTGTATTATTAGCTCAAATAGATTTTTTTGTTTGTTTCCAGTTTTTTTGAGACAGAGTTTCTCTGTGTAGCCCTAGTTGTTCTGGAACTTTACTTTGTAGACCAGCAGCCTTGAGACACACCTGCCTCTGCCTCCCAAATGATGGGATTAAAGGCCTGCACCATCATGCCCGACTCAAATAGTTTTTTCTTCAGAGATAATTGTCCATTGAGAGACAGTTTTCCATTTTGGTTGTTTATTTATTTATTTTTTCTTACCATACCACACTGGCTGAAGTCTCCATGGACTATATTTACAGAGAATATTTATAGAACAAATTTACAGAACATGGATTATAGCATTGAATAGAAATGCAGAAAAATGAGATTATTTCTTGTTCCTTGGTTTAGAAGGGAGATGTTTTAAACTTTCACTTCTAAGTGTGATGTCAGATGTAGGTAATGTTTTTTCTTCTTTTTGCCAGTATCCTTTGTATGTAAGACGAATTGCTAAACGGTTTTATTGGTAAAAAACCCAGAGTCAGCTGTTGGGGGTGAAAACTGAGAGATCAGGGAAGCAGAAAGAATCCAGCCATATTCTTACCGCTAGGAAATCGTCAGCCAAGAGAGAGCGACTTCCTGTATACTAACGCTTATATCCTTTCTGTGCCCTGCCATCTCACTTCTTCTCTCCACCAAGCTACATCACTTCCTCTTTCCACCGAGCCCTATCACTTCCTGCCTGTCTGTACAGACCTCCAGACCTCTATGGTTAACTAGCACTGGGGTTAAAGGTGTGTGCCACCATGCCTGGCCTTGAACTCACAGAGATCTTTGGATGAATCTCTGCCTCCTGAATGCTAGGATTAAAGGTGTATGCTACCACTGCCTGACTTCTATGTTTAATATAGTGGCTGGCTTTTTCCTCTAATCCCCAGATAACCTTTATTGGGGTGCACAAATAAAGTATCACCACATTTGTCACTGAGGAAAATACTTTGTATTCCTCATTAAAGCTACCCCCCCCCCCCATCTAGAATGGTGTTGGATTTATCAGTTTTCTCTCTTGTATCTGTGGAGACTATTCTATGTTTTTCTTTTTTAAGTAACTTGAATCTCATTGCTAAACTGACATTGCATTCTGAAATAAAACCTACTTGTTTATGGCATTTGTCCTTTTAGAAAGATTGTTGATTGAATTTATTACAGTTTTGTTTAATATTTGACTCCATGTACAGGAGACACCAGTCAGATTGGATTAGTGTCTACTGAGTGACTTTATTTTAACTAACCTAACTGCCTCTTTGTCAAACTGTTTCCAAAGAATCTCATCGTCTGAGGGCCTGGGGGCTAAGGTGTCGTGAGATCGCAGCCTCTTCCCTGGGGTCCCTGCACTTGCATGTGAGTGGCCTTAGGTTCTTCTCACTGGTGTTCTGTTCTTGCTCGGAACGCCTGCTCTCCTTCCTCCCTCTGTTTCCCTTGTTTAAAGGCCGTTTACTAGGGAGCAGTGTTGAAGGAGTTCATAATAATGTCATTTCACGAGCACTACCTACTTCCAGCCCTGACTGCAGCGGCTGTGACAGATTGGAGAGGGTTCTTTGCTCACCCCAGCACCGCCTGTAGTAGTACTTGGTAACTAGTGGCTGCTTGAGGTAATATGTAAATAAATGTATCTGATCTGAGTAGACAGGCTGCAGGAATGAGATGTTTTAGCAAAGAATCAAACCAAGAAGGCTTGCAAGTTTAGAAATCAAGCCAGGGAGTTCTTCAGTTTGGAGGATGTTTGTAGTAAGTCAGGGATGCATTATTTCTTAAGTTGAGCTTACTGAGTAGAGAGTCCTTCACCAAGTGCAAATCTTAAATCAATGATGTTTCATAATATGCCTCTGTCCCCACAGCCTTACTTGAAGAGCAACATGGTAACACAGAGATGGTAAATCTGGGAGGTTTTCCAGAGGACTCTTGGACTCCACATCACCACATACCATGGAGGGTGGGAAGTTTAAATGGCACCTGCCAAGACTAGCTGAGTAGAAGCTCCTTTGTGGTTTCTGTAGCGTCTCGTGTTGACTTGTGGTTTTATTGTATTATGTCCTGTTATCTTTTGAGTGGTGAGTTGAGGTCTTTATACTCTGCTCTCTGTAGTTGTTGGTCACAGTTGTGCAGAAGAAGATCCTGTGAACCTCCTGTTTCCTCAACAGCTTCACACTATTCCCCATTTGGAGTAGAAGCTTAACAGTTCTCCATCAGGAAGCCTAGAAACCTCCTTAAAAGGAGTGGACTTCTGTAATTTAAATCCATGCCAGCATGGCGGTTGTTGTCCCTTGTTCAGCTCATGCTTAGGTATTCATGTGGGAGTAGCCTCTGACTTTTCTTCTTTCTTTTCTCCTCCCCTCCCCTCCCCTCCACCCTTGTCTCCTCCTCCTCCTCCTCCTCCTCCTCCTCCTCCTCCTCCTCCTCCTCCTCCTCTTCATCATCATCATCATCATCACCCACCAAGTCCAGTTTGTGCTTACGATATACTTTTGGTTGCTGGGCCATTGATTGGAGCATGGCCCACCTACCACCTTTAAAGAAGACTGGCTCTCCCTCCCTGTTGTGCGGTCAGCTGGTTAAGGATGGGAACTCAGGAACCCCTCCCTTCCAGTTAGAATGGTGACCAGTTTGATCTTGTGTGGCGGCCACAGCTGCTGTGAGCTCCCGAGTCTAGTGGTCCTGCCATGTTCAGAAGATGCTCCTTTGCTCTGGTCCTTCTCAGTCTCTGCTCGTGCCTGTTCTGTGCTCTCTTTCACAGTGGTCCCTGAGCCTGGAACTCAGTATGTAGTCCAGATTGACATCAAACTCATCCTCCTGCCTCAGCCTCCAGGGTGCTGGTGCTACAGTGTGTGCCACCACTTTTTATCATTGCTATTTCAAATTGTACAGTACAAGAAATTCTTGTTGGGGGACCTAGTGTCATATTCTCTTGAGAAACCTTGGGAAAATGAATGTTCTAAGTTTTATGTTATGCAAAATGCTAAATACTCTGAATGAACTGCAGAGGTGAGGTATTTGGAGTGTTTACAGAAGTCCTCTTACTGAGCTATGGGATAAATAGTGTCTTCATAACCTGACCTTGCTATTATGATGAAAATGGAAAGTTTTCACACAAGTAATGGAGGCATTCCATTCTTCTAATA
The DNA here is from genome assembly GCF_949786415.1 of Peromyscus eremicus. Classification (NCBI taxonomy): domain Eukaryota; kingdom Metazoa; phylum Chordata; class Mammalia; order Rodentia; family Cricetidae; genus Peromyscus; species Peromyscus eremicus. The sequence continues at coordinate 3,767,503 of NC_081428.1, read as the reverse complement.
CAGATCATGACTGACTCTAAAAAAACTATATATAGTAGGCTTCTTTGAATTCAAATATTGAACAAAGGAAGGACATATATAATAAGTTGAGATTATTCAATGTGAATTGAAGATGTGTCCCAGTTTTGTTCTTGCCCTACTTCTTCACTCTGTGCTTTTATACTTTTCCAAGAAATGAGCTGCCCCTTCTGTGCAAGACGCGTGTTCTAGGTTTTGTTTGTGTCAGTCTGGGTTCTCACTGGTGCGAAGCAAGAGCGTATTCTAGGTTTTGTTTGTGTCAGTCTGGGTTCTCACTGGTGTGAAGCAAGAGCGTGTTCTAGGTTTTGTTTGTGTCAGTCTGGGTTCTCACTGGTGTGAAGCCAGAAGTGTGTTCTAGGCTTTGTGTCAGTTCAGTTTCTCACTGGCATGCCTCTGACTGGTGTCTCCAAACAGAAATAACATTCCTGTAAAGTGTTTTGAGATTGATAGTTCTGTACTTACTAAAGTTGGCTAACAGTACAGTACAGTATCACTTGAACTGTTCCATTGGCTGTTAGTGTAACTGCTGTTTCATAGTTGTTCAAAACAAAATGTAGACATGTCATACCAAAAAAAGTACCCTGTGGGTTTTATAGGCAGCGCTGTTACCGTGCGAGAAAGGTCATGAGGCACGACAAAACCCAGTATCAGAGCTTTATTGGGGTGGGGAGGGGAAGAAGAGAGCATGGCCAGGCCTGTTGGAAAGACACGTGAGGAGAAGGGAGAGGGGGCAGGAATCTGTGACTGGCTTTTTAAATATTCCCCTGTGCATGTGGGTTTACGGAGCTACCACATGCATGCACAGATTGCATGACCTTGTTGCGCGCAGTGCACGGATGATATAAGACATAAGACCCCCTGCTTGGCTACTGAACTGCGCGTGTGCGATCATAGAGCTGGAGAAGTGGCCGGAATCTTAACATTTCAGATTTTTTGCTTATAAAAGAGGCGGGTGGGCGGGTATGGGGTGTCGTGTTTCCTGAAAACTGCTTTCAGCTGACTTGGTGGACATCGGTTGACTCTTGGGGAGTGTAGGGAAGGGGGCTTCTGAGGTAGACAGGCGTCCTGGGATGATGGGTTGTGGTGTGCTGCCTTAGACCTGTCCATCATCCCTCTTGGCCTGGGACTCTGGCCGCCTGTATCTGAGAGGGGCTGGTGAGACAGAGAAAAGCTTAGAAAAAAGAATTATTATTTTTATTTTTTCCTTTGCAGGGGTGGAGTGGGATGGGAGGGTGGGGGTGAGGGAATCCCGGGACCAGGAAAGTTTGGGTTGCACTTATCTGAAGCAGATCTGACTTGTCCGTATGGATTCAAGCTGGTTTCTGGAGCTTAGGAAAAAAGAAAATTAAAAGTCTTGGGCTGGTGACCATGACATTGTAGTGTTTAGTACTCTGCTTATATTGGTTAGTGTGTGTGTGTGTGTGTGTGTGTGTGTGTGTGAGAGAGAGAGAGAGAGAGAGAGAGAGAGAGAGAGAGAGAGAGAGAGAGAGAGAGAGATTTGGAACAGATTATTTTAAGGCACCCGCTTCCTTTATTAGTTTGGCATCCAGGAGACACAGGTGATCAATTGCTGAGGGCATTTAATAGATTGCAAAATACAAACTTTAATATAACAGAGTAATATTAAATACCTCTGGACTGTTACTGTTCCTTACCACCTGAGTATATACTTGATGGTCCTTGTACTCCAGCTCTATGGTGATCCTTTAGCAATTAGCTGAGTAGTTAATTAGAAGAGGGAACCAGGAAGAGAAAAGCTTGTGGGGTGAAACCTCATTCTTCTGGAATTGGTGACAAGGCAGTGGATCCTGAGGTCCTCTGGAACTTGAGAGAGAGCAGGGCCCTGGCTGTGTGCATGAGGAGGAGAAGCACTGCTGACCGGTCTGGAGTGAGGCACATGGAGGGGAAAATGAAATGAAAGCTCCCACCTTTGCTGGAAACTCTCTTCCCATTAGGTACCCCTGAAAGTACAACTAAGTAGTGGGGTCTGGTGAGGTGATAAGGCTGTCCCCCTACCCCAACAATAGGGAAATCAGAAGGAGAGGTGGGACCCCGAAACTCCCTCAGGACTGAGTAAGTGGCTTGATGTCCAACAGGAAGGAAACAGATCGCCCATGCTGCATCCTGGGTTCCCTGTGGTCCATGGCCAAGCCTAGGAGGTCTGCTGGAGGTCTTTGATGTCCCCATGCCACGAGGTGCATGAGGGCAGTCAGCTGACCAGCATCTCTCTAGGTGGCACTTCAAACAAGGCTCAACTGATGGCCTGAGGGGCAGGGCATGCACTAGCCTGCATGGTCTTCTCTAGCACACATTTAAAACAGGGACCTGGAAGCCCTTATGCAGCCGCTTGGATAGCGTGTGCCAACATTTGGCAATTCTGTTCATGGGTTTTCTCATCTCTCCCATGGTTCCTTAAATGCCACAGCTGAGACTTCCACCTGTGGGGTCAGGAGCCTTCTCTCCAGATGCTTAAGTTAGCCCTGATGTTGGGAAGCTCTGGGAGACATGAGATGGATTTTATTCTGTGTCTTGAATTAGTTGGTTTTTTTTTTTTTTTTTTTTGTGATAGTTTGCCAGTTTGAGGATAGCTTTAGGAAGACCTGTCAGGAGGCAGGCTGTAAACTGATCTCTGGCTAGAGAGCCATCTGGATTATTGTAATCCCAATGTGGGTCCTGATTGTAAACTCATTTGCCTGCATCCTAGCCTGCTTCCACACCTGTCTGTGCTTCTCAGGGCAGCTGAGAACGGGTGACAGTAAGAGTGAAAGTGGGAGCCAGAGTCAGGCAGGAGCAGACCACCCAGTACTGGAGAACAGAACAGAGGTCAGATAAGTGGAGATTCTTTGGAGTCAGAGATTCCTCAGGTTCAGGTTGACCGTGGGCAAGAGAGAAGACTCAGAAAGGGAGAGTTCAGAGCTTAGGTGAAAAGCTTGTGGATGAGGTAACTCTTTTCATTTGCCTATTCACTGGCAGAAGTTAGATAATTCCAATGAAATATTGGGGTTCAAGCAGCCATTATGTGGCCATATTTATGTAGAATAGGGATATTTAAGGCATTTCTCAGAGGAGGAATGGGACCAAGAAGAGGAAGCCTTTATGTCCTATGACTGCAGCCGAGAGAAAAACAAAAACAAAAACAAAAACAAAACAAAACAAAACAAAACAAAAAAAACCAAACGGGATCCAAGACTCCCATCTCAGGCATCCCCGAGAGTAGATAAAGATCTGTGGACCAGCATAAATTAGCAGCACAAGTTACCCGACCCTTCATCAAAGGAGGGGTTAGGGCTGGGAGCTTATGTACCAGGAGAAGTCCCCCCCCCCCCTCGCCCCGGCGTCCGACAGCATTCAATGCTTTGTCAAGAGAGAACTGTGGTACACAGCCCGAGGATCCCCTAGGGGTCCAATGTGAGAAATATATTTCAGGCTATAGTTGTGGGAAATGGCGAGCGATTGGAAAGGGAAAACTCACCAATCTGGGCAGCCAGTGTGTTGTACGTCGCAGTCCGGCAGCTGGGCAAATGAAAAAAGCAGGCAGATGGAGCAAAACCTCGACACAGGGTTCCAGACGCAGAGCGCTGGGAGAGCCTGCTTCATCACGTCACAGCACCAATGTTGGTTTAATAAGTGGCGCTGTCACTGTGTGAGGCACGACAAAACCCGTTGTCAGAGCAGAGTTTTATTAGAAGGGAGAGGGGAGGGACAGAAGAGAGCGTGGCCAGGCCTATTGGAAAGGCATGTGAGGAGGAGGGAGAGATGGGGGAGGAGAAGAGAGCTGAAGGAGAAGAGGAAGGGGAGGGGCCTGTGGTCCGCTTCTTATGGATTCCTCTTGCCTGGCTACTGAACTGTGCATGTGCAGTCATATAGCTGGAAGAGTGGCCGGAATCCTAACATACCTAAAGGTCATTCTGGGCTTTGGTAGTCAGTCATTGAATGGGAAAAGAGTATAGACGTTAACACAAAGCAAGGTTATGTGTGTAGGACCTGGTGTGCCACACCTTACTTTCATTGGCATTCTGTTGGCTGGATTTTTGTCACCTGGCCATGCTAAGTGCAAGGGTGCCTGGGAATAGAGCTTTCTCGCCACAGTCAAGAAAAGTAAGTACTGTTGTCTATCCCAGTGTCTTGGTGAGTGTAATTACCACAAATGTCATCAATGTCTTAATTAGGTTTTCTATTATTGTGATAAAATTCTATGACCAAAGTAATTTGGGAAGGAAAGGCTTTATTTCATCCTCAAACTTGTAGCTTCCCTCTCACTCAGGAAGGTCAGGGCAGGAAGTGAAGCAGAGGCACGGTGTGTGTGTGTGTGTGTGTGTGTGTGTGTGTGTGTGTGTGTGTGTGTGTGTGTATGTGTATGTGTATGTGTGTGTGTGTGGTGTGTGTGTGTGCTCCTTACAGGCTTGCTGAGTCTTCTTCCTTAGAGAGCCCGGGACCTCCAGCCTAGGGGTGCTACCACTCACAATGAGCTGAGCCCTCCCTCCCGCTTCAGTCACCAGTCAAGAAAATACCCATTGGCCAGCCTAGTGGGGCCACTTTCTTAGTTGAGCTTCCCTTTTCCAGAATGACACTTGGCTTGTGTCAAGTTGACATAAAACTAGCCAATACAGTTAGTGAGACACAAACTGTTCTCTGATCAACTTTGTATTTCATGCTCCTTTTTTTAAAAAACTGTATATTCTAAAACTACTACCCCAACACCATATTTACCATTTGTGGATGGAGTGGTTTCCAATTATTCAAGTTACTATGACAGTCCAGTCTCTGGTATACAACAGAAGAAACATCTGAACAGGTTAAAAATCAGGCACAGAGGAGAGTGGAAAACTGGTGACTGTGAGAGGGATGTAAGTACTGATGTGATTTGGATCTGGAGTGTCTTCCAGGCCTGTGTGTTAAAGACTTGCTCCAAGGGAGGAACAAAGGGAATACGTAGAATTAAGAGTGGTGTGGTGAGAGGTCTTTTAAGGGCTCCATGGGCATGCTCTTGAGGACGCTTATGAAACCCATTTCCTTCCCCTTCTCTCTTTTCTTCCTGTCTGCCGTGCAAGGAACAATTTTGTTCTGCCTTGTGCTCCTACCATGGCACACCCCCACAGGTCTAAAGTAGTGGGGCTAAAAGAGTATGTTCAGAGACT